>NC_137784.1:66020622-66085622 GCF_963455305.1 Plecotus auritus
AGGCTGAAAAGAATGGAAGACAAATTCGACAATATGTGTAAGAACCAAGAGGAAATGAAGAAGAACTAAGAAGAAATGAAAAATGACATCGCTGCTGTAAAGAACTTAATAGAAAGCATGAAGAGTAGACTAGAAAGCAGAGGACCACATCAGTGAGCAAGAAGACAAGGTAGGAAAAAAGAACAAAGTAGAGAAGCTTCTGGAAAAAAAATTAAAAAGCAGGAGGAGAGCCTAAGGGAAATTTGGGACAACATGAAACAAAACAACATCCACATAATAGGGGTTACAGAAAGAGAGGAAACTGAGCAAGGAAGAGAAAACCTGTTTGAAGAAATAATGACAGAAAAATTGCCTGATATAGGGAAGAAAATCCCCACACAAATCCAAGAAGCTCACAGAACCCAAAGCAAAATGTACACCTAAAGACCGATGTCAAGGCACATTATAATTAAATTGTCAAACACCGACGAGAAAGTAAGAATCTTAAAAGCGGCCAGAGAGACACAGAAAGTTACCTACAAAGGAACCCCCATCAGACTAGCGACTGATATCTCAACAGAAAGTCATCAGGCCAGAAGGGAATGGAGTGAAATACACAAAGTCATGCAAAAGAAGGGTCTGAATCCAAGAATACTATACCCAGCAAGGCTATAAATCAAAATTAAAGGTGAAATCAGGAGCTTCACAGACAAAAAAGGACTAAGGGAGTTTATTACCACCAAATCAGCATTGCAAGAAAAGCTAAAGGGTCTGCTGTAAAAAAAAGAAATAGGAAGTGAAGAAGGAACACAGGGGTAAAGAATAAAAATGGCAACAAATAAATACCTATCAATAATAACTTTAAATGTAAATGGATTAAATGCCCCAATAAAAAGACATAGGGTAGCGTATTGGATAAGAAAACATGACCCATATATCTGCTGTCTAAAAGAAACCCACCTTGCCAAAACCGGTTTGGCTCAGTGGATAGAGCGTCAGCCTGCGAACTGAAGGGTCCCGGGTTCGATTCCGGTCAAGGGCATGTAACTTGGTTGCGGGCACATCCCCAGTGGGAGGTGTGCAGGAGGCAGCTGATCGATGTTTCTCTCTCATCGATGTTTCTGACTATCTATCCCTCTTCCTTCCTCTCTGTAAAAAACCAATAAAATATATTTAAAAAATAAATAAATAAATAAATAAATAAAAGAAACCCACCTCAGAAAAAAAGACACACACAAACTGAGGGTGAAGGGATGGAAAAAAGGTTTTTCAGGCGAATGGAAATGGAAAAAAAAGCTAGCGTAGCAATACTTATATCAGACAAATTAGATCTCAAAGTGAAGGACATAACAAGAGATAATTAAGGCCACTTCATAATACTAAAGGGAGCAATCCAACAAGAAGAAATAACTCTGGTAAACATATACACACCAAATACAGGAGCACCCAAATACATAGAAAAACTCCTGGAGGATATCAAGGGAGAGATTAACAGCATGGCAATCATAGTAGGAGACTATAATATCCCACTATCACCATTGGACAAATCCTCTAAACAAAAATCAGCAAAGGAACATCAATCCTAAATGACTAACTAGACCAGATGGAATTAATTTACATCTTCAAAACATTTCACTCCAAAACCAAGAATGTACATTCTTCTCAAGTGCACATGGGTCATTTTCAAAGATAGAACATATGTTGGGTCATAGGCAAAGTCTATTCAAATTCAAGGAGATGGAAACCATATCAAGCATCTTCTCAGATCACAGTGGCATAAAACTGGAAATCAACTACAATAAAAACAATCCAAAAAAATAAAACACGTGGAGACTAAACAGCATGCTATTAAACAATGACTGGGTTACCAGAGATATCAAAGAAGAAATAAAATACATCATGACAATAAATGACAATGAAAACACAACAACCCAAAATCTATCGGACATAGCGAAAGCACACTAGAGAGGGAAGTTCATAGCTCTACAAGTCTAATGCAAAAAAAAAAAAAAAAAAAAGAAACAATAGTAATAAATTACCTAACCCTACAACTCAAAGAGTTAGAAAGAGAGGAACAAGAAAAGCCCAGTGTCAGCAGAAGGAAGGAAATAATAAAGATCAGAGCAGAGATAAATGACTTTGAGACCAAAAAAAACAATGCAAAAGATCAACAAAACCAAGAGCTGATTCTTTGAAAGGATAAACAAGATTGATGAACCTGTAGCCAGGCTCACCAAGAAGCAAAGAGAGATGACCCAAATAAACAAAATCAGAAAAGAAAGAGGAGAAATAACAACAGACCCAACCGAAATACAAAGGATAGTTAAAAAGTACTATGAACAACTCTATTCCAAAAAACTGGAAAACCTGGAGGAAATGGACATATTCCTAGAAAAATATGGCCTTCCAAAACTCAATAAGGAAGAATCTAAACATCTCAATAGGCTAATAACTATGGAAGAAATTGAAGCAGTCATCAGAAAGCTTCTAGCAAACAAAAGCCCTGGGCCAGACCGCTTCACAGGGGAGTTTTACCAAATATTCAAGGAAGAACTAAAACCTATCCTCCTCAGACTATTCCAAAAAATTCAAGAGGAAGGAACACTTCTAACCTCCTTCTTTGAAGCCAACATCACCCTAATACCAAAACCAGATAAAGACAACACAATGAAGGAGAATTGCATGCCAATATCCCTCATGAACATAGATGCCAAAATCCTCAACCAAATTCTAGCAAATTGGATCCAGCAGTATATTAGAAAGATCATACACCATGACCAAGTAGGATTTATCTCAGGAATGCAAGGATGGTACAATATCTGCAAATCAATAACCGTGATACATCACATAAACAAATTGAGAGATAAAAATCACATAGTCATATCAATTGATGCAGAAAAAGCATTTGACAAAATCCAACACCCTTTCTTGATAAAAACTCTCAACAAGGTGGGAATAGAAGGATCATACCTGAACATAATAAAAGCCTTATATGACAAACCTACAGCCAACATCATACTCAATGGGCAAAAACTAAAACCATTTCCCCTAAGAACAGGAACAAGACAGGGAGGCCACTCTCACCACTCCTGTTTGACATAGTACTGGAAGTATTAGCCACTGCAATTAGACAAGAAGAAGGAAAAAAAAGGCATCCAAATAGGATAAGAAGAAGTAAAGCTATCATTATTTTTAGATGACATGATATTGTACATAAAAAAAACCCGAAAGACCCCATCAAAAAACTATTAGACTTAATAAAAGAATCCGGCAATGTAGCAGGATACAAAATTAACGCCAAGAAATCTATGGCATGTCTATACACCAATAGTGAACTTACAGAAAGAGAGACTAAAAAAGCAATCTTATTTACCATCACAGCAAAAAATATTAAGATATCTAGGAATAAACTTAACTAAGGAGGTAAAAGACCTATACACAGAAAACTACAGGACACTGAAAAAAGAGATAGAGGAAGATGTAAACAGATGGAAGAACATACCATGTTCATGGATTGGTAGAATCAACATTATTGAAATGTCCATACTACCCAAAGCAATCTTTAGATTCAATTCACTCCCCATTAAAATAGCAACGGCATATTTCACAGACCTAGAAAGAACTCTATAAAAATTCATCTTAAATAAAAAAAGACCCCAAATAGCCACAGCAATCATGAAGATGAACAAAGTAGGTGGGATCTCAATACCAGATTTCAAGCTGTACTACAAAGCAACTGTTGTCAAAACAGCCTGGCACACGAACAGACATATAGACCAAAGGAATAGCATAGAGAATGCAGATATCGACCCAAACCACTATGCTCAATTAATATTTGACAAAGCAGGTATGACATACAATGGAGTCAAGACAGTCTCTTCAATAAATGGTGTTGAGAAAATTGGACAGATACATGCAAAAAAATGAAACTAGACCACCAACTTACACCATACAAAAAAATTAACTCAAAATGGATACAGGACTTAAACATGAGGTGGGAAACCATAAAAATACTAGAGGAATCCACAGGGAGAGAAATCTCAGAAATATGCTGAAGCAATTTATTCACTGATACCACTCCTAGGGCAATGGAAGCTAAGGAGAAAATAAACAAATGGGACTACATCAAAATAAAAAAGCTTTTGCACAATAAAAGAACCCATCAACAACACAAGAAAGCTCACTACATATGGGAGAACATATTATAAATTTTATCACTGTTAAAGGTTTAATCTCCAACATCTACAGAGAACTTATACAACTTAATAAAAGGAAGATAAATGATCCAATAAAAAAAATGGGCAATGGACCTAAATAGAATCTTTTTGAAAGAAGACAGAAGGAAGGCCAAGGGACATATGAAAACATGCTCAAAGTCACACATTATACGAGAGATGCAAATCAAAACGACAATGCGGTATCATCTCACACCTGTCAGAACGGCAACCATCAACAAATCAACAAACGACAAATGCTGGTGAGGATGCGGAGAAAAAGGAACCCTCGTGCAGTGCTGGTGGGAATTCAGACTGGTGCAGCCACTGTGGAGAACAGTATAGAGTTTCCTCAAAAAACTAAAAATGGAGCTCCCATTTGACCAGTGATCCCACTTCTAGGAATATATCCCAAGAAACTAGAAACACCAAGCAGAAAGGATATATGCACCCCTATGTTCATAGCAGCACAATTCACCATAGCTAAGATTTGGAAACAGCCTAAATGCCCATCAGCAGATGAGTAGATTAGAAAACTATGGTACATCTACACAATGGAATACTAAGCTGCTATAAAAAAGAAGGAATCCTTACCATTTGCAGCAGCATGGATGGACCTGGAGAGCATTATGTTAAGTGAAATAAGCCAGTCAATGAAAGAAAAATACCACATGATCTCAGTCATTTATGGAAAATAAAGAACATTATAACCTGATGAACAAAAGATAGATACAGAGGCAGTAAAGCATCGAACAGACTGTCAAATTACAGTGGGAAATCAGGGGAGTGTTTGGGAGGGGGGGAAAGAGATCAACCAAAGGACTTCTATGCATGCATATAAGCACAACCAATGGACACAAGACAATGGGGGGGTGGGATGAGGGCATGCGACAGGGGTTAGGGAAGGCTGGGGGAAGGTCAACGGGGGGGGGGCGGAAAGGAGATATATGTACTAATACATGTAATAGTTTAAACAATAAGAAAACCCAACAACAAAAATATGTAAAAGAATAATAAACATTCATAAAAATAGAAAAAAGAAAAAAATAATAAGAAAGGATAAGAGAAAAAGAATAAAAAGAAGTAATGAAAAGAAGAAAAACAGTATGAAAATAAAATAGAAAAATAATAAAGAATAAGAAAAAAGTGGAAACAAAAGAATAAGAATAAAAGAGAAAAATAATAGAATAAAAAAGAAAAAGGAAAAAAAGAGGTATAAAAGAAAAAAGAAGCATAAAGTAATTTTAGGAAAAAAATAATGAAGAAGAAAAAAGTGGATTTTGCCTCAGCAGAGTTTAGTACCTGCTGAAATCTCCCTTTGAATTTGCTGGTTGTGCAGCTTGTTGGATTCTACTCTGATGTTTGAAGCTTGCCACTTGTTGTGTTGGTTCTGGATTTTGGTAAGATCTGTGATGTAAGCCAATGTCAGATGCTGCCCTAGGCAAACTGTAGGCATAAGCAATCCACAATTTGCTGTAGCCTCTGCTGGGCTTACCTGTGCATGGGAGGGATGAAGCATCACACTAAGTCTGGCTTTTACCAGCAGAGGGCCTAGGAGAGGGTCAGCAAATATCTCAAGGCATCACAGAATCTGCCTCTTCCTGCCTCCACCTGCAGGCTAGCCGTTGGACTTAATAACGGTAAAGGCTCAGTTACTGGAAGAGCCTCTGGTGGAATTGGGAGAGTGGGGCTATTGGACCTTCCATGAGGTGTCTTTTAGACTGCAGGGAAGATTATGTGTATAATCCCCTGCCCCAGAGCCACAGGTCTGGGTCTGTCCTTGATTTTTCCTTGACATTGCTAGGGCAGAGGCCCTATTAGTCAGGCGGGTGGGTCTCTGGATACCAGAGATTGAGTCTGACAGAAGCCAGAAGGGTGTTTTTATCTGGTCTTTAGTGAGGGGAAAGTGCTAGTCTGGTTCACCGGAAAGTGGGGAGAATGGCCCTGCCCAAAAGCCAGTCACTGATAACCCCTGAGTCTACCCAGACTTTTGTGCCTCTGTTATGCAGGGTGGGGCAAACAGGATTCTCCAGGCTGGTGTGCTTGGAGGGGATTGCTCTGCCAAAGAAAGATGCCTGCTGCAGATCGGAGGATAGCACAGCACAGAGATCCAAGCAGCTGCTCCCTCACATCTGTCCCCAAGCCACAAACTCCAGACGTTCCTCAGGCAACTCCAGTCTGCACTGCCCTCCCTCCACTAGAGACTAGGGTCAGTGAAAGATCAGGGAAAGATTGTGACAATCTTTCCATGTTGGCCCTCTAAGAGGGTGCCTTTGTCTTCAGTGGGATCTGTCTCTCCTTGGCAGAGAGAAACCTTGGCTCTCTTCACAGCTAGATGCTGTGTGGATGCCTGCTCCTGGATCTGGTGCTTAGGTCTGTGAAGCCTGGCCTGAGATCTAGGTTTCACACCTCTCAGGCGGAGCCTCCTACAGCTGAGCTTCATTGGAAAACTCCACTACCACATGGTGGAGGGGCCAGCACACTTCACATCTCTGCTCTTTTTACTAGTCTCATGGTGATTTCTTCTGCCAGTCCTTGGTTATAAGTATCCTCTTCAGATAGTGGCTAGTGGGTAATTCACACTGATTGTTCCCCAATCAAGTTTTATTTCCAGTTTTATTCTGGGAGGAGGTTAGAGCAAGATTCACCTACTCTCTCACCATCTTGAGACTCTGGTTATTTATATTTTAGACATTAACCCCTTATCAGATATATGAGTTTTAATTAGTTTTCCCATTTAATCATTTATTTATCAATGTGTTGATCATTTAATTCTTGCTGTTATGTTTTTAAACTTATCTCTAGAAAAATTAGAGAATTTCTTTTTTTAATATATATATTTTTTCTTTATTGATTAAGGTATTACATATGTGTCCTTATCCTCCCCATTGCCCCCCCCCCCCAAAACCCATTCATGCCCTCAACCCACTGGTGTCTGCATCCATTGGTTATGCTTACATGCATGCATACAAGTACTTTGGTTGATCTCTTCCCCTTACCCCCACCGTCCCCCAGCTTCCCTCTGAAATTTGAGCATCTGACCAATGTTTCTCTGTCTCTGGATCTTATTTTGTTCATCAGTTTATGTTGTTCATTACAATCCACAAATGAGTGAGATCATGTGATATTTATCTTTCTATGACTGACTTATTTCACTTAGCATAATGCTCTCCAGTTCCAACCATGCTGTTGCAAATGGTAAGAGTTCCTTATTTTTTACTGCAGCATAGTATTCTATTGTGTAGATGTACCACAGTTTTTTAATCCACTCATCTGCTGACGGGCACTTAGGCTGTTTCCAAATCTTAGCTATTGTAAATTGTGCTATGAACATAGGGGTGCAAATATCCTTTCTGATTGGTGTTTCTAGTTTCTTGGGATATATTCCTAGAAGTGGGATCACTGGGTCAAATGGGAGTTCCATTTTTAGTTTTTTGAGGAAACTCCATACTGTTCTCCACAGTGGCTGCACCAGTCTGCATTCCGACCAGCAGTGCACGAGGATTGCTTTTTCTCCGCATCCTCACCAGCACTTGTTGTTTGTTGATTTGTTGATAATTGCCATTCTGACAGGTGTGAGATGATACCTCATTGTTGTTTTGATTTGCATCTCTCAGATGATTAGTGACTTTGAGCATGTTTTCATATGTCTCTTGGTCTTCCTTATGTCTTCTTTCGAAAAGTGGCTATTTAGATCCATTGCCCATTTTTTTTATTGGGTTGTTTATCTTTCTTTTGTTAAGTTGTATGAGTTCCCTGTAAATGTTGGAGATTAAAGGCTTATTGGAAATAACATTGGCAAATATGTTCTCCCAAGTAGTGGGCTTTCTTGATGTTTTATTGATGGTTTCTTTTGCTGTGCAGAAGCTTTTTATTTAGATGTCATCCTATTTGTTTATTTTCTCTTTAGTTTCTATTGCCCTAGGAGATGTATCAGTGAAGATATTGCTTTGGCAAATGTCTGAGATTTTGCTGCCTGTGGATTTCTCTATTATTTTTATGCTTTCCTATCTTACGTTTAAGCCCTTTATCCATTTTGAGTTTATTTTCGTGTATGGTGTAAGTTGGTTGTCTAGTTTCATTTTTTTGCATGTATCTGACCAAATTTCCCAGCACCATTTATTGAGGAGACTGTCTTGACTTCATTGTACGCTCTTGTCTCCTTTGTCAAATATTAATTGAGCATAGTGGTTTAGGTCGATTTCTGGGTTCTCTATTCTATTCCATCGGTCTACATGTCTGTTCTTGTACCAGTACCAGGCAGTTTTGAGAACAGTGGCTTTGTAATACAGCTTGAAATCTGGTATTGTGATCCCTTCTACTTTGTTTTTCTTTTGCAGGATCACTGCAATTATTTGTGGTCTTTTTTTTTATTCCAGGTGAAATTTTGGAGAGTTCATTCTAAGTCTGTGAAATATGCTGTTGGTATTTTAATGGGAAGTGAATTGAATCAATAGATTTTTTTGGGTAGTATTGACATTTTAATGATGTTAATTCTACCAATCCACGAGCACGGTATGTTCTTCCATCTGTTTATGCCTTCTTCTATTACTTTTTTCAGTGTCCTGTAGTTTTCTGAGTAGAGGTCTTTTACGTCTTTAGTTAAATTTATTCCTAGGTATCTTAATTTTTTTGTGTGCAATGGGATTGTTTTTTTTAATCTCTCCTTCTGTAAGTTCACTATCTATATATATAAAGAGCCAGGGTCCGTAATGATCAAGGCTCCACCAAACACCAGAAGTCAGTGCTGGGTTGCCATGGCGACCCAGCACTGACTGCAGCTGGTGCCTGTGCAGCGATGCAGCACTGACTGCTGAGGGGGCTGTGGATCAGGCCCAGAGAGAGGCCAGCAGAGAGAGAGGCAGGGTCTGATCTCCAGACTCCATGGCAGATGTTCGTCAGCCATTGCCTCTGGCTGTGCCAGCAGCCTTGCCTCTGTTGCAGCCCTGCTTCTTTCATCAGGCCCAGAGATAGACCTGGAGATGCCAACTGGCATAGAAACCGACCAGTCAGAACCAAATTTTGGTGAAGTGACAGGAGCCAATGGCTTCCTAAGATGCAGAGCTTTTGACACTGACTGGCATAGAAACCGGCCAATCAAAACCAAATCTGGGTGAAGTGACAGGTGCCAATGGCTGCCTAAGAGGTGGAGCTTTTGATGGTGACTGGCATAGAAACCGACCAATCAGAACCAAATCTGGGTGAAGTGCCAGGAGTCATTGGCTGCCTAGGAGGCAGAGCTTTTGACACTGACTGGCATAGAAACTGACCAATCAAAACCTAATCTGGGTGAACTGTGATGGCAGAACCTAAGGTGGGGGCTG
The DNA here is from genome assembly GCF_963455305.1 of Plecotus auritus. Lineage (NCBI taxonomy): Eukaryota > Metazoa > Chordata > Mammalia > Chiroptera > Vespertilionidae > Plecotus > Plecotus auritus. Next base: position 66,030,140 of record NC_137784.1, read on the forward strand.
AGGAGGAGTTTTAAGGGCAACAGCTGTTTGGTGTAAGGTGTAAGAAAGCAGTTTAATTATTTCATGACTGGTTTGGCAATATAGTGCATATGGCTTGCTATCAGTCCAGATATAGGGATTATGTGTTTTTGTCTGCCAAGAGCATCTCCTCCTGCTGAAAAAGGCTTTTTACCCCCATTTAAGCAATGCTATACTATATAATCTGTCTATACTACTAAAAGGGCAATATGCTAATTAGACCAGGTCGACCGGCCATCTTCTGGACATCCGACTTCCTTCCAGACAAAGCCATGGTGGTGGGGGCCAAGACATAGGCAGTTAGGGGCAATCAGGCCAGCAGGGGAGGGCAGTTGGGGGCAAAATCAGGCCAGTAGGGGGTTAGGGGTAATCAGGCCAGCAGGGGAGGGCAGTTAGGGGAGATGAGGCAGGCAGGCAGGTGAGCGGTTAGAAGCCAGCAGTCCCTGATTACAAGAGGGATGTCTGACTGCTGGTTTAGTCCCGATCCCTGAGATCCCAAGGGGTCCCCAATTGGAGAGGGTGCAGGCTGGGCTGAGGGAACCCACCCATGCACAAATTTCATGCACTGGGCCCCTAGTTGGTATATAAAAATGCCATAGATTTCTTGTCATTAATTTGTATCCTGCTACATTGTCGATTTTATTAAGTCTAATAATTTTTTGATGAAGTCTTTAGAGTTTTCTATGTACAATATCATGTCATCTGTGAATAATGACAATTTAACTTCTTCCTTTCCAATTGCGATGCCATTTATTTCTACTACTTTTCTGATTACTGTGACTAGCACTTCCAGTACTATGTTGAACAGGAGTGGTGAAAGCATGAATCACTGTCTTTTTCCTGTTCTTAAGGGAAATGGTTATAGCTTTTCCCACTGAATATGATGTTGACTGTAGGTTTGTCATATAAGGCTTTTATTATATTGTGGTATGATCCTTTTATTCCCACTTTTCTTAGCTTTTTCATCAGAAAAGGGTGTTGGACTTTGTCAAATGCCTTTCTACATCAATTGATATGATTATGTGATTTTTGTCTCTCAATTTTTTTATGTGATGTATCACCTTTATTGATTTGTGGATATTGTACCAGCCTTACATCCCTGGAATAAATCCCACTTGATCCTGTTGTATGATCTTTTCAATGTAATGCTGGATGCAGTTTGCTAGAATTTTGTTGAGGATTTTAGCATCTATGTTCATGAGGGATATTGGCCTGTAATTATCTTTCTTTGTGGTTTCTTTATCTGGTTTTGGGATTCGGGTAATGCTGGCTTCATAGAAAGAGCTTGGTAGTCTGAGAAGGATGGTTTTAGTTATTTGAATGTTTGGTAAAACTCCCCTGTGAAGCCATCTGGTCCAGGGCTGTTTTTTGCTGGAATCTTTTTGATTACTGTTTCAATTTCATCAGTAGTTATTGACTTACTCAGGTTTTTTTTTTTTTTTATTTTTCCTAATTGAGTTTTGGAAGCTTGTATTCTTCTAGGAATGTGTCCATTTCATCAAGGTTGTCCAGTTTGTTGAAGTAGAGTTGTTCATAGCATTTTTTTTTACAATCCTTTGTATATCTGTGGGGTCCGTTGTTACTTCACGTTTTTTATTTTTGATTTTGTTTATTTGGGTCCTCTCTCTGTTTCTTGGTGAGCCTGCCTAGAGGTTCATCAATCTTGTTTATCCTTTCAAAGAACCAGCTCTTGGTTTAATATGCTGTTTATTTCTGCTCTGATCTTTATTATCTCCTTCCTTCGGGGTACTGTGGGCTTTTCTTCTTGTTCTCTTTCTAATTCTTTAAGTTGCAAGGTTAGATAATTTATTATAAATTTTTCTTCTTTTTTTGAGGTGGGCCTGTAGAGCTATGAACTTCCCTCTCAGGACTGCTTTCATTGTGTCCCATAGATTTGGATTGTTGTGTTTTCATTGTCATTTGTTTCCAGGATGCTTTTTATTTTGTCTTTGATCACTTTGGTAACTCAATCATTGTTTAATAGCATACTATTTAGCTTTCAAATGTTTGATTATTTTTCATTGTTTTTATTGTAGTTGATTTCTAGTTTTATGCCATTGTGATCTAAGAAGATGCTTGTTATGATTTCTATCTTCTTGAATTTGAAGAGACATTGCCTTTGTCCTAATATGTGGCCTATCTTTGAAAATGTCCCATGTGCACTGGAGAAGAATGTGTATTCTGTAGCTTTGTGGTGAAATGTCACCCCCAAGATGTCAATTAAATCCACCTGATCTAGTGAATCATTTAGGATTTCTGTTTCTTTGCTGATTTTTTGTTTAGAGGATTTATCCAGTGGTGTCAGTGGGGTATCAAAATCCCCTACTATGACTTTATTGCTATCAATCTCTCCCTTGATATCTTCCAGAAGTTGTTTTATGTATTTGGGTGTTCCTGTATTGGGTGCAAACATGTTTACCAGAGTTATATATTTTTGTTGAATTGCTCCCTTTAGTATTATGTAGTGGCCTTCCTTATCTCTTTTTATGGCCTTTACTTTGAAGTCTATTTTGTCAGATATAAGTATTGCAACACCAGCTTTTTCTCATTTCCATTTGCCTGAAAAATTTTTTTTCCATCCCTTCACTATCAGTCTGTGTGAATCCTTTGTTCTGAGGTGGGTCTCTTGCACACAGCAAATATATGGGTCATATTTTCTTAACCACTCAAAAGAGATACCTGTGTCTTTTGATTGGAGCATTTAATCAATTTACATTTAATGTTATTATTGATAAGTACTTTTTGTCCTCATTTTTATTCTTAATGTTTGTGTTTCTTCTTGCCTTTCTGTTTCTTCTTTTTACAGCAGTCCCTTTAGTATTTCTTGCATTGCTGGTTGGTGATAATAAAGTCTCTTAGCCCTTTTTCATCTGTCAAGTTCCTGATTCCACCTTCAATTTTGAATGATAGCCTTGCTGGGTATAGTATTCTTTGTTTCAGTCCCTTGCTTTGCATCACTTTGTATATTTCATTCCATTACCTTCCAGCCTGGTGTGTTTCTGTTGAGAAATCAGTTGATATTCTAATGGTAGATCCCTTGTAGGTAACTTTCAGTCTCTCTCTGGCAGCCTTTAAGATTCTTACTTTGTTGTTGATTTTTGCCAGTTTAATTATGATGTATCTTGGTGTTGGTTTTTTGGGTTCATCTTGTTTGGGACTCTATGTGCTTCTTGGACTTGAGTATTTTTTTTTTTTCTTGCCAATATCAGGGAAGTTTTCTGTCATTATTTTTTTTTTTAATTTAATAAATCTTTATTGTTCAGATTATTACAATTGTTTCTCCTTTTTTTCCCCCATAGCTCCCCTCCACCCGGTTCCCACCCCACCCTCTGCCCTTACCTCCCACCCGTTGTCCTCATCCATAGGTGTACGATTTTTGTCCAGTCTCTTCCCGTACCCCCCACACCCCTTTCCCCCTGAGAATTATCAATCCTCTCCCATTCTATGCCCCTGATTCTATTATATTCACCAGTTTATTCTGTTCCTCAGATTTTTAATTCACTTGATTTTTAGAGTCACTTGTTGATAGATATGTATTTGTTGTTCATAATTTTTATCTTTACTTTTTTCTTCTTCTTCCTCTTCTTAAAGAATAGATTTCAGCATTTCATATAATACTGGTTTGGTGGTGATGAACTCCTTTAGCTTTTTCTTGTCTGTGAAGCTCTTTATCTGACCTTCAATTCTGAATGATAATTTTGCTGGGTAGAGTAATCTTGGTTGTAGGTTCTTGCTATTCATCACTTTGTTTATTTATTGCCACTCCCTTCTGGCCTGCATAGTTTCTGTTGAGAAATCAGCTGACAATCGTATGGGTGCTCCCTTGTAGGTAATTAACTGTTTTTCTCTTGCTGATTTTAAGATTCTCTCTTTGTCTTTTGCCCTTGGCATTTTAATTATGATGTGTCTTGGTGTGGTCCTCTTTGGATTCCTTTTGTTTGGGGTTCTGTGTGCTTCCTGGACTTGTAAGTCTATTTCTTTCACCAGGTGGGGGACGTTTTCAGTCATTATTTCTTCAAATAGGTTTTCAGTATCTTGCACTCTCTCTTCTTCTGGCACCCCCATAATTTGGATGTTGGTATGCTTGAAGTTGTCCCAGAGGTTTCTTACATTATCTTCAAATTTTTGGATTCTTTTTGCTTTTTGCTTTTCCAGTTAAGGTTTTTTTTTGATTCTTTGTATTTCAAATCTTTGACTTTATTCTTGCATTCCTCTGGTCTGCTGTTGGGTCTCTGTATAATATTTTTTATTTCAGTCACTGTATGTTTAATTTCTAGTTGGTCCTTTTTCATATCCTCTAGGGTCTCATTGAATTTATTGGCCTTTTTTGGAAATTCTTGAAAAACTTTATAACCGTGGTTTTGAACTCTATATCCAGTCATTTGTTTTCCTCCATTTCTTTTGTTTGTGATCTGTTTCTTTGTCTCGCATTTTGGCTGCTTCCCTGAGTTGGTAGAGTAGCTTTGTGTGCTAAGTTTCCTATATGGGCCAGTGGGTTGGCCTCCCAGTTACCTGAGGTGGACACTTTTGGTGCACCCTTTTGTGGACTGTGTGTACAGCCTTGCTGTAGTTAAGTCTTGATTGTTGTTGGTGTCACTGGGAGGAATTGACCTCCAGGCCAATTGGCTGTAAGAACCCGCTGTGTCTATAATGGAAGATCTGCTGAGCTGGAGACACGCTTGGGGGCAGGACTTGCTTCAGTGGGGCTTTGGTTCTCACTGAGTCTGCCTCTTGAATGTGTCACTTATGGATGTGAGGAGTTGAAATCTGGTGTCTCACACTGACCACTAGATACACTGGCTTCTGGATCTCCAATGGTGTGCAGGTCAGCTACTGTCTGAGACCACCCAGCAGGAGCTATAGTGAGAACTACAGTTTTCTCCTCTTTGCTTGGGGTTTGGAGGTTTTGGAGCTGTCTGACCAGAGCTGCAGTTTGTTAGGTTAAGCTGTGATAGTGAGAAATCTCAAACTCTGACACCTGAAGTGACTTATGACCAAGACTATGTTGTTAGCAAATGGTAAAGTGGTGTTTAAATATAGGTACAGTAGAATCTCGGTTCTTGAACTTACTTCATTCTAGAAAGCTGTTTGAGAAGTAATTTTTTAGAAAACCAAATCATTTTTTCCTATTAGAAATAATGTAAATTGAATTAATCCATTCCAGACCTCCAAAAGAAAAAGAAAAATGCAAAACCTCCAAAATATATAAATATTCACAGTACAACTTCCTGAGATGTTAGCAATGTGAGTTTTAGAGGTAAACTGACTCATACTCCCACATTTTCTCTTTCCTTTGTTGCCAGAGAGATGCATGACTCATCATACAGGGATCAACAAGGAAGGGTTGTTGGGTCTCAAACTGAAGTTTTGTTCAACAACCAAGTCATTTTTTTTCCATGATCAACTTGGTCGAGAACCAAATTGTTTGAAATAGAAGACATTGGAGAACTGAGTTTTGACTGTAGTTTAATTCCTGATACCTGTTCTTATCCACAACACTATACTGCCTCACAGGTGTTAAAAGACTTTCATTTGTTTAATACTAAGAAAGTCAAGCAATTGAAGGAACAAATTGTGTCTAACAAGTGTGCTGCTTCTAGTCATCATGACCAAAATGTCAGCTTGCATTCCCAGAGACAAATGCTCCAAGGAAATAATTATTTAACAGGAACATTTTGTTTTTCACTATGTGGTCAAGTATATGGTAAGTTGAATTTTTTAAAAAAGTTTAATTAATGTAATATCTACTTAAACTATTTAAAAATATGTCTTTTATTCTCCAAAAATATACATTCCATTTTTTATTAGAATTTATTTGAAACACTGAAAAATACAGTAGAAAAAGCACATAATTCTCCTAGGCAGTTTGACTCAGTGGATAGAACGTTGGCTAGTGGACTGAAGGGTCATGGGTTTGATTCTTGTCAAGTGCACATACCTTGATTGCCAGCTCAATCCCCAGCCCTGGTTGGGACACATGCATGTTGGAAGCAACCAATCGATGTGTCTCTCACACATCGATGTTTCTCTCTGCCTCCACCCACCTCCTTTCCACTCTCTCTAAAAATCAATGGAAAAATATGCTTGGGTGAGAATTAACAAATAAATAAATAAATAAATAAATAAATAAATAAATAAATAAAAAGCACACCATCAACAATATTCAGGTAATAACTTCATGAATAAAACTCCAAAAGCACTCTTTTATTTTCTGTGTCTACTAGGTAAAATGATTATTCTTTGGGGCACTGTGTAAATCTCAACTTTTCTATACATGGTTTATGACCCTCCTAGACAGTTTTTATCAAAAAAATTTTTTTCTGGAACCAATTTTTTCACACTTTCCATGTCTGTTAATACATTACATTAAAATTATATTTTCACTTTTACATCATTACTATGAATCTTACAGATCCAGAATTGGGTATGTATTCATCTCTCTACCTCTACTACTAAATGCAATGCCCAACACATAGGAGGTGCTTAACTGTAGTTTAATGATGAAATGGGAAGTACTCTTGCTGAATTAACTATGATATTTAATCTGAAAAAAAAAAAAAACAATTACACTCCAAAACATATCTAGAATAGAAGATAATGGAGTTATTTTCAAATGAATGGTTATAAAAGAATTAACAAAATGCAAGTTTTCATAAAAATGAAAATATTATACATGGCAAAAATGTTACCAAATTAGATATATTATTATTTTCTTCAATACATAGTAAGAATGTCTAAGAAATCTATACACTCCATTCCCATTCAAAAATATACCAAATTAGTTAGATTTTTGTATAAAGAAAATATTAGAAAGCAGAGCATTTTAGTATGATTTACTTTTTAAAGTTCATAATAAGATAATAATACAAGTTCTGCTTAGGTATTTGATATGTCCCTTAAGAATATGGCAACATGCTTGTTCCATTATTGAATGGTTCTTCTAGACCAGTGGTTCTCAACCTTTCTAATGCTGCGACCCTTTAATACAGTTCCTCATGTTGTGGTGACCCCCTACCATAAAATTATTTTCGTTGCTACTTCATAACTGTGGGTCGCGACCCACAGGTTGAGAACCACTAGCAGGGTCGCCTAAGACCATCGGAAAATACAGATATTTACATTACGATTCATAACAGTAACAAAATTACAGTTATGAAGTAGCAATGAAAATAATTTTATGGTTGGGGGTCACCACAAAATGAGGAACTGTATTAAAGGGTCGCAGCATTAGAAAGTTGAGAACCACTGTTCTAGGCAAATCTTTGGTTTCCCAAGTGTTGTACACATGCTACCTTTACTGCTATTACTTTGTGGCAACTTTTACTCAAGTACTTTGACTTGTAGCTCATTTTGGATGGTGTACCATTAAACTGCAACAATCTTCACATAAAACTCTTAATAGCAATTCTTGAGAAAAACACCAGGTAATGGCAATGCTAGCTTGACCATAAATGAAAAAAACACTACAACACTTGATTATTTTATCTCCATTTTTCCTTACAGACTATGGAATAAACTAGCTGTTAGCAACAGCAAAGTTCCTAATCTATAGTCAGAATAAATTCCATCTTTATTGTTTATAAACATCTTAGCAGCTCTTCAAACTGTTTTATTTCCACAATATGGGAACAGGATATGCTCATTAAAATCATCTTTGAAAATAAAATAATTATACTTTTAGCTATTTTTCTCTATTCATCTCCTTCCCATAAGAAGTTCATAGTCAATCGCAAAGTAATTAATTAATTTGTAACAAACACTAGTGTTCCAACAGAGGGTACTATTCTAATTAAGAGATTATTGTATAAGCACAGAACTAATGATAGTTAAATTGTTAGAAATTAATTATTTTTAATGGGACAGTATACTCACCAATATTTATGTCTAAGTATGTGAAAATTTTTAATTTTTCCCCAAAAAGCAATTTATTACAATGAAATTAGTTACTAGATATCAACTTGATAGCATTGTCAGATGAGATAATTTCCTTCAGTTGACATGAGAGTGGAAATCCAGAAAATGATCCAGTGTCTTAAAAAATGTTAAATGTTGCATATCCTATATAATAAAGAGGTAATATGCAAATAGTCATCATGCCCTCATGCCATCATGCCCTCACTCTGTAATGGCTCAGACACTCAACTCTGGGGAGAGGAATGGGGATCAGCCAGGCACAAATGAGTTCATGAGAGAGGAATGGGGACCAGCCAGGCTGTGGGCTGGGAGAGGGACAAGCTGCTTGCCCTGCGGTCCCTGATGCCAGCACCTGCACCTGCAGCCTGGGAGAGGGACAAGCTAACCACCCCGCGGTATGGGCACCAGTGGCTGCGCCTGTGCCTTTGGCCCAGGAGAGGGACAAGTTAACCGCCCCATGGTCCCGGGCACCAGTGGCTGTGCCTGTGGCCCGGGAGAGGGACAAGCCGCCCAAGCCATGGTCTGGGAGCTAGTGGCTGTGCCTGAACCTTTGGCCCAGGAGAGGGACAAGCTGCCTGCCCTGTGGTCCTGGATGCTTGTAGCTGCGGCCTGGGTGAAACCACCCACCCAAGGTCCCCTGCAGCTGCGGCCAGCCTGTATGAAGCCGGCCCGGGCCTGGGGTGCCTGAAGCCAGCCAGAGTGAGGGAATCCTGAGTCCTGGGTATGGGGCAAGGCTGAGGTGGTTAGGGGAGATCAGGCAGGCAGAGGTGGTTAGGGGTGATCAGGCAGGCAGGCGAGCAGTTAGGAAGGAGCCAGCAGTCCTGGATTGCGAGAGGCAGTCAGACATCCCCCAAAGGATCCTGGTTTGGAGAGGGTGCAGGCCAGGCTGAGGGACCCCCCCACCCATGCACAAATTTCATGCACCAGGCCTCTAGTTTCACAATAAGATCCTATCTAATAAAGAAGGAATATGCTAATTGACCCTCACACCATTGCAAAGATGGTGGTGCCCACAGCCAATAAGGAGGGAATATGCAAATTGACTGCTCCTCTCTTATAGATGGTGGTGCCCACAGCCACAAGATGGCAGTGCCCAGTCTCCTCAGCTCATCTGGGGCGGCAGGCACTGGAAGGCCAGGCCCACCCCCAGGTGGGCCCAGCTGCTCTGTGCACCTGCCTTCAGAGTCCCCCAGTCCCCTCCGCCCCCCAGCCACCCAGGGCTGGCCCAAGGCCCAGGCAACCCTCGGATGGCAGCTGCCCAGCCTCCTAGGGCCACCTGAGGCTCAGGTAACCAGGGCTAGCCGAGGCTTGTGCTGACAGCAGGGGCAGCATCAGAGGTTTGATGGGGCGTCACTTTCCCCTGATCTCCGGGTCGCCTCCCACCCCTGAGGGCTCCCAGACTGTGAATTTATGTTTATAGGCTCTCTTATGAAACTAATAATACTAATAGTTAAATGCCCTTTTAAACTTAATTTTGCTAATAACTAACGAAACTCATGACCCTATCTTGTAAAAATATATTATAGGAGCTTCAAAAAAATGTCACCATATGGTTTTAACATGAAGTGTTCAATAAAAGTACTAAGTGAGACATAGCACACATTTTACAGACTAATACATTTTCTTTCTCAATCTCTGAACTATCATCTGGAATTATTCATGGGCATAACCACTTTAGAGCTCGTTTTGGTTTCTGAAATATAGCCTTTTTATGCTGAAATGAGTTTAGTTCTATTAAAAATGAATTAATGTAAATTGGAATAGGTGTATATTCTTTAATACCTATAAGAAATAAAAACAAATATTGCTTAAGGAGACATTCAAAAGGAGCAGGAGAAAAGGGTGTGAAAACAAAGTGAATAGGAAATAAAACCCTTCAGCTCCAAGATTTATAAGGTAATCCCTTTAAAAATGTATCAATTTGTATTTTCAAAAAAATATGTAATTCATTTTTTTCACTTTGTTTTCACACCCCCCTTTTCCTGCTCTTTTTAAAAGTCTTATTAAGCAATAATTTTTTGTTTCTTATAGGTATTAAAGAATTAATATTCAGTAACTTTGCAATTAATATTAACTCTGTCATACTGTCTTTTACATATCTGCTTTTTTCACAAGTGTTTCATTTTTGGCAGCATGCTGTGTTTTTCTGCTGTTCTAATTAATGAGCTTTCCTCACCTTGTGATTATCTAATTTTCACTTAATTGCTTTATAGTAATAAAGTTCATCTTGCATTCTTTCCCCATAAGAATGAGATTTTTTAATGCAAAAAATCTCCACCTTGTGGAGCTGAAAGTGGGGTCATTTATCTTCCTCTGAGATTTAGAAGACCACAGTTTCAATTGAAATTTAAAAGGTCATTATAAATCTCCTGTATTCAGTTGCTCATCATTTATTGAATGTCATACATTAACTTTCTTTGGAAAATAACATATCCCAGAAAAAGAAAGCAATAGAAAACAATATTATACAAAATCTATTTCTTTTTTCTTTTTTTTTAGATGAACTATTGATGTGAGATATCTTTCATGCTCAGTGTTTCACCCATCATATTCCACAACTTACCTTACTACTTACACATCTCATCATCAAATATTCAAACATAATTGAGGCTATTTATTACATAATATGATAACTAAAGTCGTTTGAAATGATTATTTTATGTCCATTATTTGCTTTAATAAGAATTTTTACATTAACTGCACATTTGAAATCAAATGTGGGTATTAAGCATAAAGCTGTAGCAACCATGTAAATTAACATATACATTTTAATATGGTCACCATTTGAAGCAAAACAATTATTTAGGTCTAATTTTATATCAGGACTTTACTGTATTTAAAAACAAAAAAGCAGTAGAGCCTTCTAGGTAAGGTTCTACATATAAAAGCTTTGTCCTTAAGGGGACTAGCTCAATTCTGCTATTAAAATGAAAAAAGGAAGTTTGTAAAACTACTCCCTCACCAAGCTTTTTAACCACATTGATACCTACAAGACAAACCACTAGATTTAATTTTTCTAAACAGTTAACTCAAGAATATTGAAAATTCTCAATCTGGATCTTTGTATATTTAATATTCATTTACCTAATTTAAGAAGAAAATATGAGGATGGATCAATAACCACTCAGATATGCAACTGACATTTTTCTTTCAACATTTGAAGTAAAATAAAAACTTAAGTACTATATAATCAGAGACTCCACATGTGTGGATTCTCTAGTGTATATATCCAGATAAACTTTGAATAAAAGTTGTTCCCTTCAAATATGATTGACTAATTCTCACTAGTGCTTAATGCCTTTAAACAATACTTAGCACAGCTGCTTTTGAAACTCAGTATTTAATTGTTGTTAATGGGACAATCAGTTATGAAAGACCAATGAGACTTCAAGATGGGTAAAGTTTTGATTTTGTGCAATAAATATTGCCACTGAGGTTTGAAAGGGTTTTTTTTTTTATTAAAAAATGGCAACTTGAAATTACTGTCTTTTGTGTAGTTAGAAACTTATTTATAATCACTAGCTATTAGATTTTAATTTAAAATGACAGAATGTTTCTTGTTTTATTTGAAAATCTCCACTTCTGATATAATCTCCATTAGTTCTGCACAGTGTTGTTACTGCACCTTCATTTGACTAGAAAATTGCCAGCAAGAGCTCCTCTAATGAATAATACAATTGCAAAACACCATAAAGCACTCCAGTCTGATTAGTTTCACAAAAAGGATAATAAGCTATCTCATGATTAGCACATTATCATAAAAAACAGGAAAACTTTTGTTTTATGGTGTTTTCTTGGAGTTAAAACTAGGAATAATGAATTAGAGGACTAGATAAGTAATATTTCTCCTGGCATGATTCAAATTATGATCATGCTGTGACAATAGGAAACCACTACCATCGCAGATGAAATCAGAAGATTCAAGATGTGAAAGAAGTTTGGCTGAATCACAATTTTCAGAAAATATTTTATATGCCAAACTGTTTGAGGGAAAGTGGATTTCAAAAAGCTATTACAGATCTGCTAGTGCAATATCAACATATCTATATAAAAGATAACATTTAACAGTGTTAAAAATCAGAAAACAAATGATGGTGAAAGGTCTCTGGCTTTTTTCACCAACTTGTATTTTTCTTAAAATAATTTGAAATTGCTATTGGAGATGGTTGAACTCTTTCCTGGAGACTAAAGTTCATGACTCAATAGTGAAGTCTGAGTACTAGTAAATAATTGATACAGAAAGGCAGATAGAGAAGGACATTTATTGAGGAGTAAATAACATGTCCAAAAATATGGAGATTAGAAAAACTACAATATATTCATGACACAGTAGTTAGGTATGTCAGGGGAAGGTTCATGGAGGAAATAGATTTTATTTGGGACCATTAAGGCAACCAATGCCAAATCATAGTAGGTCTCAAATGCTAAGCTAAGGAGCTTGTTGAAGAAATTTTAGAATTGGCATTATCTGATTTTTGTTTTAAATAAATAAAACAGCAGAGTGAAAGACTGATTGAAGAGGACCAATGTGGAAGTAAAAAGATTGGTTAGGCATGTTTTTCCATGATCTAGGTAAGAGTAGTTATACTAAGGCAATGTCAATGAAGGTGCAATTGAGAGAACAGATTGTGGAAATAGTTAAATAAAGAATTGATCACTTACGTTAAAAATATGTGCAAGATGCCCTAGTCGTTTTGGCTCAGTTGCTGGAGCATCAGCCTGCAGGCCTAAGAGTCCCGGGTTCAATACCAGTTAAGAGCGCATACCTCAGTTGGTTTGCAGGCTACTCCCCAGCCTGGGTTCTGGTCAGGGCTCCTGCAGAAGACAATCAATCAATGTGCTTCTTTCACATCGATATTTCTCTCTGTCTTTCCCTCTCTCTTCCACTCTCTCTTAAAATCAATGGAAAAATACCCTCGGGTAAGGATTAAAAAAAAAAAAAAAGATGTTCAAAATGAAAGAGACAAGTCAGTCTAGAAAACCCTGTTTTCTACGCTGAGTATTTCATGAAGTACTATTTGGAGGGAAGACAGTAAGTTTGATTTAGAAATTAAATACAAGTTTGACACACAACTGAGTATATTATGAATAATGGTAAAATATCAAAAGAGATCTCAGGAGAGAAAACACCTTAGGAGTCATTTGTCTTAAGATTCTAGTTGAATCGATGGCTGCAGATGAGATCTATCCTGCTGTGCTGGGAGAAAATAACCCTTCTTTTAAAAGGAACAATGAAAGAGTTGAAGAAGATGGCAGGGGAATAAGTAGAAGTTACACTCACATCCTCCCAGGCCCAAACTAGAATTACAATTAAATTGTAGAACAACCAACCTGACTAACCAATTGAAGACTAGTTGAACAGAAGTCTTATAACCAATGATTTACAGAAGACACATGGAGACTAGTAGGAAGGGTGGAGACGCAGAAAGGGCTGGCCCTGCACCCATGTACATCAGCTGAGAATTGAGAGGAGTATCTTAGCTGCAAAGGACCCCAATGAGGACATGAGGTCTCAACTCCATCCTGGGTTCCCCAGCCCACAGCACCAGAGCTGGGAAGAGGAGCCCACAAAATATCTGGCTGTGAAAATTAGCAAGGATACTGTTTTCCTGAGAGAGATTGGAGTCTTTTAGAAATCCAGGCACCCTCTTAAAGGACCAATACACAAAATCTTGTTTTAGTTCACCACCCTGGGTTCTTGCAGAGGGAGCGTAGCTTGGAGAAGATGAAAAGCTTGCAAGGACATACTGGGTTTTGTAGCCCCAGGAAGAGAGCTGAAGAGACAGCCACCAGTTTCCCTGTGCTGAGTTTCTCTCCCAGATGCCATCTTTTCTGGATTAAACACTCGCTTCCAAACTGTATTAGCTTTGGGGGACTGTACAAGCCCCACCCTCCTGACCAACCAGCCTATCTCACACACCTCAAAGGAATCTGCTGTCTGAGTATACTGTATAGACTTCCTAGAAATGACCTTGAGAGCAAACTTAGGGAGAAATAGACACAGTTGTGTGGAACTAGGGTGGGGACAATTTCCACTCCTGCTACAGTGAGACCTCACAGTAGCACCTTGTGTGGCACAACACACATCTCCAACCCCCTGCAGGCCAGAGTAGCTGCACCTTGCACCAGAATGCCTGAGAAGTTGTGCCCCATCTCTCAGGGCCAAAATAGGGTGCTCTACCACCCACAGGAGTTCCACTAGCTCCACCAGGGGGAAAAAATTAACTCGATGATTCCAGATGGCCTTGCCCTGCTGAGATTGCATTCTGCAATATTGCCTGTGGGCTGTGGTCAGCCCTGTGCCCCAATGCAGAAGACTCTCTAAGAGGTCTGGGAAGACCCTGGGAAAAACTGAGTTTTGTGGCTCTTGGTGGGGGCCATATTTCCCTCCCACACCAGACCACTGCCACCATTCCTGTGCAGAGCCTTCCTTTTGTGTGGCCAAATCTTGGTCTGTGTGAGCCTTATGAATATGGCTGCCTACACCCTGTTGAATCCCTGAGACTCTGCTCCAACACAAAGGTCTGCAGTAGAATGTGGTGTATCCTGAGACTACTGCTGAGTATTCTCAAACCTGGAAGTGGTGCTGAGTTAGAATCTGTATCAATATAGTGAATACCACTCACTCCTAACTAGTGAGTCACTGAGTACCCTTCACACAACTCATGTAACCACAGAGTTTCATTTGGTGACTGGGCCTAACAGGTAGCTAATAGGTAAAGGTGGACCTTCGGGAGCCTTGGACCTTCTGCTGACCTGTCCGAGGCTCAGTACTGGTTGAAATGGCTTGGTACACAGCTAGGCCTTTCACACACACCTAAGCCCCAAGCCCCACAGAGGCAACCACAAACTGTGGATCAATTTGTAGTTCCAAACAGGTAGCCAAAGACCAGTCACAGGCAGCTCCTGACATTGACCAGCACTGGATCCCCTTCGAAGTGGCCCCAGAAACAACACACTTAGTGGTTCAGACCAGATTAGAGTATGACCTAATTAACTCCACAAGCAGCACAGACAAAGGTAGACCTTGGCAGACACAGACTTTTTGGGATAAATTCAACTTTGTGGAGTCAGCTACCACACAGCAGTTCATACATTGCAATCATGGTCAATCCTCATAGCAAGAGGAGGGGTAAGCCCACCCATAAATGGACCAACAGCACTCAAAACTCAACTACAACAGTAGGGTTCACATACCCACACAGGAGACATTCCAGAGTACCTAGTTCAAGTGATAAAAGAGACTGCAACTCTGAGCCCCACATGACACCTACTACAAAATGCAGCCATACCAAGGCATAGCAGAACCACCTAATATACAGAAACAAATAGAAAGAGGTAGCAAAAACAGGGGCATAAAGAAATATGCCACAAATAAAAGAACAGTATAAATCCCCAGAAAAGTAACTAAATGAAATGGAAGCAAACAAGCTGCTAGATATAGAGTTAAAAACAATGGTTATAAGGATGCTCAAAAAATGTAGTGATGACTTCAACAAAGAGACAGCAAGCAAACAAAGGAAGAACCATTCAGAAATTAAAAATTCAATGTCTGAAATGAAGAATACACTAAAAGGTATCAATAGCAGCCTAGATGAAGCAGAGGATCAATTCAGCAAATTGTAAGACAAGGTAGCAAAACCACCCACATTTTTTATTGGATGTTTTCCAAATTTGTTTTTATTGTTGACACTATTACAGATATCCCCCATTTCCCCACTCTTTGACCACTTCTTCCCAGTCCCCACCCCTCCCCTAGCCTTGACCACACTGTTGTCTGTGACCATGGGTTATGCCTATATATTTTTGGCTAATCTCTTTGCCTTCTTTTTTTTCCCCAGTCCCCCCTACCCTCCTATCATTTAAAATAGGAATTTAGTTATTTTACATAGCATAATCTTCTCCAGGTCCATCCATGCTCTCACAAAGGGTAACTTTTTTTCCTTTTTATAGCCAAGTAGTATTGAATTGTGTAAATGTACCAGAGCTGTGATTTCATTCATATGGGGAATTTAATGAAAAACTGAATGAATAAGCCAAATAGAGTCAGACTCATAGATAGAGAGCAGGCAGACAGCTCTGGTGGCAGTGGGGGGCGATGAGGAGTGTTGGGTGTTGGAGGGATTGAGCAAAAAAAAAAAAATAAGGAGAAGCAATTCATGGACATGGACAACAGTGTGGTAATTGAAGGGGGAAGGAGGGTTGGTGGAAGTGGAGGAGTGTATAGGGGGAATAAATGGTGATGGAAAAAGAAAGAAAATAAAACTCTAAAACATCAACAAATAAATAAATAAAATTGAAGGTGAAATAAAGTGCATCCAAAAGAAGAAAACTCTAAAGGAGTTCATTACCACCAAACCAGTATTAAAAAAATGTTAAAGGTTGTTCTTTAAGCAGAAGAAGAAAAAAAAAAGAAAAAAAAAAAGGAGAGAAATCCCATATAATAAAAGGCCAGAGGTGTTATGACTGGAACAACCAGAGACCAGACCACCACAGACCCTGGCCAGGCTGGCCCCACCCCCAAGCAAGCAGTTAGGGGAAATCAGGCAGGCAATCAGGCAGGCAGGCAGAGTGGTTAGGGGTGATCATGTAGGCATGCAGAGTGGTTAGGGGCAATTAGGTAGGCAGGCCAGAAGTTACTGGCTATCAGGTAGGCAGATGGCCCCTCACAGGGCTGGCCCCGCCCCCCAGCAAGGAAAGAGGGAGGCCCAGGCCAGCCAAGCCTTTGCACCCTAGCCTGTTGCCTGCAGAGGGAGGCCGCCAATGGCAGGGGAGGGGGCTAGCACTGCACAGATTGCAAGCAGAGGCAGCGGCAGTGGTGGGCCCAGCTGCCTGCAGCTGGGGGAAGGAAAGCCCCGATAGGCCCTGATCTCAGGTCAGGCCTAGGGACCCTACCCAAGGGGTCCCAGATTGTGAGAGGGTGCAGGCTAGGCTGAGGGGACCCCCCCCCCCAATGCACTAATTTTCATGCACTGGGCCTCTAGTATAGTTATAAAGAAAAAAAATGGAAATATATATGCACCTATCAATAATCAATTTAAATTCAAATTGCTTAAGTGCTCAAATAAAAAGACATAGGGTGGCTGAATGGATAAGAATATATATATATATATATATATATGATGTCTACAAGAGGCCCACCCCAGAAGAAAAGATACATACAGACTAAAAGTAAAAGGAAGTAAAGAGATATTTCATGCAAATAGAAATTAAAAAACACACAAAACACTGAGCTAGCAATACTCATATAAGACAAAATAGACGTTAAAACAAAGCTGATGGGAGAAACCAAGATGGCGGCATAGGTAATCACCTATACTTGCTGCCCCTCACAACCACATCCAAACCACAGAACAAATACCACCCAGAACCATGGGAAAGCTGGCTGAGTGGAGATTCCACAACTAGAGAGGTGAAGAAAGCGCATTGAGACTGGTAAGAGGTGCAGAGGTGTGGAAAGTGCTGGCACCTGGATATGCTGCTATTTAAACCGGGAGATAAAATCTCCTGCTTGCTCTGAACTCCAGTTCTGGGTGAGACTCTGGGGGACCCAGACACATATGGGGTGAAACTGGACTGTTTAGCATCAGGAGAGGAACGCAGGGGCGGCTTCCTCTTAGAGGTGCTCGCAGCAATCATTGTTCCTGCACGGGAGTGTGGGACCCGGAGAACCTGGAACTTCTCTGGTTCAGGGCAGCCATTGCTGTTTGCTCCGCCCTGGTGATTCCCAGATACCCCGCCCCTCCCAATTTACAATCCCACCCAAGCTGTGCGCATTGGCTTATGAATGGCCTGTCCTTTTGCCTAAAAAAAAAAAAAACCTGCAGCTGGGTCAGAGAGCCCCAGAGATTCCAAAAGAAGGCCCACTGCTGGGCAGCAGCATTGGCCTTGCTTCACAGCTGGGCCTTGTCTGAGCATGTCCAAAGCCCATACAAAGAGGAAGAATCTGCAGATGTCTCTATAGCTCCTGCTGGGTGGCCCCAGACAGTGGCTGACCTTGCACCTCCTTGGAGATCCAAGAGCCAGTGTACCCAGTGGTCAGAGCGAGACCATAGCAGATTACAACACTTCACATCCATAAAAGACACACTCAAGGGGCAGACTCAGTGAGCAACAAAGCCCCACTGAAGCAAGTCCTGCCCCATAAGGGTGTCTCCTGCACAACAGATCTTTCAGTATAGACACAGCTGGTCATCACAGCCAACTGGCCTGGAGGTTAGCTCCTCCCAGTGATACCAACAGCAATCAAGGGTTAACTACAACAAAACTGTGCAAACAGCCCACAAAGGGGTGCACCAAGAGCGTCTACCTCAGGTGACTAGGGAGGCTGAGCCACTGGGCCTTATAGGACACCTAGCACACAAGGCCACTTTATCAACTCAAGGAGACTTATCAGCTACCCAGTACATAGAAACAAACACAGGGAAGCAGCCAAAATGTGGAGACAGAGAAACAAATCACAAATAAAAGAAATGGATGAAAACAAAATACTGGATATAGATTTCAAAACCACAGTTATAAGATTACTCAAGAATCTTCTAGAAACCTCTGAGCAATTTAGTGAGACCCTCAAGGATATGAAAAAGGACCAATTAGAAATCAAGCATACACTGACTGAAATAAAAAATAACATACAGAGATCGAACAGCAGACTAGAGGGTCCCAAGAATCAAGTCAACGATTTGAAATACAAAGAAGCAAAAAACACCCAACCAGAAAAGCAAAAAGAAAAAAGAATCCAAAAATATGAAGATAGTGTAAGGAGCCTCTGGGACAACTTGAAGCATACCAACATCCAAATTATGGGTGTGCCAGAAGAGCAAGATACTGAAAACCTATTTGAAGAAATAATGACTGAAAACTTCCCCCATCTGGTGAAAGAAATAGACTTACAAGTCCAGGAAGCACACAGAACCCCAAACAAGAGGAATCCAAAGAGGACCACACCAAGACACATCATAATTAAAATGCCAAGAGCAAAAGACAAAGAGAGAATCTTAAAAGCAGCAAGAGAAAAACACTTAGTTACCTACAAGGGAGTACCCATAGGATTGTCAGCTAATTTCTCAACAGAAACTATGCAGGCCAGGAGGGAGTGGCAAGAAATATTCAAAGTAATGAATAGCAAGAACCTACAACCAAGATTACTCTACCCAGCAAAGCTATCATTCAGAATTGAAGGTCAGATAAAGAGCTTCACAGATCAGAAAAAGCTAAAGGAGTTCATCACTGCCAAACCAGTATTATATGAAATGCTGAAAGGTATTCTTTAAGAAGAGGAAGAAGAAGAAAAGGTAAAGATAAAAATTATGAACAACAAATACATATCTATCAACAAGTGAATCTAAAAATCAAGTGAATGAAAAATCTGATGAACAGAATAAACTGTGAATATAATATAATCAGGGGCATGGAAAGGGAGTGGACTGACAACTCTTGGGGGGAAGGGGGTGTGGAGGGTTCAGGAAGAGATTGGACAAAAATCTTACACCTATGGACAAGAGCATGGGGTGGGATGGGAACTGGATGGAGGGGAGCTTTGGGGGTAAAAAAGAGAAACTACTGTAATAATCTGAACAATAAAGATTTATTTTAAAAAAAACGAAGCTGATAAAGACAAAGGACACTATATAATGACTAGAGGCCTGATGCATGAAATTCGTGCATTGTGGGGGGGGGGGTCCCCTCAGCCCAGCCTGCATCCTCTCCAATCCGGGACCCCTTGGGGGATGTCCAACTGCCGGTTTAGGCCCAATCCTGGGGATCGGGTCTAAACCAGCAGTCGGACATCCCTCACACAATCCTGGACTGCTGACTCCTAACTATTCACCTGTCTGCCTGCCTGGTCACCCCTAATTGCCCCCCCTGCTGGCCTGATCACCCCTCACTGCCTCTGCATGCCAGCCTGATTGCCCTTAACTGCCCCCCCATCCTGGTTACCCCTAACTGCCAGCCAGGTCACCCCCAACTGCTACCCTCTGCCAGCCTGGTCACCCCTAACTGCCCCCCCTTTTGGCCTGGTTGCCCCCAACTGCCACACCTTACTGGCCTAGTCACCCCTCACTGCCCCCCGCCAGCCTAATTGCCCCCAACTTCCCCCCCTGCTGGCCTGGTCACCCCCAACTACTCCCTCTGCTGGTCTGATCACCCCTCCCCCCCTGCTGGCCTGGTCACCCCACGCAGCCTACTTGTTCAGTTGTTTGGTCATCCCTCACTAACCCCCCTGCCAGCGTGGTCATTGGCAGCCATCTTGTGAGGGTGTGAGGCTTAATTTGTATATTACCTCTTTATTATATAGGATATTTAGTTCAATGTATTTTAATAGAAAACTTACAGCAATAACACAGAAGACAGACAACATTAAAAATATGTACTTGCATGTAGGACAACTAAGTTAGAAAAGTATAGTGAATGGATATAATCTACTGTATGATAATTATGCTACAAACACCATTTAGTTGCCATCAATAAGAAATTTACTTGTTTAAAAAAAATAAAAATTCTGGCATTGTCCAGAAAAATTTAACAGGTTTATTTATATTGTTATAAAGTTGAATTGCTGAAACTTGTTCATGAAACATTTGACTTACATTAATGCTTTATGTACCGCATTTATATTTAAGAAATTCACACACAAATGAAAATGGAAAAATTGCCAATACCTGATTTCTGTCTCTTATTTTCAACTTGCAGTCATATACTTAGGTACCTTTTGACCCTATTGGGGGCAGGGGACCTAATGTTCAGAACTACTAATAACAGGAAGAAGAGATTTCTTTTTTTAAGAATGAAATGTTTTCCATCATAGTGGATTCTTAAGCACGTTCTCCACGTATGCGGTGTGCTGGCTGGATGTCTCTTGTTACAAGTTTGGCATGGATAGCACACTGGTTGGTGTCTTCAAAAAGGCTAACCAGATAGGCCTCACCTGCCTCCTGCAAAGCACCAATAGCTGCACTTTGGAGCACAGGTCTGTTTTGAAGTCCTGAGCAATTTCTTGCACCAGACCCTGGAAGGGAAGTCTGCAAATAGGAAGTTCAGTGGACTTCTGATAAGGTCTAATTTCTCAAAGTTCCAAGGTGCCAGGCCTCTAACAATGAGGTTTCTTCACCCCTCCAGTAGAGGGCGCACGCTTTTGAGTGGCTTTGGTAGCCAGCTGCTTCCTGGGTGCTTTACCCCTGGTGGATTTCCAGGCAGTTTGCTTTGTAGGAGCCATGGTATAGAGACTTCTTTACTTACCCTCCTATCCTTCAGCTGGCGCTCAGCTAGCGGGAGACAGCTCAGGCATTAGAGAGCCACGGGGGCTGTGAACACCTAAAAGCTATTTCGATGTCACTTTTACACATACTCCATATGTAAACACATCTTCACAGTTTATACTTTCATTTGTATTTGCTGGGCTGGATTAAGCTTTTTTTGTGATTGTGACCAATATTTAGGCCATGTGTTCATGGTCTCATCACATCGCCAATTAGTTTTAATAAATATTCAATGTATACCTAAATAAATAAATAAATAAATAAATAAATAAATAAATAAATAACATATCTTCCGGTGAAAGGTTACATTGTTAATTTGAGATTCTTCTTGTTTCTTGAGGTAGGCTTGCATTGCTGTGAGTTTCCCCCTTATGACTGCTTTCACTATGTCAAATAGATTTTGGTTTGTCATGTTCTTATTTCATTTCTCTCAAGGTATCTTTTGATTTCTTCCTTGATCTCATTGTAAGGCATCCACTTTTAGTAAGAGGTTATTTAGCCTCCATGTGTTTGTGTGTTTTCAGGTGTTTTGTGTGTATGTGTGTGTGTGTGTGTGTGTGTGTAATTGATTTCTAGTTTGATACCATTGTCGTTGGAGATGTGTGAAATGATTTCAAACTCTTAAAATGTACTGAGGTTTGTTTTATGGCCTAACACGTGGTCTATCCTGGAAAATGTTCTATATATATTTGAAGAAAATGTATACCCTGCAGTTTTAGGATGTAATGCTCTGAAAAAAATCAATGAAATTCACCTGGTAAAATGTGTCCTTTAAGGTTGCTGTTATCTTCTTGATTTTGGGGGGATGATCTATCCATTGATGTCAATGGGGTATTATACTCCCCAACTAATATTGTACCAATATTTGCTTCATGTAATTAGGTGCTCCTATGGTGGGGGCATATATACTTACAAGGGTTATTTCTTCTTGTTGGATTGATCCCATTATCATTATGTAATAGCTTCCTTTGTCTCTTGTTAAAGCCTTAGTTTTAAATTCCATTTTGTCTGAATGATTATTGCTATCCAGCTTATTTTTGTTTGCATTTGAAATTTTTTTAATTTATTTTTTAATTATTAGGACAAAAAAAGAGAATGAGAGAGAGACAGAAAGAGAAACACACCCAGAGAGAAACATCAATTTCTTATTCCACTTATTTATGCATTCATTGGTTGCTTCTTGTATGTGTTCTGCTGAAAGATTAAACCCACAAACTCAGGACAAAGCTCTAACCAATTGAACTACCAGGACAGGGCCTTTTTAGTTTGCATTTTCAAGAAATATCTTTTTCCATCATTTTACTTTCAGTCTGTATGTATCTTTCGCTGATGTGGGTCTATTGTAGACAGCACATGTAGGAGTCTTGTTTTCTTGTCCATTCATCTACTCTGTGTCTTTTGATTGGAGCATTTAAGCCACTTACAATTAAACGGATTATTGACAGGTACACACCTATTGTCATTTTATTCTTTACTAGGGGCCCAGTGCACGAATTCGTGTACCTTGAAAAAACTGTAGACCGCGAGGCTGCAGTGGGCACAGGGGCAGGTCTTGGCCCATTGTCCGCGCTCCGACCTGGACCCTCCACCTGTGGCCCCCAATCCCCTGTCTGCCAGCAGCCTCACTCCTGCCACCACCGCTCCCAAGCGCTGATGGAAGTTGCCCCACTTGTACCCGCTGATGGCCCAGAGCGATTGGGGCTGGTGCCGTCAGCAGGTGCGAGCGCGTGGCAGGACTGCAACATGTGGGAACAAAGAATTTTCAGTAACCACCAGAGGCTCACCCCGATGACAGAGACCTTGGTCTGTCATCCCCGCTCACCTGCTCCACCATCCCGCTGCAGCCAATGCCCACCATATTCCGCTCTCTGCCACTAGCTGCCAACACCCGCCATGTTCCGCATGCGCCCCCTGGTGATCAGCGCATGTCATAGCGACTGGTCATTCGGTTGTTCTGCCATAAGGTCTATTTGCACATTAGGGTTTTATATATATGGATAAAGGGACAAATGCAACAAGAGACTATAACCCTTATAAACATTTATGCACCAAGATACTGTATATACTAGTGGCCCAGTGCACATATAAAGGGAATTAATTTGAAGAAATATTTTAATATTGGTATTTGCCTTTTCTCTATAATAGAAGTATCAGAAATGAAAGAAAATTAGTAAAATGTATATAAAATCTCCCTCCTGTCAGACTCTGGGGTGCTCCACGGGAACTAGAGTCAAGTCCCCGCCCACCACACCCACGCACTTTGAAAACACAGGAGACCCAGACCCAGCTGGCCCCACCCCCATTTGGTGAGACCCAGACCTGGCTGATTCCACCCCCGTTGAGCCCCTCTGGGTGGGGGGGTGCAGCCTCAAGTCCCCCGGCCTGGCACCGGGTGGGGGGGGGTGCAGTCTCAGGTCTCCTGTCAAGCCCCGCCAGGTTGGGGGTGCAGCCTCAGGTCTGCTGGCCTGGTGCCGGGGCGGGGCATGCGGCCTGAGGTCCCCTGTCAAGTTCTGCCAGGTGGGGAATGCGGTCTGAGGTCCCCTGGCTCTGTGCTGGGGCGGGGGGTGCAGCATAAGTTCTCGTGGCCTGGTGCTGAGGTGGGGGGTGCAGCCAGAGGTCTCCTGGCCTGGCACCGGGGTGGGGAGCATGGCCTGAGATCTCCTGGCCCAGTGCTGGGGTGGGGGGCCCAGCCTGAGGTCCCCCATCAAGCCCTGCGGGGCGGGGGGTCACAGCCTGAGGTATCCCAGCCTGGCGCTGGGCTGGGGCAGGGGGGTGTGGCCTAATGTTTCCGGTCAAGCCCAGCCCCTCCCCCCCCTGCAGCATCACATCAGGGCTGAACGCAGGCAGTGTCACGTCCCTAGCCAGGGATGCAGGCAGGCAGCTTCACCTCAGCGCTGGGCGGAGACACATGCAGGCAGTGTGACATTAGTGCTGGGGGCGGAAGTCCCCACCCCCAGACTGGTCGTGACTGGGACACCTTAATGGACAAATTAGCATATTACCTCTTTATGTACATATATGTATGTACATACATATATATGTGTATATATATATATATATATATATATATATATATATATATATATAAAGCAAATGTTAATAGACATAAAAGGAGACATTAACAGTAATACAGTTATAGTAGAAGATTTTAACATCCCATTGTCATAAATAAATAGATATTCCAGACAAAAAATAAACAAGGAAACAGCAACTTCAAATGACACACTAGATCAAATGGATTTAATTGATATCTGCATAGTATTTCACCCCAAAGCAGCTATCTCTTTGTTGATGTCATCACTACATTTTTTGACTGTCCTTATATCCATTGTTTTGTACTCTATATCTATTCTTCTCAAGTGCACATGGGACATTTTCTAGGATAGACCACATGTTAGGACACAAAACAAGTCTCAATAAATTTAAGAAGATTGAAATCATATCATATCAAGCATCTTCTCTGACTGCAATGGTATGAAACTAGAAATCAATTACATTAAAAAAAAAACACTAAAAGAAAAAACCCACACATAAAACATGGAGGCTAAATAGCATGTTATTAAACAATGAATGGGTTAATAATTAGACCATGGGAGAAGTAAAAAGTTACCTTGAGATAATTAAAAATGAACACATATAGAAAACATAAATCTATAGTACAAAGTGAAAGCAGGCTAAAGAGGGAAATTCATAGCAATACAGGCCTACCTCAAGAAGCAAGAAAAACCTCAAATAAACTACCTAGCCCAGTCAGCATCGCTCAGTGGTTGAGCGTCAACCTATGAACCAGGAGATCATGGTTCAATTCCCATTCAGGGCATATGCCCAGTTGCAGGCTCGATCCCCACTGTGGGTCATGCAGGAAGCAGCTGATCAATGATTCTCTGTCATCACTGATGTTTCTATCTCTCTCTCCCTCTCCCTTCCTCTCTGAAATCAACACAAATAAATTTTTTAAAAATAAACAATCTAACCTTGCATCTTATGGAACTAGCAGAAGAACAATAAACAAACTTTGAAGTGACTAGAAGAAAATAAATAATAAAGATTAGAGTGAAAATAAATGACAAAGAGACTAAAAAAATACAAAAGGTAAATAAAACTAAGAACCAATTCTTGGAAGAGATAAATAAGATTAACGAACTTTTAACCAGACCCATCAAGAAAAAGAGAGGACCAGATAAATAACATTAGAAATGAAAGAGAAGTAACAACTAACATCAAGGGAAAACAATGGATTGTAAGAAGATATTATTTACAACTATATGCCAACACATTGGATAACCTGGGTGAAATGTGTAAATTCCTAGAAACATACAATCTTACAAAACCAAATCAAGAGGAATCAGAAAATCTGAATAGACCAATTACAACTAATGAAATCAAAGCAGTAATAAAAAAAACTCCCAGCAAATAAAATTCCTGGACTAGAGGCTTCAAAGGTGATTTTTATCAAACATTCAAAGAACTAATACCTATACTTCTCAAATTATTTAAAAAAAAAATCCAAGTGAAGGGGCAACTCCAAACCTCATTTTATGAGGCCAATATTATCCTAATTCCAAAACCAGATAAAGACACTACAAATAAAGCACATTATATAGGCAAACATCTTTGATAAACTTAGATGTGAAAATCTTCAACAAAATACTATCAGATCAAATCCAGAAATACATTAAAAGATCATACACCATGGCAGAAGCAACACCAATGCCTGTCTCAGAGTAGCAGCAGCATCCCGGCTGCCAAGGGTTTCTCTGGCTAGTGTCTCTCCCTTTGGTCTACAGCATAGGGAATATCTTTGTGAACCTATCAAGGGTCTTTTTTTTGGCAAAAAAGAAATGTATATTCTCTTGGTGGGCCTGGATGTTGTGGGGAAGACCACCACCCTGTGCATACTGAAGCTGGGTGAGATCATAACCAACATCCTCATTATTCTAGTAGCTTTCAAAGTGGAGACCATGGACTATAAGGACATCAACTTCACCATATGGGACATGGGCTGCTAGTACAAGATCCAGCCTTTGTGATACCACTGTTTACAGAACACACAAGGTCTCATCTTTGTGGTTGACAGCAATGACATAGAGCACATGAAGGAGGCCCAAGAGGAGCTCCTGTGAATGCTGGTGGAGGACGAGCTCAGGGATGCTGTCTTACTCATTTTTGCAGACAAGTAGGACCTCCCCAACACCATGAATGCAGCAGAGAGCGCAGACAAACTGGGCCTGCATACCTTGCTCCTCAGGAACTGGTACATTCAGTTTACCTGTGCCACCAGTGGGGACAGGCTCTATGGGGGACTGGACTGGCTGTCCTATCAGCTCTGGAACCAGAAGTGAGCCACAATCCTCTCTTCCCACTCACTCCCTCTATCACCCTTGTTTTCCTCTTATGTGGCATATGTACAACTGTGGTGTGAGTGCTAGAAACTGTCTCCATGGTCAGTCCCAGTGTGCTTCACCATGCTGTACATATGCAGATACAACATGCAACTGGGTTTTTATTAAATGTAAATAGTTCTTGTTTCCAATGAGGCAGTTTCTGGTACACCTATGCAATATTACTCAGGTTTTTTTTAAATTATTAAAACAGAATCAACTCTCTGTTTAGTATTGAGAAGGGATTTTAGGAACCCAGGGCAGGGCCTCTAGGAGTCCCTGTCAGATCAGTTCAACGTTCCTCCTCTGGGCTTTACATCTGTGTTGAGATCCAATTTGGTGGTTAGTTTTTAATCCAAACTCAGAGCATTTTTTAAATAGTTACAGAGACAAGATAAGGAGGCAGTTGAACACAGAGAAAGGAGAAATGTAACAGCTTGATTCCAGTCGACCCAAGGGCTGTCTCCTCTCTGGAGTGTGCATTGGGCAGAACCAGTCACAATAAATTCTGTGTGGTCATTTATGCTCCCTGATAGGCTCTGTCTCTCTGCCTCATTGCATCCCATAGCATTTGTACTTATACCTATACTTATACCACTGTCCAGGGAATGGTCTGGGGGCTGAGAATACCACTCACAGACACCTTAGAGGGATCCCAGCCTTCCCTTGGTTCAGCATGGGTCAGCCTAGGTGCTGTGGTGGGACAACTCTGGTCAGAAGGGGAGACCCCCACGGTTCCCATGCATACTCTCTCACTCCAGGTTGTCTGGGTCTCACCAGTAAAAGTGCAGACAGGTGGCCAGTCATCTTAGATTCTAGCTCTTCAGAGCCCCCGTCTACATATGCTTTCATTCCCTCGGCCTGCAAGGGTCAGATTTGACATAAAAAACCACAACCTCTACTTTTTCTGTTGTAGTTGGGTAAATAATAAAGAAGCTGGAGTTCTTAAAATTTACCTTGGGGAAAACCTCAGAATTGGTTTATCTGGTGTCATGGAACCTCTTACTGCTTTAAATTCATGGTTAGTAATCAACTGTTTTGTATACTTGTTTTTAGTTTTCATTTCAACAAAAAAGCACTGTAATTATAGCCATTAGAATAAAGTCTCTTAACTATTAAAAAAATACACCATGATCAATTGGGCAGTTAGGGGTGACCAGGCCTGCAGGGGAGGGTAGTTAGAGGAAAACAGGCTTGCAGGGGAGCAGTTAGGCATCAATCAGGCTGGCAGGGGAGTGGTTAGGCAGTGATCAGGCTGGCAGGCAGAAGCAATTAGGGGCAATCAGGAAGGCAAGCAGGCGAGCAGTTGGGAGCCAGCAGTCCTGGATTGTGAGAGGGATTTCCGACTGCCTGTTCAGGCCCAATCCCACCGGAATCTGGCCTAAACAGGCAGTCAGACATCCCTCAAGGGGTCCCAGATTAGAGAGGGTGCAGGCTGGGCTGAGGGACACACACCCCCATGCACGAATTTCATGCACCGGGCCTCTAGTAAATCAATAAAAAGCATCAACAGTAGACTAGAAGAAGCGGAGGACTGAATCAGTGAGCTACAAGACACAGTAGGAAAAAATACCCAAGCAGAGCAGTATTTAGAAAAAAAGCTTAAAAAACAAGAGGAAAATCTAAGGCAGTGGTTCTCAACCTTTCTAATGCCACAACCCTTTAATACAGTTCCTCATGTTGTGGTTACCCCCAACCATAAAATCATTTTCATTGCTACTTCATAACTGTAATTTTGCTACTGTTAATGAATCGTAATGTAAATATCTGTGTTTTCCGATAGAGTCTAAGACCATCGGAAAACACAGATATTTACATTACGATTCATTAACAGTAGCAAAATTACAGTTATGAAGTAGCAACGAAAATAATTTTATTGTTGGGGGTAACCACAACATGAGGAACTGTATTAAAGGGTTGTGGCATTAGAAAGGTTGAGAACCAGTTGTCTAAAGAAACTTTGGTACAACAGGAAATGAAACAACACACGTATAATAGTGGAGCCAGAAGGAGAGGAAATTGAGCAAGGAATAGAAAACTTGTTTGAAGAAATAATGACAGAAAACTTCCCTTATATAGGGAAGAAAAAACTCACACAAATCCAAGAAGCTCACTGAGTCCCAAACAAAATGAACCCCAAAAGACCAACACCAAAGCACACTATAATTAAATTGGCAAACACCAAGGACAAAGTAAGAATCTTAAAAGTGGCCAGAGAGAGACAGAAAGTTACCTATAAAGGATTCCTTATCAGACTAATGACTGATATCTCAACAGAAACACATCAGGCCAGAGGGAATGGAATGAATATACAAAGTCATGCAAAGGAAGCGTCTGAATCCAAAATACTGTACCCAGCAAAACTATGGATCAAAATTGAGGGTGAAATCAGACACAAAAAGGACTAAGGGAGTTTATCACCACCAAACCAGCAATGCAAGAAATGCTAAAGGGTCTGCTGTAAAAAGAAGAAATAGAAGCAAAGATGGAACACAGGGATAAAAAATAAAAATGATGACAAAAAACTACCTACCAATAATAACTTTAAATATAAATGGATTAAATACTCCAATCAAAAGACATAGGGTAACTGAGTGGATAAGAAAACATGACCCATATATCTGCTGTCTACAGGAAACCCACCTCAGAACATAGGACTCACACAGACTAATGATGAAGGGATGGAAAAAGGTATTTTAGGCAAATGGAAATGAAGAAAAAAAGCTGGGATAGGAACACTTATATCTGACAAATTAGATCTCAAAGTGAAGGCCATAATAAGAGATAAGGAAGACCGCTTCATAATACTAAAGGGAGCAATCCAACAAGAAGATATAACTCTGGTAAACATATACACATCCCATACAGGAGCACCCAAATACACAAAACAAAAACTTCAGAAGTATATCAAGGGAGAGAATGACAGCTATAAAGTCCTAGTAGGGACTTTAATACCCCACTAACACCACTGGATATATCCTCTAAACAAAAAATCAGCAAAGAATTATTAATACTAAATGACACACTAGATCAGATGGACTTAATTGACATCTTCAGAAAATTTCACCCCAAAGCCACAGAATATACATTCTTCTCAAGTGCACATGGGTTATTTTCTAAGATAGACCAAATGTTGGGACACAAGCAGAGTCTCTTCAAATTCAAGAAGATAGAAATCATATCAAGCATCTTCTCAGATCACAAGGACATAAAACTAGAAATCAACTACAATAAAACCATTAAAAAAATACCTGGAGGCTAAATAGTATGCTATTAAACAATGAATGTGTTACCAGAGAGATTAAAGAAGAAATAAAAGGCATCCTGGAAACAAACAACAATGAAAACACAACAATCAAAAACCTATGGGAAACAGTGAAAGCAGTCTTGAGAGGGAAGTTCATAACTATAAAGGCCTACCTCAAAAAACAAGAAAAGATGGTAATAAATTATGTAACCCTACAACTCAAAGAGTTAGAAAGAGAGCAAGAAGAAAAGTCCAACATAAGAAGAAGGAAGGAAATAATAAAGATCAGAGTGGAAATAAACGACATAGAGACCAAAAACACAATACAAAAGATCAACAAAACCATCTTTGAAAGGATAAGCAAGATTGATGAACCTCTAGCCAGGCACACCAAGAAGCAAAGAAAGAAGATCCAAATAAACAAAACCAGAAATGAAACAGGTAAAGTAACAACTGATCCCACAGAAATACAAATGATTATGAAAAAAAAAAACAAAAAAAAAAAACTATGAACAACTCTATTTTAAAAAATGGGCAACCTAGATGAAATGGACATATTTTTAGAAAAATACAGCTCCCAAAATTCAACCAATATTAATAAAAAAACCTGAATAGGCCAATAACTACTGAAAAAATTGAAGTAGCAATAAAAAATCTTCCAGCAAACAAAAGCCCTGGTCCGGACAGCTTTACAGTGGAGTTCTACCAAGCATTCAAAGAAGAACTAAAACCTATCCTCCTCAGACTATTTCAAAAAAATCAAGAGGGAGGCACACTTCCAAGCTCTTTCTATGAAGCCAGCATTACCCTAGTCCCAAAACCAGATAAAGACACCACAAAAAATAAGGAGCTACAGGTGAATATCCTTGATGAATATAGATGCTAAAATCCTCAACAAAATTCTAGCAAATTGGATCCAGCAATACATTAGCAAGATCATACACCATGATCAAGTGGGATTTATTCTGTGGATGCAAGGATGGTACATTATCTGCAAATCAATAAATGTGATATATTACATAAACAAACTGAGAGACAAAAATCACATAATAATATCAATTGATGCAGAAAAAGCATTTGACAAAATCCAACATCCTTTCTTGATAAAAACTCTCAGCAAAGTGGGAATAGAGGGATCATACCTCAACAAAATAAAAGCCCTATATGACAAACCTACAGCCAACATCATACTCAATGGGCAAAAACTAAACTCATTTCCCCAAAGAACAGGAACAAGACAAGGATGCCCACTTTAAACCACTCCTGTTCCTCATTGTACTAGAAGTACCTGCCATAGTGATCAGACAACAAGAAGAAATAAAATGCATGGAAATTGGACAAGAAGAAGTAAAACTGTCCTTGTTTGAAGATACTATACATGATACTATACATAGAAAACCCCAAAGACTCCATAAAAAAGTACTAGACAAAATAAATGAATTTGGCAATGTAGCAAGATACAAAATTAACACCCAGAAATCTATGGCCTTTTAATATACCAATAATGAACTCACAGAAAGACAAATGAAAAAAAAAACAAACATTCCCATTTACCATTGCACCAAATAAATTAAGATACCAAGGAATAAAGTTAACTAAGGACATAAAAGACCTGTATTTGGAAAACTACAGGACATTGAAAAAATAGGTAGAGGAAGAAATAAATGGAAGAACATACCATGTTCATGGATTGATAGAATAAACATCATTAAAATGTCCATACTACCTAAAGCAATCTATAGATTCAATGCAATACCTATTAAAATACCAATGGCATATTTCAAAGATCTAGAACAAACTCTACAAAAATTCATCTGGAATAAAACAGACCCCAAATACTCACATCTATCCTGTGAAAGAAGAACAAAGTTGGAGGGATCACAATACCAGACTTCAAGCTATATTACCAAGCCACAGTTCTCAAAACTGCCTGTTGCTGGCATAAGAACAGACATATATACCAATGGAACTGAATAGAGAACCTAAAAATTGACCCAAGCCATTATACTCAATTAGCATTTGACGAAGGAGGCAAGAGCATACAATGGAGTCAAAACAGTCTCTTTAAAAATGGTGCTGGGAAATTTGGTCAGATACATGCAAAAAAAAAATGAAATTAGATCACCACCTTACACCATACACAAAAACAAACTCAAAATGGCTAAAAAACTTCAATGTAAAACGGGAAACCATAAAAATCCTACAAGACTCCATAGGCATCAAAATTGCAGACATATGCCATAGCAATATCTTTACAGACACAGACCCTAGGGCAAGAGAGACTAAGGAGAAAATAAAAAAAAAAAATGAGACTACATCAAAATAAAAAGCTTCCGCACAGCAAAAGAATTCATCAACAAAACAACAAGAAAGCCCACTGCATCAGTGAACATATTTGCCAACGTTATCTCTGATAAGGGTTTAATCTCCAATATGGGTTTAATCTCCAATATTTACAGGGAACTCGGACAACTTAACAAAAGGAAGATAAACAATCCAATGAAAAAATGGGCAAAGGATCTAAATAGACACTTTTTGAAAGAGGACATTCAGAAAGCCAAGAGACATATGAAAACATGCTCAAAGTCACTAATCATGTGAGAGATACAAATCAAAACAACAATGAGGTACCACCTCACACCTGTCAGAATGGCAACCATCAACAAATCAACAAAAGACAAGTGCTGGTGAGGATGCGAAGAAAAATGAACCCTCCTTCACTGCTGGTGCGAATGCAGACTGGTGCAGCCATTGTGGAAAACAATATGGCGTTTCCTCAAAAATTTAAAAATGGAACTGCCATTTGACCCAGTAATATCACTTCTAGGAATATATCCCAAGAAAACAGAAACACCCATCAAAAAGGTTATATGCACCCCTATGTTCGTAGCAACACAATTCACCATAGCTAATGTTTGGAAACAGCCTAAATTCCCATCAGCAGATGAATGGATTAGAAAACTATGGTACATCTACACAATGGAATACTACACTGCTATAAAAAAGGAGTTCTTACCATTTGTAGCAGCATGGATGGAACTGGAGAGCATTATTCTAAGTGAAATAAGCCAGTCAGTGAAAGAAAAATACCACATTATCTCACTCATTTATGGATAATTAAGAAGATTATAACCTGATTAACAAAAAGATAGATACAGAGGCAGAGAAGCATTGAGCAGGCTGCCAAATTACAGCACGAAGGCTGGGGAAGGGGGGAAGGTAAGAGATCAACCAAAGGATTTGTATACATGCATATAAGCATAACCAATTGATGAAAGACACTGGAGGGTGGAGTGAGGGCATGTGCCAGGGGGTAGGGGAGGCCGGGGGAAGATCAATGGGGAAATAAAAGGAGACATGTGTACTACTATGTGTAATAATTTAAACAATAATACAAAAATAAAGTAAAAATAAATAAATACAAAAAAAGAGTATATGAAATGATAAAAAAAAAAAAATTGAATCATTTCTTACACCTTACACCAAACAGCTGTTGCCCTTAAAACCCCTCCTCAGCCCCCACCTTAGGTTCTGCCTTCACAGTTCACCCAGATTTGGTTCTGATCAGTCAGTTTCTATGCCAGTCTGTATCAAAAGCTCCACCTCTTAGGCAGCCATTGGCTTCTTGCAATTCACCCAGATTTGGTTCTGATTGGTCAGTTTCTATGCCAGTCAGCATCTCTGGACCTATCTTCAGGCCTGATCATAGAGGCGGGTCTTATCAGCAGCCACCACAGTCTTCTGGCAAGCAGGCTGAACTGCTGACCTCTGGGAGAGAGAGAGAGGCTTGGCAGCTGGTGAGGCCAGAGAGAGAAGCAGGGCCTGAACACTCTGCTTCTCTCTCCCGGCCTTGCCAGCAGTTGCTGCTGCTGCTGATTAGCCCCGCTTCTCTCTCTCTCTCTCCAAGAGGTCAGCTGCGCAGCCTGGCGTTTGGTCGAGCCTTTGGTCGTTTTGGATGTTACACCCTGACTCTTTATATATATAGATAATAAAATATCAGAAAGGGAAACTAGGAATACAATCCCGTTTACAATTGCATCAAAAAAATAGGAACAAACTTAACCAAGGAGGTAAAATTCCTGTATTCAAAAAAGTATAAGACCCTAAAGAAAGAGAATGAAGAAGATACAAATGGAAGCATATGCCATGTTAAAGGGGAGGAGGAATTAATATCGTTAAAATGTCCGTAATACCCAAAGCAATACATAGATTGAACAAAATTCCTGTGAAAATACCATTCCTATGAAAATAAAACCATTTTTTCTATTTCACAGAGCAAGAACAAATAATCCAAGCATTTATATGGAACCACAAAATAACCCAAATAACATTGGCAATATTGAGAAAGAACAAAGTTGGAGGTATCACTCTACCTGATATCAAACTACTAGTATATTACAAGGCCATAAAAATCAAAATAGAAGGGTACTGGCATAAAAAACAAACATATACATCAATGAAACAGAATAGAGAGCCCAGAAATAAACTCACACCTATATGGTCCATTAGTATTTGAAAAAGGAGGAAGAACAGACAATGGGGTAAAAACAGTCTACTCAACAAATGGTGTGGGAATATTGAATAAATATATGTAAAAAATATGAAACTAGACCACCTTGTTATACCGTATACAAATATAAATTCAAAATGGATTAAAGACTTACATGAAAGACACAAAATCATAAAAATCCTAGAAGAAACCATAAGCAGTAAAATCTCTGACAGTTTTCTTAGCAGTATTTTCCTGATATATCTTGCCAGACAAGGGAAACAATAGAAAAAGTGAGCAAATGGGACTATATTAAACTAAAATGTTTTTGCACAGCCCTGACCAGTTTTGCTCAGTGGATAAAGCATAAGCCTCGGATTGAAGAGTTATGGGTTCAATTCTGGTCCAAGGCATGTATGTCAGTTTCAGTCTCAATCCCCAGCCTTGGTGGGGCATGTGTGAAAAGCAACCAAATGATGTGTCTCTCTCACATCAATGTTTCTCTCTCTCCATCTCTCTCCCTTCCACTCTTTCTAAAAGTCAATGGAAAAATATCCTTGGATGAGGATTAACAACAACAAAAAATGTTTATGCACAGAAAAGGAAATCATCAACAAAATGAAAAGAGAATTTACTAATGGGAGAACATAATTGCCAATGATACATCTGATAATGGGTTAATATCCAAAATTTATAAAGAACTCAAACTACTCAACACCAAAAGAGAAACAATCCAACTAAAAATGGGCAGAGCACCTGAATAGACACTTCTCCAAAAAGAACATAAAGATGGCCAATAGACATATGAAAAGATACTCAGTGTCAGAAAAATTCAAATGAAAAGGACAGCAATATATCACCTCACACCTGCCAGAATGGCTATCATCAATAAATCAACAAACAACAAATGTTGGTGAGAATGTGGAGAAAAGGAAACCCTCATGCACTGTTGGTGGAAATGCAGACTGGTGCAGCTATTGTGGAAAGCAGTATAGAGTTACCTCAAAAAATTAAAAATAGAACTGCTTTATGACCCAGCAATTCCACTTCTGGGAATATATACAAAGAAACCCAAAATACTAATTCAGAAGACTATATTCATTCCTTTGTTCATTACAGCAGTATTTACAATAGCCAAGATTTTGAAGCAGCCCAAGTGCCCATCAGTAGATGAGTGGATAGAAAAGCTGTGAGCCCTAGCCGGTTTGGCTCAGTGAGTAGAGCATCAGCCTGCGGACTGAAGAGTCCCAGGTTTGATTCTGGTCAAGGACACATGCCAAGGTTATAGACTCGATCCCCAGTAGGGAGCGTGCAGGAGGCAGCTAATCAATGATTCAATGATTCTCTCTCATCATTGATGTTTCCACCTCTCTCTCACTCTCCCTTTCTCTCTGAAATCAATATGTATATATTGACTTACCATATATATATTTATACCATATATATATATATATATATATATATATATATATATATATATATATATATATATCTCAAAGAAAAGCTGTGGTAAATTTATACAATGGAATACTACTTGGCCATAAAAAAGAAGGAAATCCTACCTTTTGAAAAAGCATGGATAGACCTGGAGAGCATTATGCTAAGTGAAATAAGCCACTCAGAAAGACCATGTGATTTCTATGAAGAAAATAAACATACAAAGTGTAGACAGACTCATGTACAGAAAACAAACTGACAGCTGTCAGAGGGAAGGAGGTTGAAAATTGGGTAAGATGGATGAAGAGATTAAGCAATGAAAATAAAAAAGAAAGACTAATGGACACAGACAACAGTATGGTGATTGCCAGATGGCAAAGGGGATAGAGAGAGGTAGAAGAAGTGGATAAATGGTGATGAAAGGAGACTTGACTGGGGGTGATATACTACACTCAGTACAATATACAGATGATGTATTGTAGAATTTTATATCTAAAACCTAATTTTATTAGCCAATGTCACCCCAATAAATTCAATACAAATAAATTAAAATAAGAAAGAAAAGCAATAGAACTTATATTGTTTAAATACCAGAATAAATCTGTATATTTCTACCTTCCGTGGAACTAATACCTGAGTCAATAGGAGGGAAAAAAAAAACATAGAAACAAATCAGCTTTTGTTTGGTTTGGATTTTTCAGTTTTCCTCAAAAAAACATTTGTTATTTCCTCAACTTTTCATTTGAAAGAGTGTCAAATATACAGAATTACAAGGTTATTACAATCATCACTCATATATTCACTGTTTATATTCTACAATTGTTATAATGTTCAATATCTTTATCTATGTGTGTATAACTTGTTAAGCTATTTGAGAGTAAGTTGCAGACAACACACTGCCACCCTAAATACTCTAGCCATTCTTTGCTAAAAATAAGAGCTTTCTCCAATATTACCAAATTCCTTTACCACACCTAAGAAAATGAATTATGATTGCCCAAATCTTTTGCTTTCCAACAAATATTCAAATTTTCACAGTTACCCATCAATTATCTTTCAGAGATAAAAATTTTTCCAACCAAGATCCAATCAAGTTTTTTTTTTTTTTTTTTAAATATATTTTATTGATTTTTTACAGAGAGGAAGGGAGAGGGATAGAGAGTTAGAAACATCGATGAGAGAGAAACATCGATCAGCTGCCTCTTGCACACCCCCTACTGGGGATGTGCCCGCAACCAAGGTACATGCCCTGGACCGGAATCGAACCTGGGACCCTTGAGTCCGCAGGCCGACGCTCTATCCACTGAGCCAAACCGGTTTTGGCTCCAATCAAGTTTTTTTAAAATAAATCTTTATTCAGATTATTACAATTGTTTCTCCTTTTTCCCCCCATAGCTCTCCTCCACCCGGTTCCCACCCCACCTTATGCCCTTACCTCCCCCCACTGTCCTCATCCATAGGTGTATGATTTTTGTCCAGTCTCTTCTTGAACCCCCCATACCCCTTTCCCCCTGAGAGTTATCAGTCCACTCCCTTTCTATGCCCCTGATTCTATTATATTCACCAGATTATTCTGTTCCTCAGGTTTTTAATTCACTTGATTTTTAGGTTCACTTGTTGATAGATATGTATTTGTTGTTCATAATTTTTATCTTTACTTTTTTCTTCTTCCTCTTCTTTAAGAATACCTTTCAGCATTTCATATAATACTGGTTTGGTGGTGATGAACTCCTTTAGCTTTTTCTTATCTGTGAAACTCTTTATCTGCCCTTCAATTCTGAATGATAGCTTTGCTGGGTAGAGTAATCTTGGTTGTAGGTTCTTGTTATTCATCACTTTGAAAATTTCTTGCCACTCCCATCTGGCCTGCATAGTTTCTGTTGAGAAATCAGCTGACAGTCGTATGGGTGCTCCTTTGTAGGTAATTAACTGTTTTTCTCTTGCTGCTGTTAATATTCTCTCTTTGTCTTTTGCTCTTGGCATTTTAATTATGATGTGTCTTGGTGTGGTCCTCTTTGGATTCCTTTTGTTTGGGGTTCTGTGTGCTTCCTGGACTTGTAAGTCTATTTCTTTTACCAGGTGGGGGAAGTTTTCGGTCATTATTTCTTCAAATAGGTTTTCAGTATCTTTCTCTCTCTCTTCTTCTGGCACCCTCATAATTCTGATGTTGATACGCTTGAAGTTGTCCCAGAGTCTTCTTACACTATCTTCAACTTTTTGGATTTTTTTTTTTTTGCTTTTTGCTTTTTCGGTTGAGTGTTTTTTGCTTCTTTGTATTTCAATTCTTTGACTTGATTCTTGTGTTCCTCTAGTCTGTTTTTGGGTCTCTGTATAATATTTTTTATTTCAATCAGTGTATGTTTAATTTCTAGTTGGTCCTTTTTCATATCTTCGAGGGTTTCGTTATATTTATCGGCATTTTCTAGGATATTCTTGAAAAGTCTTATAACCGTGGTTTTGAATTCTATATCCAGTCATTTGTTTTCCTCCATTTCTTTCATTTGTGATCTGTTTCTTTGACGCCGCATTTTCACTGCTTCCCTGAGTTGGTAGGGTAAATTTGTGTGCTAGGTTTCCTATATGGCCCAGTGGGTAGGCCTCCCCAGTTAACCTGAGGTGGACACTCTTGGTGCACCCCTTTGTGGACTGTGTGTACAGCCTTGTTGTAATTAAGTCTTGATTGTTGTTGGTATCACTGGGAGGAATTGACCTCCAGGCCATTTGGCTGTAAGGATCAGCTGCGTCTATGCTGGGAGAAGTTCGGTGCTGGAGACAGCCTTATAGGATTAGACTTGCCAAATTGCAATAGCCTCTGTGCTCAGCTTGGATGGGGTGGATCTCAGGGCGGAGCAGACAGTCTTGGCTTCCCTTCAGCCTTGCCCTTGTGCGCACGCGCAGACCTCTGCCTTCCCCTGCTCCCAAGTCTCCGCCCGAGAGTCCAGACTCCCCCCACAAGAGCGTGGGTCCCCAGGGGCTCGCCTGGAACTGGGGTTCAGTGCAGTCAGAACTGGGGCTCAGTGCAGTCAGGAGCCTCTGACTCCCTTCCACTAGGGAAAGCCTGTGGCAACCTCCGCTGCCTTTGTGCGCACTGGCACATGCGTGCCTTCAGACCTCTGCCTTCCCGGCTCCCGAGTCTCCGCCCGAGAGTCCAGACTCCCCCCGTAAGAGCATGGGTCCCCAGGGGCTCGCCCAGAACTGGGGTTCAGTGCAGTCAGAACTTGGGTTCAGTGCACTCAGGGGCTTCCTTCCCCCTTCTGCCAGAGAAAGTCAGCCAGGCTCTCAGCCGCCCTTCCTCTCTGCGCGCACAAAGACCCTTTGCCGTACCTCCAATTCTCTGAGAGCTTTTCTCTTTCCTTCTAGTTGTAGAATTTTCACTCAGCCTGCTTTCCTGTGGTTCTGGATGGTGTCCGTTCTGTCTTTTAGTTGTAGTTTTGAAATTGTTGTGCGAGGCAGCAATTTAGGTGATTACCTATGCCGCCATCTTGGTTTCTCCCTCCCAATCAAGTTTTACACATTGCTTATTTATTATATAGTACAAGGCAGCTTTGCTTTTAATCAACCTGAGTGCGGTGACTGTTTTGAATCTCTAACATCATCAGAGAGAAAAAAAAAATGTATTGTTGTTGTTGTTTTCAAATTTAAGATCAGCTGGTGTACTTCCATCCTACCCAGACATTTTCTGGGTCTTGATTCTGATTAAGCCTGAAATAGGCATTAATACAAATTGTGTGTTGCTTTTCAAGCAAGATATTTAACACAATAAAATGGATATTAATTGTTATAGAAATTTTTTAGTTGCCTGCACAATACCATCTTGAAAGTTCTAACTATGTAGTCTATTGGTCATTGATTTATCCTATTTCCCAGTGATTAGTCCAGGGAAAAACCCATGGCCCATGTCAAGTCTTAACAGTCGGGGAAAGAGTCAACGCCAGGGTTTTCATCTGAATCATAAGGGAGAGCAATGTTTCTCTTTTCTTCTAGATCTCAAAAAGGGATTCTATAATTTTAAGGATTCTATAATTTTACAGGCAGCCATCTTAGATCCAAAAGGAAAGAGCCAATTTAAAAATATTCCAAAGCATTTAAAAGAACACAACACATAAAAAGAAACCAAGACCTGGTCACAGTGTATGAGCCCTGATCTATACGTCATCTGAAACCAGCATGTCCACCCCATATTCTGTAATTATATCAGCCAATAAATTACTTTTTTGTTTAAAAAAACACACTAAGTAACAGATAATGAAAAAAATTTGCAACCATACTGATATATGCAGGCGTTGGTTTTCAGTGGGAGAAAGCTGTG
This sequence comes from Plecotus auritus, assembly GCF_963455305.1. NCBI lineage: Eukaryota > Metazoa > Chordata > Mammalia > Chiroptera > Vespertilionidae > Plecotus > Plecotus auritus. The sequence goes on from NC_137784.1 coordinate 66,070,194, forward strand.
AAATGGGAATGTAGACAAGTACCTATATCCTGAAACTCTATATTCCAATTCAAAGATAATTTTAAATTATCTTAGACCAAACACTGTCATGTAAAAGCACAAAGATGGATTAATTCTACTGAAATAAGTATCAGTTCTGTCCTTTCTTCTTTCATCTCACTGCCTCTACATTAGTGATATATATCTACTATACAGTGTCAACAGCCTCCTAAATCAGTTTTATTCCCTTCCCACAAAAACCTCCAACCTTCACTACCCCCCCACAAACATCTATGATGCTCATTATCAGCAAAGAAATCTTTCTCAAGTGCAGATACCCATGTTTTTTTCTCTGATTAAAATTATTCACTGGTAGCACCTTATCGCCTTTAGGATAAATTATAAAAATATTTAAACTGGTATTCAAAGTCACTTAGAGAGATGGACAAGACCCTGACTAATTTTTAGTCTTCTCTTATACCACTTTTCTCATGAATCCTGTACTGAACATTTAGCTGTTGCCTGACAACATAATCTTTTCTGTGCCTTCAGGTACACTATTCTTCCTATCCAGATGATCTTAACTTCATTCTCATGATCATCAATTGTTTTTTATTTTTGGGCTTAGGCATTGACTTCTGTATGGAGGTTACCCAGGTACTGCCTTCATTCAAGCATATACACAAAAACAATTTTTGTGCTCTCCAAGCCCTTTGTATGTTGATTTTATCACACTGTATTCAATTTTTTATGTTTTTGTCCCTTATTAGACTCTGAGTGTTGTAAAAGCAATGACCACATGTAAGTCATCTCAAAAAACCTCATTCATAGTAGAGTGTCCAACTCAAAGTAGGTGCACATTAAATTATTGTAAAATAAAATTCTCAATATTAATATACCACAGTAAGCAGAATACAACATAAATTAACATGGGCTCAAGGCAGGGTCTCTTTTCTCTCTTTTATAATATTTATCTAGGGAAGGAGTATGATTCATATATTGGGAAAATGACTGTAATTAGTTAACAAAATATTGTAGGAAACAGTGTAGCCTGTTACAATACAGAAATATATAACCTAAATAGTCAATCCTATCTAATAAAAGAGTAATATGCAAATTAACGATTACTCCTCTACACCCAAAATCCACGCCCACAAACCACGCCCACCAGCCAATCAGGAGCGAATATGCAAATAAATGCAACCAAGATGGCTACGGCCACAGAGAGCAGGAGGGAGGCTTGGGTTTCCCCGGCAATGGAGGAAGCCAAGCTTTCCACCTGCCCTTGCAGGCCTAGGCCTCCACTCAAGGCTACAAAGTTTCAATGATAGAAGATACACAAACCCAAACAGAAATGGCGGCAACCACGGAGCTGGAAAGAGCAGGAGGCTAGGGTTGCCCTGGGCGATGGAGGAAGCCAAGCTTTCTGCACACCCTGGCCGGCCCAGGCCTCGCTTAAGGCTACAAAATTTCAATTATAGAAGATAGATAAATCCCAACAGAAATGGCTGCCACCACAGAGCAAGCAGAAGTCTTGGCTCCGCTCCAGGCTACAAAGTTTCAATTGTAGAAGATAAATAAACCCCAGATACCAGGGCCTCTGCTTGGGTCACCAGGGGGCGTGGCCAGCCTGCAAACCACCACAGGCCTCTCGCCCAGGCCTCCCCACGACCCAAGGGAACCCCCACCTTGAACCGTGACACCCTTCAGGGCAAACCAGCTGGTCCCCACCCGTGCACCAGGCCTGTATCCTATCTAATAAAAGAGTAATATGCAGATTGACCATCACTCCAACACACAAAATGGCTTCCCCCATGTGATCAAAGATCCTTCCCGCATGTGGACACAAGATGGCCACCACAAGATGGCCAGCACGGAAGGGCAGTTTGGAGGGACCAGGCCTGCAAGGGAGGACAGTTGTGGGTGACCAGGCAAGCAGTGGAGGGCAGTTAGGGGAAAACAGGCTGGCAGGGGAGCAGTTAGGCATCAATCAGGCTGGCAGGGGAGTGGTTAGGGGGTGATCAGGCTGGCAGGCAGAAGTGGTTAGGGGCAATCAAGAAGGCAGGCAGGCGAGCAGTTGGGAGCCAGCAGTCCTGGATTGTGTGAGGGATGTCCAACTGACCATTTAGGCCCAATCCCAGGGATCGGGCCTAAATGAGCAGTCAGACATCACTTGAGGGGTCCCAGATTGGAGAGGGTGCAGGCTGGGCTGAGGGACACACCCCCCCTCGTGCATGAATTTCGTGCACCAGGCCTCCAGTATTATCATGAAAACTATGTTTGGGGCCAGGTGGGTTCTTGAAACACTGGGGAAAAACATTGTAAAGTACATGTTTGTCTAACCATTTTGCCATACATCTGAAACTAATACAGAAACATATTTAATATAAACTGTAGTTGAAAAATAAAAAAAAATGTTTGCCTTAAAATTAAGCATCTTAAAGTCTATTTCTTCCTATTTATTATTTTTCAGTTTGCCCTTTAGTGACTTTAAAATGTAAACTACTAGTTGTTTTGTTAAAAATTTAAAGGTGAAAAAATTTGTAAAATAGGTAAGAGTTAAGTTAGACCATGAATAATCCATTTTCCTCCACTCTTTAAAAACACTCACTGTCTGAACATATTTTTTATTTTTTTTTAATTTATTTATTGTTTAATTGTTTGAAGTATTACAAATAGTAGTACATATGTCTCCTTTTTTTTCCCCCATTGACCTCCCCCCCTGGCCTTCCCTTCCCCCCCAGTACATGCCTTTAACTGCCCCCCCCCAGTGTCTTTTATCCATTGGTTATGCTTATACGCATGAGTACAAGTCCTTCAGTTGATCTCTTACAGCCCGCCCCCCAACCTCCCCTGCCTTCCCGCTGTAGTTTGACAGTCTGTTCAATGCTTCTTTGACTCTGTATCTATTTTTCCCCCATTTCCTTCCTTTAAAAAATCTTGCCTCTGCAGACTAGAAATAAACATATAATAACAAAAAATGTTTGAGTCCCAATTTCAATGTCCAACAGTTCTGAGTCTCCGTTTCAATGTCAAACAGTTCCTTAAGTGTACATGTCAGCAATGATATCTGGATGGTGGGCACATGGTGGCAATGCAGGTCCTACCCTCTCTGGTTTGGTCCTTGGCAACCTGTTGCATCGCACAGCTACTGACTGCTAGCGTGGCAAGGCATCGTCAGCGTCTTCCATCTCTGGACTGTTTCTCCTCTTGTCTTCGTGGTTGGAGCAGACATGTCAATTCCTCTCTGTTGCAGGAATCCACATGGTCTTGGAGTTGTTTTCTGAAAATATACAAACATATTCTCGACCAAAAGTTAATAAAGGAATTTTTTCTATATAATTGATTTGGGGTCCTTTTTTTTTTTTTGCCCAAATGATTTTCCTTTGTCTTATTTAGACACCATGTGTGTTTTTCATGGGTGTCTTCCTGTTAGCATTACAAATGAAAATTAATTTTGTAAAGTAAAAATTTTCTAGATGTAATTTACTTATAGGATATTTTTCCTTACATGATATTACCCTACTATCCCCCCTTTTTTGATTAATGGAGGCTTTTGTAAATTTTATAATGCAGTCTTGATAACTTCAATTTTAATTTTTTGCACAAATATGACTGCTTTAGTTTCATTGCATTTTCAGGAATTTTACCATGAGATGAACTACCAATAGAAATTTTAGTTACCACTTTAGGAACAGCTTTTTGTCCAGTACAATTAAATTTTCTTGAATATTCACTTATTTCAATTAGCCTATTTAACTTAATTTGAAAACTTGATTATTATTTTACTGTCAAATTTAATATTCTACCAACAATCTTAGTTTACCCTGTAAATATTAGTGGAAAGGATTATTGCATTCTTGAGTAGGCCCTGAGCATTCCTGGTGCTAGGCTGGATTTAGATCTAGGGCAGCTGCTGTCGGCCAAGTCTCTGTCTGTCACCTGTGTCCCGATCTGAGCTGGGCATGGGAAGCAAAGCAGCCATAGGGACAGGAGACCTCCCTCAGACGGGGTGAGGGTTCAGGCCCCTGCAAGGTTGGGGGGGTGAGGGTCTGTACTCCACCTCTGTTGATCCCCAAGTTCTCTCCTGATGGCCCCTCTGCGACTGAGCCTGTCTTAGGTTGTTCCTTCCCTGAGGAATCTTACCCGTCTCTGGCAAACCAGTCATCCTCCAGGGCCAAGCAGGGTGATGTGAGGTTCAGTTCTGTCTCCTAGGTAGCCTATGCTCCCGTGGCCTCCAAGCCCAGCACCTGCCTTGGGATCCCCTGGCCTGCTGGCGGGGCCTCAGCACTGATCACATATCTTGGGGAACTCAGGTTTCTTCTCCAGGGAGGGCCCAGCTCACACGTTTGGGCGAGAGACAGATCCAAGGTACCAGCCACCACGAGGCTTCAAGCTCAGCATGAACAGAAAGCTCAGGCAACAGCTGAGGGCAATTGAATTGTGAGAAGAGGGTCCCTCTTGGCACAAAAGACAAGAGGGGCCAATAGAGAATGCTCAAGTGCCTTCCCACTGCCTTAATTCCTTCTGAAAGGGATTATATCCTTTCATGTCCTTTTTTTTTTTTTTTAAATTGCTGCCAAACATTCCAAGAATTAGTTTGTAAGTTTGTTTGGGATAATTGTACAATATGCTGTTGTAAAATATCTAAAATTATAATGACATTGTAGAATAATATCCTGTAAGGATATTCTTTGATCTAGGCCATGGCAATTCAATTTCAAATTGGCTGTCAAATTCTTTTTGTAACTTTATATAAACTTTGTCAGGGAGGCAAAAACACAAATTATTCCCCCATAACGCCCCACCCCCCACTTATGCCCCACCCCCTTGTTGTCTGTGTCCATTGATTAGGCTCAAATGCATGCACACAAGTCCCTTGGTTGATCTCTCCCCCTTACCCCCACCCTCCCCTACCTTCCCTGTGGTATGACGTGCTGTTTGACATTTCTCAGTCTCTGGATTTGTACTTGTTCATCAGTTTATGCCGTTCATTATATTCTACAAATGAGTGAGATCATGTGATATTTATCTTTCTCTGCCTGGCTTATTTCACTTAACATAATTCTCTCCATCTCCATCCATGTTGTTGCAAATGCTAGGAACTCCTTCTTTTTTACTGCAGCGTAGTATTCCATTGTGTAGATATACCACAGTTTTTTAATCCACTCATCTACTGATGGGCATTTAGGCTGTTTCCAAATCTTAGCTATGGTGAATTGTGCTGCTATGAACATAGGGTTCATATATCCTTTCAGATTTGTGTTTCTAGTTTCTTGGGATATATTCCTAAAAGTGAGAACACTGGGTCAAATGAGAGTTCCATTTTTAGTTTTTTGAGGAAACTCCATACAGTTCTCCACAGTGGCTGCACCAGTCTGCATTCCCACCAGCAGTGCACGAGGGTTCCTTTTTCTAAGCATCCTCACCAGCCCTTGTCATTTGTTGATTTGTTGATAATAGCCATTCTGACCGGTGTGAGATGATACCGCATTGTTGTTCTGATTTGCATCTCTCTGATGATTAGTGACTTTGAGCAGGTTTTCATATGTCTCTTGGCCTTCCTTCTGTCTTCTTTCGAAAAGTGTCTATTTAGATCATTTGCCCATTTTTTGATTGGGTTGTTTATCTTCTTTTTGTTAAGTTGCATGAGTTCCCTGTAAATGTTGGAGATTAAACAATTGATATCATTGGCAAATATGTTCTCCCATGCAATGAGCTTTCTTCTTGTTTTATTGATGGTTTCCTTTGCTGTGCAAAAGCTTTTTATTTTGATGTAGTCCCATTTGTTTATTTTCTCTTTAGCTTCCATTGCCCTAGGAGCAGTATCCGTGAAGAAGATCCTTCGGCATATGTCTGAGATTTCTCTGCCTGTGGATTCCTCTAGTATTTTTATGGTTTCCCATCTTATGTTTAAGTCCTTTATCCATTTTGAGTTTATTTTTGTGTATGGTGTAAGTTGGTGATCTAGCTTCATTTTTTTTGCATTTGTCTGTCCAATTTTTCCAACACCATTTTTTGAAGAGTCTGTCTTGACTCCATTGTATGTTCATGCCTCCTTTGTCAATTGAGCATAGTAATTTGGGTCAATTTCTGGGTTCTCTATTCTATTCCATTGATCTATATGTCTGTTCTTGTGGTAGTACCAGGCTGTTTTAAGAACAGTGGCTTTGTAATACAGTTTGATATCTGGTATTGAGATCCGACCTACTTTGTTCTTCTTTCTCAGGATTGCTGCAGGTATTTGGGGTCTTTTTTTATTCCAGATAAATTGTTGGAAAGTTCGTTCTAGGTCTGTGAAACATGTCATTGGTATTTTAATAGGAAGTGCATTGAATTTATAGATTGATTTGGGTAGTATGGACATTTTGATGATGTTGATTCTACCAATCCATGAACATGGTATGTTCTTCCATCTGTTTAGGTCTTCCTCTATCTCTTTTTTCAGTGTCGTGTAGTTTTCCACGTATAGGACTTTACCTCCTTTGTTAAGTTTATTCCTAGGTATCTTAATTTTTTTGTTGCGATGGTAAATGGGATTGCTTTTTTAGTCACTCTTTCTGTAAGTTCATTATTGGTGTATAGAAATGCCATAGATATCTTGGCGTTAATTTTGTATCATGCTACATTGCCGAATTCATTTATTAAGTCTAGTAATTTTTTGATGGAGTCTTTAAGGTTTTCTACGTACAGTATTATGTCATCTGCGAATAAGGACAGTCTTACTTCTTCTTTTCCAATTTGGATGCCTTTTATTTCTTCTTCTTTTCTGATCGCAATGGCTAGTACTTCCAGCACTATATTGAACAAGAATGGTGAGAGTGGGCATCCCTGTCTTTTTCCTGTTCTTAGGGGAAATGGTTTTAGTTTTTGCCCATTGAGTATGATGTTGTCTTTGGGTTTGTCATATAAGGCTTTTATTATGTTCAGGTATGATCCTTCTATTCCCACCTTGTTGAGAGTTTTTATCAAGATAGGGTGTTGGATTTTGTCAAATGTGTTTTCTGCATCAATTGATATGACTATGTGGTTTTTATCTCTCAATTTGTTTATGTGATGTATCACATTTATTGATTTGCGAATATTGTACCATCCTTGCATCCCCAGGATAAATCCTACTTGGTCATGGTGTATGATCTTTCTGATGTACTGCTGGATCCAATTTGCTAGAATTTTGTTGAGGATTTTGGCATCTATGTTCATGGGGGCTATTGGCCTGTAATTCTCTTTCATTGTGTTATCTTTATCTGGTTTTGGTATTAGGGTGATGCTGGCTTCATAGAAGGAGCTTGGAAGTGTTTCTTCCTCTTGAAATTTCTGGAATAGTCTGAGGAGCATAGGTTTTAGTTCTCCTTTGAATGTTTGGTAAAACTCCCCTGTGAAGTCGTCTGGCCCCGGGCTTTTGTTTGCTGGGAGCTTTTGAATGACTGCTTCAATTTTTTCCATAGTTATCAGCCTATTGAGATTTTTAGAATCTTCTTGAGTGAGTTTTGGAAGGTTGTATTTTTCTAGGAATGTGTCTATTTCCTCCAGGTTGTGTAGTTTGTTAGAATAGAATTGGTCATAGTATTTTTTAACAATCCTGTGTATTTCTGTGGGGTCTGTTGTTATTTTACCTCTTTCATTTCTGATTTTGTTTATTTGGGTCCTCTCTCTTTGCTTCTTGATGAGCCTGGCTAGAGCTTGATCAATCTTATTTATCCTTTCGAAGAACCAGCTCTTGGTTTTGTTGATCTTTTGTATTGTTTTATTGGTCTCTATGTCATTCATTTCTGCTCTGATCTTTATTATGTCCTTCTTTCTCCTCACTGTGGGCTTTTCTTGTTGCTCTCTTTCTAATTCTTTGAGTTGTTGAGTTAGATCATTTATTAGCATTTTTTCTTGTATTTTGAGGTAGGCCTGTAGAGCTATAAACTTTCCTCTCAGGACTGCTTTCTTTGTGTCCCAAAGCACTTGCATTGTAGTGTTTTTATTGTCATTAGTCTCCAGGATGTTTTTAATTTCTTCTTTGATCTCTTTACTCACCCAATCATTGTTTAATAGCATGCTATTCAGCTTCCAAGTTTTTGAATTTTTTGGAATGTTTTTATTATAGTTTAATTCTAATAGTATGCCATTGTGGTCTGAGAAAATGCTTGATATGATTGCAATCTTTTTTAATTTGGGGAGACTTTGCTTGTGACCCAGTATGTGGTCTATTTTTGAAAATATCCCAGGTGCACTTGAGAAGAACGTATATTCCGTGGCTTTGGGGTGAAATGCTCTGAAGATGTAAATTAGGTCCTTTTGATCTAGTGCATCATTTAGAATTGCTGTTTCTTTGCTGATTTTTTGTCTAGAGGATTTATCCAGTGATGTCAGTGATGTATTAAAGTCTCCTACTATGATTGTGTTGTTGTCAATCTCTCCCTTGATATCTTCCAGGAGTTTTTTTGTTTTGTTTTGTTTTGTTTTGTTTTGTTTTATGTATTTGGGTGTTCCTGCATTGGGTGCATATATATTTACCAGCGTTATATCTTCTTGTTGAATTGCTCTCTTTAGTATTATGTAGTGGCCTTCCTTATCTCTTCTTATAGCCTTTACTTTAAGGTCTATTTTATCAGATATAAGTATCGCAACCCCAGCTTTTTTCTCATTTCCATTTGCCTGAAAAATGTTTTTCCATCCCTTCACTCTCAGTCTGTGTGAATCCTTTGCTCTGAGGTGTGTCTCTTGTAGACAGCAAATATATGGGACATGTTTTCTTATCGATTCAGCTACCCTATGTCTTTTGATTGGTGCATTTAATCCATTTACATTTAATGTTATTATTGACAAGTTCATGTTTGTTGTCATATTTTTTCTTAGTGTTTCTGTTTCTTTTTGCCTTTTTCTTTCTTGTTTTTACAGCAGTCCCTTTAGCATTTCTTGCATAGCTGGCTTGGTAGTGATAAACTCTCTTAGCCCTTTTTTGTCTGTGATGCTCCTGATTCCACCTTCTATTTTGAATGATAGCCTTGCTGGGTATAGTATTCTTGGATTCAGACCCTTGCTTTGCATCACTGTATATTTCATTCCATTCCCTTCTGGCCTGGTGGGTTTCTGTTGAGAAATCAGTTGATATTCTAATAGGAGATCCCCCTTGTAGGTAACTTTCTGTCTCTCTCTAGCAGCCTTTATGATTCTTACTTTGTCATTGGTGTTCGCCAATGTAATTTTGATGTGACTTGGTGTCGGTCTTTTGGGGTTCAACTTGTTTGAGACTCTATGTACTTCTTGGACTTGCATAGTTTTTTTCTTGCCAATATCAGGGAAGTTTTCTGTCATTATTTCTTCAAACAGGTTTTCTATTCCTTGCTTCTCTTCCTCTCCTTCTAGTATCCCTATTATTCTAATATTGTTTCATTTTGTTTTGTCCCAAAGCTCCCTTAGGCTCTCCTCTTGCTTTTTTAAGTCTTCTTTCCAGTTTCTGCTGTGTTTGTGTGTGTTTTCCTACCTTGTCTTCTAATTCACTGATGCAGTCCTCCGCCTCTTCTAGTCTACTGTTTAATCCTTCCAATGTGTTCTTTATTGCAGCTATGTTGTTCTTCATCTGCTCTGGTTTCTTTTCATGTTGGTGACATTCTCATTCAGCTCCTTATAGTTCTCATTGAGTTGTGTATTTGTCATCCTTCCTTTTAAACATCCTTATAACCATTACTCTGAATTCTTTCCCTGTTAAGCTGCTAGCCTCAATTTCATTTAACTCTTTTTCTGGTGATTCCTCTTTTTCTTTCCTTTGGGAGTTGCTTTTTTGTCTCCCCATGTTTTCCTATAATGTTTTAATTGTAGATCCAATTGCTTTGCTACTCAGGTTCTTTTGGTGATGGTGCTACTAGTGTAATCTCCCAGTTCTCCTGGGCTTGGTAATCTACTGTAGCTCCCTACTTGAGCTATTTGGGTTCTCTTGATGTAGGCCTGTGAGCTTGAGAGGCACAGCTGCGGTGTCTAGACGTCAGCAGCCATGGAGGGGAGTATCCCAATTTTCGCTGTCTTGCACCCTTAATTGAATTCACACGTGCCCAGCGTGGACTGACAGTGGCACCAAGGACCTGTCTGTCAGGGTGATGTGACTCAGGGGACTTTCACTCTGGACAGGTGTGACTGTGATGCCCAGAGTTCTGTAGTTATGGGGTGGGCAGACTCAGCTTTTGCTGCTGCACCTGCAGTGGATAGGTGCTTACTCCCAGTGGCAGCTCACAGGAGCACCCGTGGTAAGTTTGCCAGCGAGGCACACTGAAGCACTCTGAAGGGCCCTGGCAGTGTAGCTGTGTAATTGAGGTGCCTAGCTTCTCAAGATTTCTCTTTAGGGCAAATCCTATGTCCTCAGGGACTATTCAGATTCCAAGGTGTTAATCAGTGTGGGATTTGGGTGTGGCTATATTGGTTGCCTGGAGACTGGAGGAAGGGGCTATCTCTCAGGAGAAAATGGCAACTGGGGCTTAGATATGACTAAGCACCAGACTCGCTTCCACCTCTCCTGGACCGTCCGCTGCCTACACTCCCCAGATTCCACAACCCCACCCCTTCTTCTACACCTCAGCCACAGGTAAGTGTCTGTATCCTAAAGGTCCTACGAACTAGGTTCAGTCGAGAAAGGCGCAGGCCCCAGCGCGTGGAGGGACTGCGTCTCTGCAAGTTCCTCTCTTGCCAGCACTGCGTGGTCCCACAGCTCTTCAGGGCTGCCTTTGAGCTCATATCCCAAATCCAGACTCCAAGGTCTAAAATCCCCTATCTCTTGCAGTCCCATGGACCCTTTTTTTTTTTTTTTCAGTCAGACACATTGCCTGTTGTCAGGGATGCGGCTTGGCACCATGTAGTTTCTCCCTGACCTTCTGGGCACAGAGGTCAGGCAGATTCTACTGCCTAGATATTTGATTTTACCTTTATCGGGGGGATCTCTGCCCTTCCCAGCTGCAAACTGTCTCACCAGCTGCGCCTTCTTCACCAATTCGGGCTGGATTCCACTCGTTTCAGTTGCTCTCTCTATTTGCTCCAGGACAAGGCTCAGGACACGTCCATCTATTCAGCTGCCATTTTGTCTGCAGTGTCACAAATGTCTACATATGTTTTCTTTATGTTTTTTTCTCATATTAATCAAATACTAAGATATAGAGGATTTTGAGGGAAGAGATTGCCTAAGCACTAAATACCATTCACATTCTACTCACCTTCTGATTCCAGAGAATCAAAGGTGTCTTGTTGAGCAGTCTTGTGTGAATGAGAATAATGTCTTGAATAAATTGCTCTCAAAATCTATGCTAAACTAAACCCCCAATGGCTCCCAGTGGTCATATATATCTTTTACACAAATCTCTGCAATGCTTTACCAACATTGTGGGCCTCTCACACCTCAGTAAATGAGTCAATTGGGGCATCTGCTTATTTTTTAAACAAAACATACTTTCTGAATTTAAGTTAAATGCCATATAATATCTGCCATGCATATATATATATATATATATATATATGTATATATATATATATATATATATATATATATATATATATGTAAACAGTTATTGCAGCTGGGCCTATGGGCCACTTCTTATTAGGAAAGGATCATTCACATGTAAGATTTTCAAAAATTCAAGGCATTTAGATTGTTCATGTTGCCACATTCCCATTATTGATCATCCACTATTGAACCTGCCAAAAAGAAACAAGTCCAATGTTTTGTTTTCAATTATATAAAATAATGCTAATATTTGTACATTTTAAGATATTGAGATACAACAATCTTACACAATTTAAATCTGAAATATAACATTTAATAAGTGTGAAAATAAAATCATTGGTTATCAGGAGAACAGTTGTTAGTCATATCTCACTTATCTTACTAATTTTTAATTTCAGTAAATATGTATATATTTAAGTCATGACAAGCTACTATTTCAGAAAATAAGAATAAATCAAAGATACTTCGTCAAATGCTATTTACAATTTTATCATTTAACTTTTCTAAATTTTAATGTTTTAAATAATTATACATTTTTTGATCTGTTCACTTTCTGTATGTTTGATGCTTTAAATACTTGAACCAGAATTGACATTTAATATTCACTTTATTGTTATTAGTCCTTTTATTATCAAAACTAGTGTCCCAGTGCAAGGATTTGTGCACATTGAAAGGGAATTAATTAGAAGAAATATTTTAATATCAATATTCACCTTTTCTCTATAATAGAAGTCAACCAAATTCACAATCAACAATGACAGATCAAAACACACACGTGCAATTGGCACCAGTGAGAGCTTCATATGTATCATGCATGTGTGAGTCAACTTAGCCTTTTATATATATAGAATAAACTTGTTTAATTAGACTTGCTTTCTGATTTAGCTAAACTTTTTCCAGCCCAGTGAAGCACCCCAACTTCTCTGTCAGGTAATTGTCAGCAACATAGCAGTAAATATCAATGCAAAGCAGATTATTATTGTAGATCATGCAAGAACAAAGGGTGAAATATTTAACTGCAGCAGTATGTCACTATATTCTGTGCAGTGAGAAAACTTTAAGTCATTTTCAAGGTCTACCATTTCTTACTTCTTTTCAGTCGGGTCAAGTTTCTAAACTTTCTAAATCTCCGTTTTCTGGCTAATGAAAAGAAAATAGGATTCTATTGAGTCTCCTATCTCCCTACTCCAGAACTTCTGTGAGGATCGAATGAGATGAAGCATGGGAAAATGCTTCACAGACATTTGGTTAAGGTGTAAAATTTTTGCACCTGGCTATAAAGCAAGTTGTGTGCCTGGGCTGAAGAAACTGCAAGGAGGCTAGTTGCTAGAGAGAGAAAGCCAGGTGTTGCTATGTGATGTTATCACCCGGCACCCACAGCGACAGTTTCCCGGCTGGGCTGGGCTGTGGGCCACATTTTGCGCCATGGGGTCTTGGCAGCATTGGCTGCGATTTGGTGGGCTGTCACTCCAGGGTGGTGGCAGGGCCTGTGTCCCACTTGGGGGAAGCCGAGTGTTGCTTTGTCAGTGCCAGGTCTGTGGTTCTGTTTCATTGTAAATGGCCAGTGTGCATCACAGCAACTCCTGTGTTAAGCATCTGCCCCCTGGTGGTCAGTGCACATCACAGCAACCAGTTGGACAGTCGGAGGGATGCTTAGCATATTAGCCTTTTATACAGCGGTCCTCAAACTACGGCCCGCGGGCCACATGCGGCCCGCCGAGGACATTTATCCGGCCCGCTGGGTGCCACTGCCTGTCCTGCTTAGCAGCTGACTCATCCCAGGCCCGCAGTGCGCATAGGAATTTGTTCATAGTTTTTTTTTTAAACTATAGTCCGGCCCTCCAATGGTCTGAAGGACAGTGAACTGGCCCCTTTTAAAAAGTTTGAGGACCCCTGCTTTTATATATATATTGATAGATTCCTAATATTCATTTAAGGAAAAACAAAAAAGGGGGAGGTTTAAATGGGAGAATAAGTATTCTAATGTCTGACATAATTCCTGTTATTAAATAATCAAAATAAAAAATAACATAAAAAGAATGTGCTAGATGTGAAAACATTAAGGGTTTTTGTTTCCACTTTGGAACTAATCAGTTCTGTAACTGCAGGTATACAATTAAATCTCTGTGCCTTAATAGTCTCATCAGTAACAATATCATTACTGGCTTCTCATTTCCCTGGGCTGTGGTAAGGCTTAAATTGTTGATGGCTCCTCTATGGGAATAACAATTTGTACTAGGCAAAAACAAAAAGAGGGGCAAGTGATGTTTAGATAATGTAAGAATGTCTACCTTATTATTTTATAATATTATTATTATTATTTATTTTAAACTAGAGGCCCAGTGCATGAAATTGGTGCACGGGTAGGATCCCTAGGCCTGGCTTGCTATCAGGGCCATTTGGGGCCTTCTGGCTGCTAGCCAGTTCCTTCATTCCCTGGCTGCCAGTTGCTGGCTGGGGCCTTTTTCACCAGCTGCTAGCTGCTGGCCAGGGTCTTCTTTCACTCTGCACTGCCCCCTGGTGGTCAGCACACATCATAGTGAGCGATCAAACTTCCAGTCTCCAAGTAGAACTCCTGAGGGGACACTCTGCATATTAGCCTTTTATATATATATAGATTAAAATACATATGAAATAACCAGATTAAAAAAACAAACACAAGAAGGAAAAGTGAATAAAAGAGCAGAAAGTATCCATGAATTAACAATCTATATTTGGACAACACTCAATGCTATTATTTTAATGTGCAAGTCTATTTTTTGGGGAAGCTCTCAACCATGATCTCTACAGCTGCCTGAGGAAATTATGAAATAGTTGTGAATGTTTATAAAGATGTAGTTGATATTATGGAATAGGACTGTGAATGGCTTAATACAAAATCAATAAAGGAGTCTACATGATTATAAAGATTTGTATTGATTTTACACATCTTGAAAAAATATATTATTATATTCTTCTAATAACTAAAAGGTTTCAATTACTCACAGAGGGCAGTCTTGAAGGCAACATAAACATGATGAGAGATCAAACATTTTGGGGAAAAGGATATCAAGAGTACCGACACATATGTAAGGTTAGATATGGTCTTCTTTTACTGTCTTTTAAAGAAATTATAGTCTGGCAGTTATAAATTCATTTTTTCTGGAAGCAGTAAGTAACTTTTAGTTCTAGGATGCTATATTATTATCTTGGAATTAAACAATCTCTTTCCCCAAAAGGAATTATCTCTGCTTTTCTAAAAGTACTGAGGATGTATATTTTTCATCTTTTAAATACCTCACATTTTATACATTTTTAAAATTTATATTTGTTGTTGCATATGTAATTTTTTGAGGAAGCCCCATACTGTTTTCCATAATGGCTGCACTAGTCTGCATTTCCACCAGCAGTGTACTAGGGTTCCCTTTTCTCCACATTCTCGCCAGCACTTGTCAGTTGTTGATTTGTTGATGGTATCCATTCTGATACCTCATTGTGGTTTTAATTTGCATCTCTCTGATGGTAAATGACTTTGAGCATTTTTTCATATGTCTCTTGACCATCTTTATATCCACTTTGGAGAAGTGTCTATCTAGGTTCTTTGCCCATTTTTTAATTGGATTGTTTGTCTTCCTTTTGTTAAGTTGTATGAGTTCCTTATATATTTCGGATACTAAACCTTTACCAAAATTATCATTGGCAAGTATATTGTCCCATACAGTGGGCTCCTTTTTTGTTTTGTTGATTTTTTTGTGTGTGCAAAAGTTTTTTGTTTTGATGTATTCCCATTTGTTTATTTTCTACTTAGTTTCCTTTGCCCTAGATATATCCATAAACATGTTGCTACGAGAGATGTCTAACTCTTTTTTATTCCCACTGACCCCTTCCAACCTAATTGCCCCTCCCAGGCTTTCACCACACTATTTTCTGTGTTCCTGGGTTATGCATATGTGGTAAAAAATGGACTACATGCTAACCTGACTAACACAGGGAAG
>NC_137784.1:66090622-66485622 GCF_963455305.1 Plecotus auritus
TTAAATGCTCCAATCAAAAAACATGTGGTAGATGAATGGATAAGAAAACATGACCCATACATCTTCTGTCACAATAGACCCACCTCAGAACAAAGGACTTACACAGACTGATAGTGAAGGGATGAAAAAATTTTTCAGGTGAATGGAAATGAAAAAAGTTAGGGTAGCAATACTTATATCTGACAAATTAGACCTCAAAGTGAAGGCCATAACAAGAGATAAGGAAGGCCACTTCATAATACTAAAGGGAGCAATTCAACAAGAGGATATAACTCTGGTAAACATATCTGCACCCAATATAGGAGCACCCAAATACATTAAAAAAAAAAAAAAAAAAAAAAAAAAAAAAACAAAAAAACGGAACAGAACAGAAGATGGCTGTCAACTAGAAGGCAGACTGCAAGATAGTGTGTGAGTGAGAAAGCAAAGGGAGAGTGTGTGGTCGCACAGGGAGTGTTTGTTGGTGAGTTGAGGGACAGCTATACTCCAGGAGACTGTGGGGGACTGCTGGACGGGGCTCCCCTGACCGAGCAGCCCCCACTGTTGCTGGGTTCCCTCCTGGAGCGACTGGCTTGACTTGGAGACCGCGCCATCTTGAAGGAGAAAGTGAATGTTATTGGACATCTAAAAAGCCCAGGGAATCTATAAATATGGCACCCACCGAACAGCTGCACACCCGAGAACATGGGTCCTCAATTGGCGCAATCACACGGATTCAGAGGAGCTCTATCCTCCACCACGGAAAGGTCAGATTTCGTCTGGGATAAGGTGAGGTCTCTGGTTCCAGCAGGAGAGAAAAACGTGCATTTGGGAGCTGGAGAACCTGGGGAAGTCTGCCCCTAGAAAAATCCCTGGCTGTTGGGGCTGGCACTATCCGTGAATGTGGAAGTGGGTCCGCAGAGCTGCTAACAAAAGGGAACTCTAAAAAGCAACCCATTTTGATCTGACACAAAAGGAAAGCCTAAAACTTTTAAAAGTGTGCCAACTGCTTAGACCCAAGGGGAAAAAAAAGACTGCACAGACCTGGAGTTCGCACACTTACGCTGGCTCTCTCTTTTTTTTTTTCTTTTTTTTTTCTTCCTCTTTAAATCCTTGCTTCTGATTACTAAGCCCAATACATAGGATCACTCAATTGGGGACACCCTAGGAGACTGTAAGGGAAAGTTGTTTTTCTAGAACCTGGGGATCAGAGCGGGGAATAACCATCAAAGAACCAGCTCTGGGGCAACCCTCTCCCACAAACTGTTGTGGAGCAAGCGTGAGTGAATGACCACTGGAGTCTAAACCAAATTAAAATTTATGGAGCCTTTATTAGCTGGAAGGCCAGCAGGCTGGCCAGCTGGCGACTGCTCTGCCTTTCTCCATGAAGGGAGTCCAGAGAGCAGCCCCAACCCTTTGTGCAGGACCACTTTTAAGCACATTAACCACATCCTGTTCTTGCAGAGCAAGTAACCCAAGACAAAACAATTTTTCTTAAGCAACATCAGGATCATGCCATTGACGACCATGTTATTCAAAGGGTCATCCTGTTCTTCAGAAAGCTGACAGTGTTCTATGAAAGAAGGCCTACGTGCTGGGAAGGGGCCATGAGACCATATCTCAAGGCCTGGCCTGGTGTCAGCACTGACAACTCTATCTGGGGCATATTCCACGGCCTCAGTAGTGCTCAAAAATTCCCACTCTCTAACACAGGGATCCTCAAACTTTTTAAACAGGGGGCCAGTTCACTGTCCCTCAGACCATTGGAGGGCCGGACTATAGTTTAAAAAAAAAAACTATGAGCAAATTCCTATGCGCACTGCGGGCCCGGGACGAGTCGGCTGCTAAGCAGGACAGGCAGCGGCACCCGGCAGGCCGGATAAATGTCCTCGGCGGGCCGCATGTGGCCCGCGGGCCATAGTTTGAGGACCCCTGCTAACAAAACCTGTATTAAATGCCACAGGGAAAGCAAGATCTAAGTACTGGCTAGATAGGACCTATAGACCCAAAGGTTTAGAAACACTGCCAGAAACACTGCCACCCAGTGGTTGAATCACAAATTGACTCATGTGAAAACACAAATAAAGGAATACAACAAATTAAGATGCACTTCCTGCTTAAAAATAAGAACTGGCTTACAACACTGAGGAGCAGTGGAACTCAGGGAACTTCAATACTGTCCTGACTAGAAAACAGGCATGCGAAACAGAACAGTAGAGGAAGTGAATGATCTTCACTACTGCACATTTTTATTTTTTTCATCTTTTACCTAAAAAATATTTTTTTCCTTTTTTCCTCACTTGATTTTACCTTTTTAATTATTTCATTTTTATTTTTAATCAGTATTATTACTACTACTATTTTAGCTTTTTTTTAAAAAAAGTGTCATTTTATTTTCTCTTTATTTTACTTTGGGATTAGTGTTCTACATTCTATTTTCATCTTTCCTTTAGCATTATTTTACTCTATCTCAATGTTACCTTTAAGGCATCACTCTCTTCCTAACCTTTCCCCTTTGTTGTCCTGTTTCTTTTACCCTATTCCTGCTTTAGATTTTCCCTATTCCTTCTTTTTACCCCCTGTTAAAATTTCACCCTACTTGTATATGTAATTTCCAATCCCTTGCTACAAGTCAATACACAGCTCTCTCTTCCATTTCTTCACTATCCAAATTTTTTTTCTCTCTGTCCTTTTGTTGTTGTTTGCTTGATTGTTGATTATATCAATTTTTTATGTTTGTTTGTGAGATTGTTTTGCTTATTCTTTTTTCTTTGTTGGTTTTGTTTTTGTTTGTGTTTTGCTGCTGTTCTGCCTCACCTCACTTGATATTAGTTGTACTTTGTAGTTTGCATTCATCTGCAGGAAATTTTTGCTGGCATTTGTTAGGATTAGTGGCTGATCTATTGGAGTTTTCTCCTCATATATATGTAGTTTGTTCCACTCTTACTTATTCTTTTTCTTTTCTCTCTTAACTTTTTTTTTCCTTTTCCCAATTTCATTTTTCCACTCCTTTCTTTTTTTTTTTCTCTTCTTCTTTCTCTCCTATCCTATAATTCACCTTTCTCTGGTGGTAACTTTTATTTGGGGTTATTAATATTGTTAATAAATTTCTGTTCAGTGCATTCTGCATTGTACATGGTTGTGTTGTATTTTGTGCCTTTACATCAATGCAGGAGAGAGAGAACTACACAACCAGATACCCGGAGAAGAGAGACCATAGGGAGACAAAAAAACAGCCCGCATATGAAAGAAAAGCAGGTATCACCAGAAAAGGAAGTAAACGAAATGAAGGCAAGCAACCTGTCGGAGAAAGAATTCAGAGAAATGGTCATAAGGTGGCTGAAAAGAATGGAAGACAACTTCAACAATATGAGGAAGAACCAAGAGAAAATGAAGAAGAACCAAGAATAAATGAAAAATGACATTGTTGCTGTAAAGAACTCAATAGAAAGCATCAAGAGTAGACTGGAAGAAGCAAAGGACCACATCAGTGAGCTAGAAGACAAGGAAGGAAAATATACACAAGCAGAGCAGCTTTTAGAAAAAAAAAAGAAAGAAAGAAAAACCAGGAAGAGAGCCTAAGGGAACTTTGGGACAATACGAAACAAAACAACATTCGCATAATAAGGGGTTCCAGAAGGAGAGGAAACTGAGCAAGGAATAGAAAACCTGTTTGAAGAAATAATGACAGAAAACTTCCCTGATATAGGAAAGAAAAAAACCCACACAAATCCAAGAAGCTCACAGAGTCCCAAGCAAAATGAACCCCAAAAGATCAATGACAAGGCTCATTATAATTAAATTGGCAAACACCAATGACAAAGTAAGAATCTTAAAAGAAGCCAGAGAGAGACAGAAAGTTACCTACAAAGGAATCCCCATCAGACTAGCGACTGATTTCTCAACAGAAAGTCATCAGGCCAGAAGGTAATGGAATGAAATATACAAAGTCATGCAAAAGAAGGGTCTGAATGCAAGAATACTGTACCCAGCAAGGCTATCAATGAAAATTGAAGGTGAAATCAGGAGCTTCAGAGACAAAAAACCCCAAAAAACTAAGGGAGTTTATTACCACCAAACCAGCAATTCAAGAAATGCTAAAGGGTCTGCTGTGATAAAAAAAGAAATAGGAAGCAAAGAAGGAACACAGGGGTAAAGAATAAAAAAGTCAACAAAAAAGTACCTATCAATAACTTTAAATGTAAATGGATTAAATGCCCTAATCAAAAGACATTGAGTAACAAATTGGATAAGAAAACATGAGCCATATATCTGCTGTATACAAGAAACCCAACTCAGAAAAAAAGATGTACACAGACTGAAGGTGAAGGGATGGAAAAAGGTTTTTCAGGAGAGTGGAAATGAAAAAAAAAGCTGGAGTAGCAATAGTTATATCTAACAAATTAGATCTCAAAGAGAAGGACATAAAAATAGATAAGGAAGGCCACTTCATAAAGGGAGCAATGCAATAATAAGAAATAACTCTGGTAAAAATATACGCACCCAATACAGGAGCAGCCAAATACATGAAAAATCTACTGGAGGCTATCAAGGGAGAGATTGACAGAAATACGATCATAGTAGGAGACTTTAATACCCCACTGTCACCATTGGACAAATCCTCTAAACAAAAAATCAGCAAACAAACATCAATCCTAAATGACTCACTAGACCAGATGGAATTAATTGACATTTTCAGAACATTTGACCCAAAGCCAAGAATATACATTCTTCTCAAGTGCACATGGGTCATTTTCAAAGATAGACCATGTATTGGGACATAGGCAAAGTCTCTTCAAAGTCAAGAAGATAGAAATCATATCAAGCATCTTCTCAGATCACAGTGGCATAAAACTGGAAATGAACTACAATAAAAACATTTAAAAAAAAATCAAACACATGGAGACTAAACAGCATGCTTTTAAACAATGACTTGGCTACCAGAGAGATCAAAGAGGAAATTTTTAAAAATCATGGCAACAAATGACAATGAAAACACAACAACCCAAAATGTATGGGACACAGCGAAAGCAGTCTTCAGAGGGAAGTTCATAGCTCTACAAGCCTATTGCAAAAAACAAGAAACAATGGTAATAAATTGCATAACCCTACAACTCCAACAGTTAGAAAGTGGGCAACAAGAAAAGCCCACTGTAAGCAGAAGGAAGAAAATAATAAAGATCAGAGCGGAGATAAATGACATTGAAACCAAAAAAAAAAAAAAAAAGATCAACAAGACCAAGCTGGTTCTTTGAAAGGATAAACAAGATTGATGAACCTATAGCCAGGCTTATGAAGAAGCAAAGAGAGAGCACCCAAATAAACAAAATCAGAAATGAAAGAGGAGAAATAACAACAGACCTCACAGAAATACAAAGGATTGTTAAAAATACTATGAACAACTCTATTCCAACAAACTAGACAACCTGGAGGAAATGGACATATTCCTAGAAAAATACAACCTTCCAAAACTCAATAAGGAAGAATCTAAACATCTCAATAGGCTGATACTTATGGGAAAAAATGAAGAAGTCATCAAAAAGCTTGCAGCAAAGAAAAGCCTGGGGCCAGATGGCTTCACAGGGGAGTTTTACCAAACATTCAAGGAAGAACTAAAACCTATGCTCCTCATACTATTCCAAAAACTTCAAGACTAAGGAACACTTCCGAACTCATTCTGTGAAGCCAGCATCACCCTAATACCAAAACCAGATAAAGACAATACAATGAAAGAGAATTACAGGCCAATATCCCTCATGAACATAGATGCCAAAATCCTCATAAATACTAGCAAATTGGATCCAGCAGTACATCAGAAAGATCATACACCATGACCAAGTAGGATGTTTCCCAGGAATGCAAGGATTGTGCAATATCCACAAATCAATAAACATGACACATCACATAAACAAACTGAGAGATAAAAACCACATAGTCATATCAATTGATGCAGAAAACGCATTTGACAAAATCCAAAACCCTTTCTTGATAAAAACTCTCTACAAGGTGGGAATAGATGGATGATACCTCAACATAATAAAAGCCATATATGATAAACCCACAGCTAACATCATACTCAATGGGCAAAAACTAAAACTATTTCCTCTAAGAACAGGAACAAGACAGGGATGCCCACTCTCACCACTCCTGTTTGACACAGTACTGGAAGTATTATCAAATGCGATCAGAGAAGAAGAAGAAATAAAAGGCATCCAAATAGGAAAAGAAGAAGTAAAGCTGTCCTTATTTGCAGATGACACGATACTGTACTTAAAAAACTCGAAAGACTTCATCAAAAAAACTATTATCCTAACTAATAAAAGAGTAATATTCAAATTAACCATCACTCAGCTACATCCACAAGCCACCCCCATAAGCCAATCAGGAGCGAGTATGCAAATTAACCCAACCAAGATGGCTGTGGCAATGGAGAAAGCAGGAGGGAGGCTTAGATCTCCCTGGTAATGGAGGAAGCCAAGCTTTCCACACACACTGGCCAGCCCAGGCCTCCACTTAAGGCTACAAAGTTTCTATTATAGAAGATAAATAAATCCCAACAGAAGTGGCTGCCACCACAGAGCGAGCAGAAAGCTTGGCTCTACTCCAGGCTACAAAGTTTCAGTTGTAGAAGATAAATAAATCCCAGATACCAGGGCCTCCACTTGGGTCGCTGGGGGGCGTGGCCAGCCTGCAAACCACCACAGGTACCTGGCCCAGGCCGCCCCACACCCCAAGGGAACCCCCACCCTTATCCGGGACACCCTTCAGGGCAAACCAGCCAGCCCCCACCCATGGACCAGGCCTCTATCCTATCTAATAAAAGAATAATATGCAGATTGACCATCACTCCAACACACAAGATGGCTACCCACATGTGGTTAAAGATCCTGCCTCTATGTGGACACAAGATGGCTGTGACAAGATGGCCAGCAGGGGAGGGCAGTTGGGGGCAATCAAGCCTGCAGGGTAGGGCAGTTAGAGGTGACCAGGCCGGCAGAGGAGAAAAGCTGGGGGCAAACAGGCTGGCAGGGGAGCATTTAGACATCAATCAGGCTGGCAGTTGGGAGCCAGTAGTCCTGGATTGAGATAGGGATCCGAGATTGGAGAGGGTGCAGGCAGGGCTGAGGGACACCCCCCATGCACAAATTTCATGCACCGGGCCTCTAGCACTTAATAAATGAATTCAGCAGTGTAGCAGGGTACAAAATTAATGACAAGAAATCTCTGGCATTTCTATACACCAATAGTGAACTTACAGAAAGAGAGACTAAAAAAGCAATCCCATTTACCAGTGCACCAAAGAAAAATTAAGATACCTAAGAATAAACTTAACTAAGGAGGTAAAAGACCTATATGCGGAAAACTATAGGACACTGAAAAAAGAGATAGAGGAAGACGTAAGCAGATGGAAGAACATACCATGTTCATGGATTGGTAGAATCAACATCATTAAAATGTCCATACTACCCAAAGCGATCTATAGATTCAATGCACTCCCTATTAAAATAGCAACGGCATATTTCACAGACCTAGAAAGAACTCTCCAAAAATTCATCTGGATTAAAAAAAGACCCCGTGTAGCCACAGCAATCATGAAAAAGAAGAACAAAGTAGGTGGGATCTCAATACCAGATTTCAAGCTGTACTACAAAGCCACTGTTCTCAAAACAGCCTGGTACTGGCACAAGAACAGACATATAGACCCATGGAATAGAACAGAGAATCCAGATATCGACCCAAACCATTATGCTCAATTAATATTTGACAGAGGAGGCAGGAACATACAATGGAGTCAAGACAGTCTCTTCAATAAATGGTGTTGGGAAAATTGGACAGATACATGCAAAAAAATGAAACTAGACCACCATCTTTCACCTTACACAAAAATAAACTCAAAATGGATAAAGGACTTAAACATAAGACAGGAAACCATAAAAATTCTAGTGGAATACACAGGCAGACAAATCTCAGACATGTGCTGAAGCAATTTCTTCACTAATACCATTTGTAGGGCAATGGAAACTAAAGAGAAAATAAACAAAGGGGACGACATCGAAATAAAAAGCTTTTGTACATCAAAAGAAACCATCAACAAAACAACAAGAAAGCCCACTGTATGGGAGAACATAGTTGCAAATTTTATCACTGATAAAGGTTTAATCTCCAACATCTACAGGGAACTTATACAACTTAATAAAAGGAAGATAAATTATCCAATAAAAGAAGGGCAATGGACCTAAATAGAATCTTTTCAAAAGAAGACAGAAGGAAGGCCAAGAGACATATGAAAACATGCTCAAAGTCACTAATCATATGAGAGTTGCAAATCAAAATGACAATGTGGTACCATCTCACACCTGTCAGAATGACAATCATCAACAAATCAACAAACGACAAGTGCTGGCGAGAATCCGGAGAAAAAGGAAGCCTCCTGTACTGCTAGTGGGAATGCAGACTGGTGCAGCCACTGTGGAGAACAGTATGGAGTTTCCTTAAAAAACTAAACATGGTACTCCCATTTGACCCACTGATTCCACTTCTAGGAATATATCCCAAGAAAATAGAAACACCAATTAGAAAGGATATATGCACCCCTATGTTCATAGCAGCACAGTTCACCATAGCTAAGATTTAGAAACAGCCCAAATGCCCATCATCAGATGAGTGGATTAGAAAACTATGGTACATCTACACAATGGAATACTACACTGCTATAAAAAAGAAGGAATTCTTACCTTTTGCAGCATCATGGATAGACCTGGAGAGCATTATGTTAAGTGAAATAAGCCAGGCAGCAATGAAAGAAAAATACCACATGATCTCACTAATTTATGGAAAATAAAGAACATTATAACCTGATGAACAAAAAGATAGATACAGAGGCAGTAAATCACCGAACAGATTGGCAATTTACAGCGGGAAAGCAGGGGAGTGTTGGGGAGGGTGGTAAACAGATTAACCAAAGGACTTGTATGCATGCATATAAGCACAACAAATGGACACAAGACACTTGGGGGGTGGGATGAGGGCATGCGACAGGGGTTAGGGGAGTCTGGGGTTGGTCAATGGGGAAAAGAAAGGAGATATATGTACTACTACATGTAATACTTTAAACTATAAAAAAATGTTAAAAAATACACTTCTGGGAGATATCAAGGGAGAGATCAACAGCAACACAGTCATAGTAGCGGACTTAATACCCCATTGACACCACTGGGTAAATCCTCTAAACAAAAAATCGACAAAGAAACATCAATCCTAAATGACTGACTAGATCTGATGGACTTAATTGACATCTTCAGAACATTTCACCTCAAAGTTATAGAATATTCATTCTTCTCAAGTGGACATGGGACATTTTCAAAGATAGACCACATAGCCTGGCCAGCGTGGCTCAGTAGTTGAGCATCGACCTATGAACCAGGAAGTTAGGGTTTGATTACTTGTCAGGGCACATGCCAAGGTTTTGGGCTCAATCCTCAGTAAGGGGCATGCAGAAGGCAGCCAATTCATGATTCTCTCTCATCATTGATGATTCTATCCCCCTTTCATTCTCCTTTCCTCTCTGAAATAAATGAAATATATATTTTAAGGTAAAAAAAGATAGACCACATATTGTGACACATGCAAAATCTCTTCCAATTCAAGAAGATAGAAAACGTATCCCGTAACTACTAAGACCACAGTGGCATAAAATTAGAAATCAACTACAATAAAAACAATGAAAAAAATCAAACACTTGGAGGCTAAACAGCATGCTATTAAACAATGGATGGGTAACCAAAGAGATCAAAGAAGAAATAAAAAGCATCCTGGTAACAAATGACAATGAAAACACAACAATCCAAAATCTATGGGACACAGTGAAAAGAGTCTTGAGAAGGAAGTTCATAGCTCTACAGGCCTACCTCAAAAAACAAGAAAAAAAAGGGTAATAAATTATCTAACCCTACAACTTAAAGAATTAGAAAGAGAGCAACAAGAAAAACCCAGAGTGAGTAGAAGGAAGGAGATGATAAAGTTCAGAGCATATATAAACTACATAGAGATCCAAAAAACAATCAATAAAATCAAGAGCTGGTTCTTTGAATGGATAAACAAGATTGATGAACCTCTAGTCGGGCTCACCAAGAAGCAAAGAGAGAGGACCCAAATAAACAAAATCAGAAATGAAAAGATGAACTAACAACAGACCCCACAGAAATACAAAAGATTAAGAAATAAATACTATGAACAAATCTATTCCAACAAACTGGACAACCTAGACGAAATGCACATATTCTTAGAAAAATAAGCTTTCAAAACTCAATCAAGAAGAATAAAAAAACCTGAATAGGCCTATAAATATTGATGAAATTGAAGCAGTAGTCAAAAATCTTCCAGGAAAAAAAAAAAAAAGCCCTGGTCTGGACAGCTTTACAGGGGAGTTTTACCAAGCATTCAAAGAAGAGCTAAAACCTATCCTCCTCAGATTATTCCAAAAAATTAAAGAGGAAGGCACACTTCCAAGCTCTTTCTATGAAGCCAGCATTACCCTAATTGCAAAACCATATAAAGACACCACAAAGAAAGAGAATTACAGGCCAATATCCTTGATGAACACAGATGCTAAAATCCTCAACAAATTCTAGTAAATCAGTTCCAGCATTACATTATAAATATCATACACCATGAACTAGTGGGATTTATTCTGGGGATGCAAGGATGGTACAATATCCACAAATGAATAAATCTGATACATCACATAAACAAATTGAGAGACAAAAATCACATAATCATATCAATCGATGCAGAAAAAGCTTTTGACAAAATCCAACACCCTTTCTTGATAAAATCTCTCAGCAAAGTGGGAATAGAGGGATCATACCTCAACATAATAAAAGTTTTATATGACAAAACTACAGCCAACATCATACTCAATGGGCAAAATCTAAAAACATTTCCCCTAAGACAGGAACAAGACAGGGATGCCCACTTTCACCAATCCTGTTTGATATAGTACTGCAAGTGCTAGCCCTAGCCATCAGACAAGAAGAATAAATAAAGGGCATCCAAATTGGAAAATAACAATTAAAACTGTCGTTATTCACAGATGACATGATACTGTACATAGAAAACCCCCAAAGACTCCATCCAAAAACCACTCGACCTAATAAATGAATTTGGCAATGTAGCAGGATACAAAATTAACACCCAGAATTCCGTGGCTTTTTATACACCAAAAATAAACTTAAAGAAAGAAAAACTGTTTATCATTGCACCAAAAAAATTAAGATACCTAGAAATAAAATTAACTAAGGAGGTAAAAGACCTGTACTCAGAAAACTAGTGGACATTGAAAAAAGAGATAAAAGAAGTCATAAACAAATGGAAGAACATACTGTGTTCATGGATTGGTAGAACCAACATCATTAAAATGTCCATACTACCCAAAGTAATTTATAGATTCAGTGCAATCCCCATTAAAATACCAATGGCATATTTCACAGACCTAGAACGAACTCTCCAAAAATTCATCTGTAATAATAATAATAAAAAAAAAACACCCCAAATAGGCACAACAATCCTGAGAAAGATGACCAAAGTTGTAGGGATCACAATACCAGATATCAAGCTATATTACCAAGCCACAGTCTCAAAACTGCCTGGTACTGGCACAAGAACAGACATATAGACCAATGGAACAGAACAGAGAACCCAGAAATAGACTCAAGACATTATGCTCAATTTATTTGACAAAGGAGGCAAGAGCACACAATGGAGACAAGACAGTCTCGTCAATAAATTGTGCTGGGGAATTTGGTCAGATACATGTGAAAAAAAGAAATTAGATCTCCAATTTACACCATATACAACAACAAACTGGAAGTGGTTAAAGAACTTAAATGTAAGACAGGAAACCATAAAAATTTTAGAAAACTCAATAGGCAGGATAATATCAGACATATGTCATAGCAATATCTTTACCAATACAGGTCCTTGGTTAATGGAAACTAAGGAGAAAATAAACAAATGGGAGTATATCAAAATAAAATGCTTCTGCACAGCAAAATAAACCATCAACAAAACAAGAAGAAAGCCCATTGCATGGGAGAACATATTTGTGCATGCTATTTTAGATAAGGGTTTAATCTCCAACATTCACAGGGAACTCATTTAACTTAACAAAAGGAAAATAAAGTAGCTAATCAAAAAATGGGCAAAGGATGTAAATAGATACTTTTCAAAACAGGACATACAGAAGGCCAAGAGACATATGAAAACATGCTCAAAGTCACTAATCATCCAAAAGATGCAAATCAAAACAATGAGGTCCCATCTCACACCTGTCAGAATGGCTATCATCAACACATCAAGTGACAAATGCTGGTGAGGATGCGGAGAAAAAGGAACCCTCGTGCATTGCTGGTTGAAATGCACACTAGTGCAGCCACTATGGAGAACAGTATAGAGTTTCCTCAAAAAGTTAAAAATGGAACTCCAATTTGACCCAGTAATCCCACTTCTAGAAATATATCCCAAGAAACCAGAAAAAAAATCAGAAAGGACATATGCAACCATATATTCATAGCAGCACAATCTGTAATAGCTAATATCTGGGAACAGCCTAAGCAGATGAGTCGGTTAAAAAATTGTGGTACTTTTTTTTTCATGTTTTTATTTTTTTTATTTATTTTTTTTCCAAATTTTTATTAAGGTATATGTGTACATATCTTACCATTGCCCCCCCCACCCCGCTCCCATACATGCCCTCACCCCCCAATGTTTTGCATCAGTTGGTTACTCTTATATGCATGCATACAAGTCCTTCAGTTGAAAAAAAAAATTGTGGTACATCTACACAATGGAATACTACACTGCTATAAAAAGAAGGAACTTTTACCATTTGCAGCAGCATGGATGGACCTGGAGAGCATTATGCTAAGTGAAATATGCCAGTTGGAGCAAAATATATATCACATGATCTCACTTATATGTGGGATATAATGAACAGCATAAACTGATAAACAAAAATAAATCCAGTGACACAGAAACACTGAACAGACAGTTCAACCTCAAAGAGATGGCAGGGAAGGGGTTGGGGTAAGAGGTTAACCAAAGGATTTGTATGCATGCATGTTAGCCTAACCAGTGGACCTGGACACTTAGGTGGTGGCGGCTTATCCTGGGTGGCAGGAATGGCGGAGGGGAGTTATCAATCGGGATAAAGACGACATATGTAATATTTTAAACAATAAAAAAAATGAAAAAAAATGTAAATATAAAAAAAGAAAAGTTGTAGAAAACTGAAATGGGAATTATAAAGAAAAAACAAAAGGAGTGAACACAGGACTTCTCTGAGGACTGTGAGAGGATTTTTCCCCTTCTCTTTACTAATAATACCTTAGGAGAAGTAGAAATTATCATAAAAGGGTTAGTTACTAAGAACCTTGAAGATACTGGGACTACTTTATCCATTCTTAACCCTACCCAACTAAGTTTCCCTCTCCCTCAGAGCAGATCCTGTCCCCTTTCAACTAGGGCATGTTATGGGACAACATATATTTTACCGGTCAAATCAGCCCCAATTCATCTCATAAGGAGAGATTTTTTTTTCAAATCAGTGATGCTCACATATGTGTGTGTGTGTGTGTGTGTGTGTGTGTGTGTGTGCGCGCGCGCGCGTGTTTTCAGAAGGGTAATATGTATTTAGAACTAAATAAACCACATACTGAACCAAAAGAGGAAATTCATAATTTTAAAGGAACCTCTCAAGAGGAAACTAATCTTGAGACTGACTGAAAGTTTGGTACCATCTTTTCTTCATTATTAACTTCCATGAGAGCCTGAGGGAAAGCTGCACAGGGGACCTGCACTACTCAGAATAGGCCCAGACACTTGCAGAGATGCCTCTTATTCTCAGCTTGTTACACACATCTCTGTAGATGTGGAACAAGACTACAGTGCCTTGAGAGTCCCCTTTTCTTTTGGGGTACAAACTCTCCAATTGGGAGAAATTTGATGAGGGGTTCCTCAAGAATAAAGGCTAATCTTCTTTTTCAACATAGCCTAGACCGACTATAAAGTGGACAGTGGAGAGGTTTGGCCAGTTCATGGCACCATTAAGTGTAATGCTAACCTGGAGCTAAACCTGTTTTCACATTCCCAGTGAAGTGAATGGAGAATGAGGCCTTCTTAGAATAATGTGTCTTTTCCATACATGCAAGCTGTTATGACTCAGAAATGGCCCTCAGCTATATGCTACCTGTAAACTAGATCTCTTTGTAATTGCTACAGAGCCTCAGAAAAAATAGAAACATTTAAAAAATGGGTGAATAAATTTTTAGTTCTTTGCCAACATCTGTCAATCCTTGAGGAATTAAAAAACTACTGTCCTTGTTTTACAATGCAGTCTTTACAGGGTCAGAAGTGTGTGGCTCCAGAATATCTCTAAATCCTTTTACCTTCCCCCCAAACTCCCCTGTTCAGTTCAAAATACTAATAGATAATTGGCTTTCAGAATCAAAGTCCCAGGGTCTTTGAAATGAAAATACAAATCTCTGGAAGATAGCCACCTAAGCAAATTACATTAACTTATTTCAATTATCTTTTTCTAAATTTGTGACTTTTAATTATAAAGTTATTGAATTTCTATATATTTTGAAATAACATGAAATACTGAAACATTGATTGCTAAATAAGTCACCTGCTTTTTTCTTTGTTGCATAAAGTTTATAAAGTGAATTTGGAGCTATATGATGTAATATCTTGTGCTTTGTTGAAGGTGTGTTTCTTGTGAGAGTGTGTTTAAATTGTGCTCATAAATGTCAATCTAAGGAATGCTGGTTTTTTATATCTTTTTGGTTATTATTGGAAATTGAGGTTTCTAATAGTTAAAAATTCAAGTTAAGTTGGAAGAAATTATAAGGTTGTGATAATAGAAGGCATGAGGTATCAAGATTCATTTTTGAGGGAAAAGGAAAAAAATAACTGGTTCTAAGGACAATGATTTCTGGAAGGGTAAGGTTTGTGAAAGGAATAGTAAGGTTTATAAAATGTTGTGAATGTTATAAAAGTTTGTGAAAATTTTAAGTTTATTAAAAATTATTGATTTTTTTCTGTAAAAATTGGTGATTATGATCTTTAAGTGTTTGGTCCTTATGAATCCATGCGCCAATAGCTCTCTGCGGGGCCTGGCTACTCCACGCCCACTGCCCAGAGGCTCTCTGTGGCCCAGAGGCCTATCCACAGCCAGGCGTGGAATGCTTGCCTCATTGCCACAGTGATGAAGCAAGCATTCCGCCAGGCCACTCACGCTGCCTGCTCTTAGTGGCCGGCTCCCCAGGACTTGGGGACTCCAGCAGGGCTGAGAGGACTGGGCACCGCCATCTTGTGGTTATGGGCACCACCATCTTTGTGATGGAGTGATGGTTGATCTGCATATTATCCTTTTATTAGATAGGATGTGTTTGTCTGTGTATTATGTGTGGTAAATTTTCACCTCTGGATGGCATTACTAGGATATAATCTTTCATTGATCTAATTAAAAATGGGGGACTAAATACTTATATAAATTAAGCAGAATTCTGTAGTCTGGACAAAATTTGTAATATTAAAACTGGTTTAAGTTTTTGATTAATGTCTTTGAGAGTTATTATCATAAAATATGTATTTTTACCTAGATTTATAAAGAGTTTATGATATAATCTTTTAGTTAAGTATATTTGATGACCTTCCCAAAGTTTAAATTTTAAGACTTTTTAACCAAGAGATGACTTTGAGTCATTCCAATGGGCTCTGGAATAACTCAAGGATTTATTCTCTCTTCTTAAAAGAAATATTTAAAAACTAAATTAGGATATTTAATATACTTGAAATTACATGGGAAGCTTTGTCAAATAAAAATTAATAATAGTTATGTTCTATTTGTATAGATATATTTTGTTAAAATGGATGTTCTAGACATTTCAGTCTAATCCAGAAAGGAACTTGCAAAAATCCAGAGCCAAGTTCAAACAGGAAACTCTCAGGGATAGCAGGTGTACAGGCAGGGACACCAGGCAAGCCAAGAATGATGATTCGCTGTGGGGGTGTCTGCCAGTGATACTCTGGATATTTGGGAGTTTATGAATTATTTCCAATGCTCAGTGCACACTTCTACTAAGCCATATGCAACTTTTTAAAATCTTACATAGCACTTGTTCTTTTTTTAAATATATATTTTATTGATTTTTTACAGAGAGGAAGGGAGAGGGATAGAGAGTTAGAAACATCGATGAGAGAGAAACATTGATCAGCTGCCTCCTGCACACTCCCTACTGGGTATGTGCCTGCAACCAAGGTACATGCCCTTGACTGGAATCGAACCAGGGACCCTTGAGTCCACAGGCCAATGCTCTATCCACTGAGCCAAACTGGTTAGGGAGTATTTGTTCTTTATATGGTGAAATTATGGATTGAATCTCATATATATATATATATATATATATATATATATATATATATATATACTTTATATTATTCTCTATGTCATTTTACAGTCATTATTCTTTACTAAGAAATTATTGTCTTGGAATGTTATATCTTACATAAAAGCAAAATTTTTTGTCAACTGCATTATAATCAAATCTATAATAATGCCACTTTAAGTTTTGTCATTCATGGACAGTCATTGCTTTACTCTGATGCATTTGCAGGTATATTATATCTTTATAAAAATCAGTGAAAAGAACTATGCCTTACCCTAAATTGCAGGTTTCTAAGCAGGTCATATCTTTGAACTGGATGAAGATTTATAGAACTCTAAGGAATAACTGAATTCATAAAAATACTGGCAAATAATCAGGATAAAAATGTTTATGGGACTAAAAAAACTGAGAATAAATATTATTCTTATGACTGTTTAAAATATTGCTGATTTTTAAATATTTTGTTTCCCAAATATAAGAAAAACTAAAAAGCAGACATTCTGCATTATTGAAACTAAGAAATTAGTAAGATTAATTTCATAGTACTCCCAAGAGACAAAGATTAAAAGACCAAAACTTACAACCCAGAGATTTTGTTCATTGGGAAATACATTAATTAAAGCTCTCTCCAACAGTGTTAAAGGGGTCTTCCCTTATCAGGTTCCTAAGCATAAATGGACATCTGCCACTGTTTCTGACACTTGCCTTCATCTCAAGGATGGGAAGCCACCACTACAGAGGAGATAGACAGCCATCTCAAGATGTCAACAAGGCCCATATGCTCACAAATTGATGCTGCTCAAACCTTTTTCTTACATCACCTAATTGTTATTGATTGAATGTATATAAAATGTTTTTATATTATTATCCTCCTTATGGTTTCCTAGTGGAAACAATATCTGTCTCCCCAGATTCTTTCCCTTATTAGACATGAAAAATTTAACTTGGGTACATGCTAATCTTTCCCATTTACTAAACAATTATATTCTGGTTATCAGCTATGATGATAACGTTAATATTTTGTTGGCCACACACTGGTGGTCTTCTATCAATATAAGCTTTGGTACATTTTTTTCAGGCTATATCTATTATAAAGGACCCATTTAGGCAAACTCCTCCAAGAACACCTCCCTAATAATTCCCCTGGTGGAATTATATATAGATCTGATCTAGATGAATGGATGAAACTAACTGCACAAAAGAAAAATTAGAGCTTCTGGATAATAAAATAGAATAAAGTCTTAATTCATCTGGCCAAACATATCATAAGGTACAATGACAGTGGACAAAGGAGGAAAACACATAATTAGCTTAATAAAAAAATTATTATTAATACATGTAAAGGTTTTTTTTGGTTGGATAGGATGCTTGTTCCTCTCAGACCCTAACTTGTCTTGTGTTAGACATTTTTTGTTCCTAATCAGTGTAACTGGTTTAATATTGTTGCTTTTGTTCCTGGTATGTAAATGTTATACTAGATGCAGGAAAACAAAACTTAAGACAATCAGCAAAAAGACTTGGATCACAGTGACTCAAAAATTAGAAATGATCCAGAATACTTTTTAAAAGGACATTTAGGATCTGACTGCCTCCTATTTACCTGTCTTTTATTTTAAATAATAGTAATTTGACCTTGATATGGTCTTGCCCCATCCACAGTGGTCCACTCTGCTCAGCAAGACAAATGTTGACACTGACACTTCAGTTGGTTGGTCATCAATGCATCCTTTGGATTGATTTATGAATAAAAGGGGGATTTGTGGACAAAAAGAGCCACAGGTTAAACTGACTAAGGGAAAGACTGTATGATGGCCTTGCAAACTCAAGAGACCTAAAGTAACCACAAAGTATGGTCTGAAATTAAAACATTTTAATTAAAAAGGAGTTTATGGTGGGTAGTCATGTCCTAGGCCAGTATCTTCCCTGACAAAGATCAACTTCTATCTTTATTGAGCCTATTGCCTTTTTGCATCTCAGATAACATACCTGTGGAATGTCAGGGTAACATTTAACTTCCCTTTTTCTGAACCCCTCAAAGTACAACAAATAGTGCCAGGGATCAGATCACAAATTCCCTTATCATTAGTTATCTTGTTAATTGTTGACTATTAAATATACCATACCCACTTATGTAAAACAAATATGTCTATCACTTTTTATCCAACCCCAGAGGTGTCCCTGCTATGCTTTCTCCCACATACCTAATCTATCACCAGTAGATTGCATGTAACCCACTTACATCTCCTCCTTTGATTGTAATTCATAAAACAAGGTAAAAAAAAATGCCATTCTCGGGATCATTATCTCAATACATTAAGATTTCTGCTTCCGGGCAATTGTCAACAGTTTGGCTCAAATAAACTCAAAGAAATTATTTACAGGTTTGAATGTTTTCTCAGTTAACACATACATGCATATAAATTCCCCAGTTAATCACTCCCCACTCACCCCCTCACCCCTGCCTCCCCTCTGAGATTCAACAGTCTGTTTCATTCTTCTTTGTCTCTGAATCTATTTTGTGTATTAATTTATATTGTTCCTTAGTTTCCACAATTGAGTAATATTGTGTGATACTTACCTTTCTCTGACTGGGTTATTTCACTTAGCATAATACTCTTCAGGTTTCTCCATGCTGCCTCAAAGGGTAAGAGATCCTTCTTTTTTACAGCTGCATAGTATTCCATGGTGTCAATGTACCTCTACTTTTTTATCGACTCATCTACTGAGGGGTACAAGGGTTGTTTCCAGATCTTATCTATTGTAAATTGTGCTGCTATTAATATAGGGGTGCATACATTCTTTCTGATTCGTGTTTCATGTTTCTTAGAGTATATTCCTAGAAGCGGGATCACTGGGTCAAATAGCAGTTCAATTTTTAATTTTTTGAGGAAACTTTTTAAAAAGACCCTCACAATCTTTAAGGCCCACAGGTAGAAAAAACATACAAATTTTATCTACTTTCCTATTCCTTGTTTTTCATAAGTATGTATTGTAACTAAGCAAGAAATCATATTATACCTGAGTCATTTATCAGTCACACAATTATATGACCAATTACTTTTCAATTTTATATTTTTAAGAATTTGCTTCTCAGTTGCCTCCACTCTGCTTTGTTTAAGATTTGTAGATGAAGACAAGAACAGCTAGTTTTTTACTTTGTTAATACTTTTTTAAAAATCCTAAATGCCTATTATGGATCAGAGAGCAATCCAAGTCTCTGCTTCATTCTGTCCTGTAATTATGAGACCCAAATCTTTACAGGCAATTTGTTCGGTAAAAAGGAAGCTAATAAAGTATACTACAGGCTGTCCTTGAAATCTAGAACATACAAGAGTACTTATTTCTAATTAAATGATGTGTCAATCCTCACCTTAGTAAATAAGATGTCCCCATCATTAGACAACATCATTAATATATGCTTTAAAAATAGAGTATAATTTATGTAATAAGTAGTAGTTTATAGTTAAAAGCACAATAATAGAATAACTAAACTGTTATTGAACACCCTTGTGTTACAATCTTTCTCTCATAGATTTCTAGAGAATATACATAATAATAGAAAAAATATGGCAACATAATATCTGGATTGCATTAAAGTGAACTATAGTGGGTTTAATTTCACTGTAGCACTCTTTCCAACCAAGATATATTTTACATGAGCTGACATTCATTCTGTGGTTTTAAAAAAAATGTTGGTTTTAAAAACTTTTTTTTCAAAGCAAAGACAGATGGCAATTTTTGTGCTGGAAAATGGATAAAGTCACAGACTAGATTAACTGCAGTAGAATTTAATGTTTAAAGTAAACAAAACAATTGCATTTTAACTCTGTCACAGTGTTTCTGTGATTGTGCCCCTTAACTGATTGTTTTCATAATCAAATCAATTTCATTATAGATATAATTAGTGATTATATAATACTTGGAGGCACCTAAGAACAAGAACAAGCAGAGATAATATAAGGTATTGAAATATTTTAAACAGTTTTAAATATTGCTATTTTACCATGTTTTCTCTTAAAGAGTTCTCTACCCAATAACCTGTTTTTCCAAATAATTATGAGTTCTGGTATATTTAAAAAGAGTTATTATTTGAGGCTTATGTATACCAGAATTTTGTCCCTAAATATATTTTTAAGGAAATAGGATAAATAAAATTATTTAACATATACCAAAACACTGTCTGATATATAATTTAGGATTATACAATATATTATTTACTATGCTAAAGTTCTTTGATCAACGGAAAATATCTCAACCAAGACAACCATGTTTATAGGGCATAATAGAGAGAATCAAAACCTTATGGAATCTAAACTCCTGGGCTATTCAATACATTTAAGGTAGGAATAATCATTTGTTCTCACTCTGTTTGACAAGGGAAACATTTAACAAGAAAGTTAATGAAGGAGACTACAAGTTTTGGACAGTGTGATAAGTCATTTATGAAGAGAAAATTCACTATCATATGGGTGACAGCAATTAAAACAGGAACTGTCCAGAATTTAACACAAGTGACAGCACATCTGAAAAAAGGATAAACTCAAATAAAATTTCCATGTGTTTAAAAACTATACAGCTCAAACTTAGGCCTGTCTCTGCTAAAGTAAGCAAGATTGCAACACAAGGGTTTACTGTCAAGACAAGATTAACATAACACAAACCTTGACACACACACACACACACACATATATATATATATATACATATATACACATATATATACATATATATATACATATACATATATATATATATATATAGTGTGGCAAAGCTAGATTTACAGTTGAAATACAAAGTTGAAATACAAATAAATAATATAATAATGAATAATGATATAATAATAAACTCTGTGTACTCACAAAAATATATACATAACAGTATATATATATATATATATATATATATATATATATTGCTTGCCCTAATAATTCAGACTCTATCATGTCTTCAGCATAGAGTATGAAGAATATGTACATATATTAAAATCATGATAGAGACTGTGCACTTACATTTAAACCAAAAATTATACTGAAATTATAAGGTGACCATGAAGAGAAGAAATGATTGCTATACAATTGATATTTTCATTGTATATACTTCTCTCAAGTTTCATATCCTGGTAGGAAATTTCAAAAGTTAGTAATTCCAGATCCACACTTTCCCCAAGTCTCCTACCATAAGTAATGAATTCCAGGACTACTAGCTATTATTTTTAAGACTGTGGCATTCTATGTGTGTTTTTTTTTCCTACAGGGATTTGTTGTTTATTGAAAATTAACATTTTATACCTTATATTGAAATTTTCCTCAAAATATTTTTATATGTTAACAATAAAAGATTCTGCCTTTTCTATAGAGAGTTTTTCTAGAATATTCTGTTGCTAATTTTTAAAGATGGAACAGTGCACGGAAACAATTCTTTGCTTATTTGTCATTCAATTAGATTCAATTAGACTAATCAAAAACAATACAGTGATAAACTACTTCAAGTATTCCCTTGCAAAAAATCTATCAGAAAATCTGTGCATTTTCTACTAAATACCAGTTGACATCTTGAAAAATAATGACAATGTTTAAGTTTACCAGAGTTCTATATTTCTTGAAAATAGACAACAATCCCCCAACCTTTTATGATATGTAAAATGGCTTATCACAAAGACCTATACTTCCCAATTATTACTTAGATAAGACTTGAAGATAAATTCCTTGTTATCTGTGACAAGTCCAGGTGTGGGAACCCCTTTCACGTCCGGCGTGGTTCAGGGTTCCGGTTCAGGGTTCGGGTTCTGGAGAAGGCAGCACACAAATGAAAAGAGACTTGGAAAAGTATTAATTTGGGAATATTGGGGGCCAGGCGGGAGCCCAACTCTAGTGGAAGGACTACCCTTTGCTCTGGCCTTGCAATCCCTTTTATTGAGACTATGGGATATGCCCATAACCTTTAGGCAGGAAATTCCAATAACAGAAATTTACATAGGAGAAACAGAGGAGGAGGCTGCTTCAGCTAACAATGTTTCAACTAAACAGTGAGCCAACTAGCTCTGACCTTTCAGAGCAATGGAAGTTGTTGACCAGCCTTCCCGGTTCCCTGTCCACATCTCTGATTAGTGAGACAATGATCAGTTTCCAGCATCCAGGTACAGATACTACAAATCCCCCCCCCCCCGCCTCTCTCTCTCTCTCTCTCTCTCTCTCTCTGTCCCATAAATGATTAGCTAAACGCTTTATTCCCTAGTGACCAATTTTATAAAATGCCCAGTAACTTGACTAAAGTTTAGTCTGGCTTTTCTCCTCCTTTGAGTCACCTCAACTTTGACCCACATTTACAAGGAGCCAAAATCAAAGTGTGGAACAGCCATGCTTTCCTTAATAGTCCCTCCCAATAATAGGCTGACTTTAGGAGATTGCCTGAAGAACTGTCTGTAAAAGCCACCTGGTAGTTTTGATCCTTCGAAATAAAGTTACCTCTCATCTTGTTCATTAAAAAAAGAAGAAACTAGATTGCCTTCTTACACAATATTCAAGAATGAACTTAAAATGGATTAAAAACTTAAATGTAAGATGAGATACCATAAAATTATTTAAAAACAACAACAACATGGGCTTTAAATCTCTGACATTTTTCTGATATTTCTACATGGGTAAGTAAAACAAGAAAAAAATAATCATATGGGACTACATCAAACATATTTAATAGTTTTTAAACAGCAAAGAAAACCACCAACAAAATGAAAAGACAAACCACTGAATGAGAGAACATATTAGCCAATGACACATCTAATAAGGGGTTAATAGCTAAAGTTTATAAAGAACTTATACAACTCAACACCAAAAACCAAACAATCCAATTTTAAAATGAGCAAAATAATTAAATAGACACTTCTCCAAAGAGGACATACATATGGTTAATAGACATACAAAAAGATGATCATTGTCATTAAACATCAGATAAATGTAAAATAAAACCACAATGTAATATTACCTCACACCTGCCAGAATGGCTACCATCAATAAATCAACAAACAACATGTGTTGGTAAGAATGTGTAGAAAAGGGAACCCTTGTGCACTGTTGATGAGAATGCAGACTGGTGCAGCCACTGTGGAAAGCAGTATGAAGATACATCAAAAAAATTAAAAAATGGCCCTGGACGTCAAGGGCATTTAACTTGGTTGCAGGCTCCTCCCCAGGCCAGGCCCTGGTCAGGGAATATGCAGGAGGCAACCAATTGATGTGTTCTCTCACATCAGTGTTTCTCTGTGTCTTTCCCTATCTCTTCCATTCTCTCTAAAAACCAATGGAAAATTATCTTTAGGTGAGCAAACAAACAAACAAATAAAAATAGTGTTAAAAAAATGGAACTGACTTATGACCCAATGATTCTACACCTGGGAATATACCCAAAAAGAACCTGAAACACTAATTCAAAGGAATATATGAAGTCCTGTGTTCAATGCAGCATTATTTATAACTAGAGGCCCGGTGCACGAAATCCGTGCACAGGGGTGTGTGTGTTCCTCAGCCCAGCCTGCACCCTCTCCAATCTGGGATTCCTCAAGAAATGTCCGACTGCCCGTTTAGGCCTGATCCCACTGGGCCTCACAATCCAGGACTGCTGGCTCCCAACTGCTCGCCTGCATACCTTCCTGATTGCTCCTAACCTCTTCTGCCTGCCAGCCTGATCACCCCCTAACCACTCCCCTGCCAGCCTGATTGATGCCTAACTGCTCCCCTGCCATCCTGGTCACCCCTAACTGCCCTCCCCTGCCAGCCTGGTCACCCCAAACTGCCCTCCCCTGTTGGCCTGATTGCCCACAACTGCCCTCCCTTGCAGGCCTGGTCCCTCCCAACTGCCCTCCCCTGCTGGCCATCTTGTGGTGGCCATCTGTGTCCACATGGGGGCAGGATCTTTGACCACATGGGGGCAGCCATCTTGCGTGTTGGAGTGATGGTCAATCTGCATATTACTCTTTTATTAGATAGGATAGAGGCCTGGTGCATGGGTGGGGGCCAGCTGGTTTGCCCTGAAGGGTGTCCCAGATCAGGGTGGGGGTTCCCTTGGGGCATGGGGCGGCCTGGGTAAGGGGCCTGTGGTGGTTTGCAGGAAGGCCATGCCCCCTGGCAACCCAAGCGGAGGCCTTGGTATCTGGGTTTATTTATCTTCTACAATTGAAACTTTGTAGCCTGGAGCGGAGCCAAGCCTTCTGCTTGCTCCATGGCGGCAGCTTTTTTGGGGATTTATGTATCTTCTATAATTGAAACTTTATAGCCACCATTTCTGTTGGGCTATATTTATCTTCTATCATTGAAACTTTGTAGCCTTGAGTGGAGGCCTAGGCCGGCAAGGGCAGGCAGAAAGCTTGGCTTCGTCCATTGCCGGGGAAACCCAAGCCTCTTTCCTGCTCTCTGTGGCCGTAGCCATCTTGGTCGGGTTTATTTACATATTTGCTCCTGATTGGCTGGTGGGCGTGACTGGTGGGTGTGGCTTGTGGGTGTAGCGGAGTGATGGTTAATTTGCATATTACTCTTTTATTAGATAGGATAGTCAAGATTTGAAAGCAGTCCAAGTGCACCCCAGTAGATGAGTGGATCAAAAGCTGTGGTAGGAGAACCAAGATGACAGCATAGTAAACTCAGGTACTTGCCGTCTCCTACAACCTTATCAAAATTAGAAACAAAATACAGAATGACCACCATTTATAATTACCTGAAATTTGGCTAAATGGAAGTCCTACAACAAGAGAAGAAAAGAAAGCACACTGAGACTAGTAGGAGGGGTGGAAGCACAGAGTGTGCTGGTCTCACATCCACTTGTGGCATTTTTTTAATCAAGAAGGATATCTCGGCTATAGAGGTCTCCCATGAGGAGCAATGGGTCCAAGCCCCAAACTAGAACCCAATTCCAGGGTTCCAGACCTGAGAAGAGAAGTCCCTGTTACTTTGGGCTGTACAAACCAGCAAAGATTGTGGCTGAGTGGCAGGGAGGCTGCTGGAGACCCAGGTAGCTCCTCTTAAAAATCTGGCACATGAACTTACTCTGTCCTGCTTCTTCTGAGCTCCAGCACTGGTTGGTGGCTTTGGGGGATCTATGGATATATGGGGAGGAACTGGATTGTCTGGCATTGGAGCAGGAATTTGGGGGAGGCATTCTCCCAGATGGAGGTGCTGGCAGGGGTCATTGTTCCTGTGTTGGGACTTCCCATGATGCAGAGCTGACTGGCAGCTATATCTGAGTTTCCATCAGCATAGCTCCCACTCTTTGTCCACCCTGGTGATTCCCTGAGACCCTGTCCCATCCAACTTGCAGCCCACCCAAGCTGTTTGC
Organism: Plecotus auritus; assembly: GCF_963455305.1. NCBI lineage: Eukaryota > Metazoa > Chordata > Mammalia > Chiroptera > Vespertilionidae > Plecotus > Plecotus auritus. Next base: position 66,116,374 of record NC_137784.1, read on the forward strand.
AATGGCTTTTTCATATGAATGGCCTGTCCTGGCTCAGGATTCAGACTTTCCTAAAATCTCTCAAATAAGCAGCAGCTGGTGTCAGCATGTCCCAAACCTATCAATAATAGGCCCAAGAACCTGCCTTGCTTCACAGCTTGGCCTCACCTGGGCATTTCCAAGCCCAATGCAAGTAGCGGCCATCTGTAGATCTCTCTGTAGCTCCTGTTGGGTGGCCCCTGGCAGTGGTTGACTTTGCACCTTCCAGGAGGCCCCAGAGATAGTACACCAGGTGGACAGGTTCAGACTTTAGCAGATTACAACTCTACATATCCACAAGTGACACACTCAAGGGACAGACTCAGTGAGTACCAAAGCCCTACTAAAGCAAGTCCTGCTTTATAGGGGTGTCTCCTGCATAGCAGCTCTTCAGGCGTAGTCATGGCTGGTCTTCACAGACAATTGGCCTGGAGATAAATTCCTCCCAGTGACATCAACAGCAATCAAGGCTCAACTACAACAAGACTGTGCACAAAGCCCACCTAAAGGGCCCAGCTCAGGTGACTGATAAGGCTGAGCCACTGGATCCTACATGACATCTGCTACACAAGGCCATTCTACCTATTACAGTAGACATAGTAGCTCTACCTAATACATAGAAACAAGCAAAGGAAAGCAGACAAAATTCAGAGACAAATAAACATGTTACAAATGAAATAAATGGAAGGAAGCAAAACTACTGGATACTGAGTTCAAAACAATGCTTATACGGTTACTCAAAGATCTTCATGAGAGCTTCAAGGGACGTTATAAGACATTCAGGAATTTTAGTGAGAATCTCAAAAACATGAAAAAGGACCAGTCAGAAATTAACCATACGCTAACTGAAATAAAGAACAATTTACAGGGATTCAACAGTATATTAGAGGATGCTGAGAATCAAATCAATGATTTGGATTATGAGGAAGCAAAAACACCCAATCAGAAGAGCAAAAAGAAAAAAGAATAAAAATATGAAGATAGTGTCAGGAACCTCGGCACAACTTTAAGCATTGTAACATTTTCAATATGAGGGTGCCAGAAGGAGAAGAGAGAGGGGAAGATATTGAAAACTTATTTGAAGAATAATGACAGAAAACTTCCCTTACCTGGTAACAGAAATAGAATTACAAACCCAGGAAGCACAAAGTGTCCCAAAAAAGAGGAACCCAAAGAGGCCCACACCAAGACAGATCATAACTAAAATGCCAAGGGTTAAAGACAAAGAGAGAATCTTAAAAGCAGCAAGAGAAAAGCAGTTAGTTACCTAGAAGGAGACCTCTCAGCTGATTTCTCAACAGAAACTTTGCAGGCCAAAATGTATGGGACACAATGAAAGCAGTCCTGAGAGGAAAGTTTATAGCTCTACAGGCCTACCTCAAAAATCATCTAAATCTACAAATTAAAGAATTAGAAAGAGAGGAACAAGAAAAGCCCAGCCGAAACCGGTTTGGCTCAGTGGATAGAGCGTCGGCCTGCGAACTGAAGGGTCCCGGGTTCGATTCCAGTCAGGGGCATGTACCTTGGTTGCGGGCACATCCCCAGTGGGAGCTGTGCAGGAGGCAGCTGATCGATGTTTCTCTCTCATCGATGTTTCTGGTTTTCTATCCCTCTCCTTTCCTCTCTGTAAAATATCAATAAAATATATTAAAAAAAAAAAAAGAAGAAGAAAAGCCCAAAGTGAGCAGAAGGAAGGAGATAATAAAGATCAGAGAAGAAATAAATGACATAGAGACAAAAAAACACACACACACACATACACACACAAAAAAACACACACAAAAACAAAATAACAAAACAAACAAATGAACAACAACAACAAAAAAAAAAAAACAATACAAAAGATCAATGAAACCAAGAGCTGGTTCTTTGAAAGGATAAACAAGATTGATGAACCTCTAGCCAGGCTCAACAAGAAGCAAAGAGAGAGGACCCAAATAAACAAAATCAGAAATGAAAGAGGCAAAATAACAACAGACCCCACTGAAATACAAAGGATTGTTAAAAAATACTATGAACAACTCTATTCCAACAAACTAGACAACCTGGAGGAAATGGACATATTCCTAGAAAACAAAACCTTCCAAAACACAATCAGAAAGATTCTAAAAATCTCAATAGGCTGATAACTATGGAAGAAAATGAAGCCGTTATCAAAAAGCTTCCAGCAAACAAAAGCCTGGGGCCAGACGGCTTCACAGGGGAGTTTTACCAAACACTCAAGAAAGAACTAAAACCTATCCTCTTCAAACTCTTCCAAAAAATTCAAGACACAGGAATACTTCCAAGCTCATTCTATGAAGCCAGCATTACCCTAATACCAAAACCAGATAAAGCAACACAATGAAAGAGAATTACAGACCAATATCCCTCATGAACATAAATGCCAAAATCCTCAACAAAATTCTAGCAAATCGGATCCAGTATTACATCAGGAAGATCATATACCGTGACCAAGTAGGATTTATTCCGGGGATGCAAGGATGGTACAATATCTGCAAACCAATAAATGTGATACATCACATAAACAAACTGAGAGACAAAAATCACATAATCATATCAATTGATGCAGAAAAAGATTTAGAGAAAATCCAACACCATTTCTTGATAAAAACCCTCAGCAAAATGGGAATAGAGGGACCATACCTCAACATAATAAAAGCCTTATATGACAAACCTACAGCCAACATCATACTCAATGGGCAAAAACTAAAACCATTTCATCTAAGAACAGGAATGAGACAGGGATGCTCACTGTCACCACTCCTGTTTGACATAGTTCTGGAAGTGCTTTCCATAGCAATTAGACAAGAAGAAGAAATAAAAGGTATCCAAATTGGAAGAGACGTAAAACTCTTATATTCACAGATGACATGATACTGTGCATAGAAAACACTAAAGACTCCATCAAAAAATTATTAGACTTAATAAATGAATTCGGCAATGTAGCAGGATACAAAATTAATGCTAAGACATCAATGGCATTTCTATACACCAATAGTGAACTTACAGAAAGAGAGATTAAAAAAAAAATCCCATTTACCATTGCACCAAAAAAATTAAGATACCTAACTTAAATAAGGAGGTAAAAGACCTGTACTCAGAAAACTACAGGACACTGAAAAAAGAGACAGAGGAAGATATAAACAAATGGAAGAACATACCATGTTCATGGATTGGTAGAATCAACATCATTAAAATGTCTATACTACCAAAAGCAATCTATAGATTCAATGCACTCACCATTAAAATACCAAAGGCATATTCCACAGACCTAGAACACACTGCACAAAAATTCAGCTGTAATAAAAAAAGACCCTGAATAGCTGCAGCAATCCTGAAAAGAAGAACAAAGTAGGAGGGATCTCAATACCAGATATCAAGCTGTATTACAAAGCCACTGTTTTCAAAACTGCCTGGTACTGGCACAAGAACAGACATATAGATCAATGGAATAGAATAGAGAACCCAGAAATCGACCCAAACCACTATGCTCAATTAATATTTGACAAAGGAGGCAAGACATACAATGGAGACAAGACAGTCTCTTCAATAAATGGTCTTGGGAAAATTGGACAGATACTTGCAAAAAAAAAAAATGAAACTAGACCACCAACTTACACCACATACAAAAATATACTCAATATGGATAAAGTACTTAAACATAAGATGGGAAATCATAAAAATATTAGAGTAATCCACTGGCAGCAAAATCTCAGAAATGTCGAAGCAATTGCTTTACCGATACAGTTCCTAGGGCAATGGAAACTAAAGAGAAAATAAACAAATGGGACTACCTCAAAATAAAAAGCTTTTGTACAGCAAAAGAAACCATCAACAAAACAACAAGAAAGCCTACTGCATGGGAGAACATATTTGCCAATGTTATCACCGACAAGGGTTTAATCTCCAACATTTACAGGGAACTCATACAACTTAACAATAGGAAGATAAACAACCCAATCAAAAAATGGGCAATGGACCTAAACAGATACTTTTCGAAAGAAGACAGAAGGAAGGCCAAGAGACATATGAAAACATGCTCAAAGTCACTAATCATCGGAGAAATGCAAATCAAAACAACAATGAGGTACCATTTCACACCTGTCAGAATGGTTGTCATCAATTCAACAAAGGACAAGTGCTGGTGAGGATGTGGAGAAAAAGGAACCTTCATGCACTCCTGGTGGGAATGCAGACTGTTGCAACCACTTTGGAGAAAAGTATGGAATTTCCTCAAAAAACTAAAAATGGAACTCCCATTTAACCCAGTAATACCACTTCTAGCAATATATCCCAAGAAACTAGAAACACCAATCAGAAAGGACATATGCACCCCTATGTTCATAGCAGCACAATTCACCATAGCTAAGATTTGGAAACAGCCTAAATACCCATCAGCAGATAAGTGGATTAAAAAAACTGTGGTATAACTACACAATGGAATACTACGCTGCGGTAAAAAAAGAAGGAATTCTTACCATTTGCAACATCATGGATGGAACTGGAGAGCATTATGCTAAGTGAAATAAGCCAGTCAGAGAAAGATAAATATCACATGATCTCACTCATTTTTGGAAATAATTAACAACATAAACTGATGAACAAAAACAGACCCAGAGACAGAGAAGCATGGATCAGACCATCAAACCTCAGAGGGAAGGTAGGGGATGGTGGGGGTAAGGGGGAGAGATCAACCAAAGGACTTGCGTGCATGCATGTAAGCCTAACCAATGAACACAGACAACAGGGGGTGGTGGGGTCATGAGTGGTGGGCTTGGGGGGATAATGGATGGATAAGTACACAGATGTAATACCTTAATCAATAAAGAAATTAAAAAATAGTAAAAAAAATAAAAAGTCTTTAAAAAAAAGAAAGTAAATGAAATCAGTATGTTGAAGAAATATCTCCATTCCTGTGTTCTTTACAGCATTTTTCACCATAGCTAAGATATGGTTGTAATCTAAATGTCTGTCAATGTGTGAATTGATAAAAAATGCTTTTATGTATAACATATAAATAGAATATTATTCAAGCTATTAAAAATTAGGATGTCCTGCCTTTGTGACAATGTGAATGAGAGCCTGGAGGATATTGTGCTAAATGAAGTAAAACAAATGCAGAAAGATAAGTACTGCATGATCTCGTTATAAGTGCAATCCTAAAATAGTCAAAATCACAGAAACAGAGAGTAGAATTGTGTTTACTTGGGACTGGAGGGAGGGTTTTATAGGGATATGTTGGTCAAGAGGAACTAAGTTTCAGTTATTTTGATTAATAAGTACTGGAGATCTAATGTACAATAGTGACTATAATTAACAATACTCTCTTGTATACTTGAATTTTTCTAAGAGAATACATCTTAAGTGTTCTCACCACAAAAAAGTGGTACATATGTAAAAAGATGGATATGGTAATTAGTTTGAATGTGGTGATAATATAATAATGCATATGTACATTAAATCATCAAATTGGATATAATTCTTAACTGTCAAATATACCTCAATTTAAAAAACTAAATAAAAAAAATTGAAATATTTTTGTGTCTGACTTTGAGAGGCTTGATGTTTGCAGTTATTTTCCACCTATTGCAAGAAATTTATCTCCCCTTTATGCAATAGTGTTTTCAAATAAAGGATCTCTTTATCTAAGCCTGGATTTGTTTTGTTTTGTTTTGTTTTGGTGATAGTTACATGTTTCATTAAGGAACTGGCTTTCAGTGATTACCACTATAGCATCTGTTTAAAAGCAAAAAATTTAGTCAACCCTGCAATAGCCCAGGCTTCCCATCATTTTGATAAGCTACACTTTCTCCTTAAACTGTCTATCTGGAACAAAACTGGTTCTTCAGTCAGGTTCCTGTGAAGAGAAATAGCCTATTATTAAGGACTTGGCTCAACTTATATAAGTATGGCAGAGTGGTTTTAATAATAGTAAAACTATTGCTGGTAGAGGCCTAGATGAAACCACACAAAAATAAATATTCTGGTTTTCAGGTGAAAAATGTATAGTTGGTTTTATGCTTTTTGTTTTTCTTCTATATGATAAAATTCTTATTTTTCTACTTTAATACTGTCTAATTATCTTATGAAGCAATATTCTTATGAAGAAATGGATTACTTAAGAAAAATATTGTGATAACTTGAATGACCCAATTGTTTAGAACTGCGGATTTCTTTATTTATAGTGTACAGCAAGCTTTCAACATTATTTTAGTACTAGAGGCCCGGTGCATGAAAATTCATGCTCTGTAGGGGGTGCCCCTCAGCCTGGCCTGCCCTCTCTCACATTCTGGGAGCCCTCAGGGGTGGGAGGCGACCAGGCGATCAGGGGAAGGCGATGCCCCCATCACACTTCTGCTGCTGCCGCTGCCGGCAGCACAAGCCTTGGCCGGTTTTGGTTACCTGAGCCTCGGGTGGCCCTGGGCAGCTGTGCAGCTGCCATCCAAGGCTTGTCTGCGCCTCAGGGCATTGGCTGGGCAGCTGACATCCGAGGCTTGCCTGTGCCTCGGGCTGGCCCTAGGCACCTGGGGGGCTGAGGGCAGGTCCGGCCACACCCACACTGTGCGCCTGCCGCCCCCCCAGCTGGGCTGAAAGGACTGTGGGACTCTGGAGGCAGGCGCAAGGAGCAGCCGGACCTGCCTGAGGGCCGGTATGGCTGCACCGTGCGCCTGCCACACCCCCAGCAGGGCTGAAAGGACTGGGGGACACTGGTGGGGCTGAGGGGACTGGGTGCTGCCATCTCTGTGGGAATATTATCTAATAAATACATTTATATATGCTTTTTTCTTTTGAGTGTCCAGAATTTTATCATATTCTCAAAAACACAAGTGACTCAAAAGTACAGAAAGCACTACCATATAGGAATTTGGCTTGTATCCAAAATATCTCTCAATGTTTTGTCCAGCATCAATTATTTAATTATTAGACTAGATTCTAGCCACTAGAACACTGGAAATAAACCCTACCGAGAAATTTTCAGAATATATTATGGCAATTCACATAGGAAAATGAGTTGTGGCCTACAATCAATAATGATAGGGAAACCATTGCAGAACTATATTAAATTACCAGTTTCCCCAGAGGAAACTATTTTACAACTTCTTTTTTTTTTCACTTTGACACAGCTAACAAAATAACTATCTAGGAGAAAAAACAATTTCTTAGTGATAACTAAATGCTAAGATTCCTTAGTATAGTTAGGACAAACAGGAAGAGGACATATGCTTGCATACATCAGAAGGAAGGGCCAAAGAACAAATCAAATTAACAGCAGTGAACCTAGGCTTCTAGTTTCTACTCTAATATGTAAATATCTAGGAAGCCATCCCCTTTTTCTAGAAAACAAGAAAAAAACTCACAAACAAAAAAAAATTCACTTTTCTTGGAACCATACAAAAACTGAGTTTACTAGTATAGGGCAAACTGCCACTTTGAATTACTGAGAAAAATGCTCATCTAGAGAGATAAAGCATCTAAGCCTTTGCTTACCTAGAACATAAGTTTCTAAGAGTCATCATCAGTGACCACTTACTTGACTAGTAATTGTGATTAATTCCTGGAGATTGATTGTTAGATTAGAAGAGAGTGAGAAAATAATCTCAACAGGTTCCACAACTCCAGTACTTTTCCAGACATTTCCCTTCAAGAACCTCACCAGTTTCTCACTGTAAAAATCAGAGAAAGATCTGCTTAGGGCCCTGGCAGAGGGTGTGGGAGAGTATCCGTTGTGAAAGCTTACTAGATCATTCCCTGTAACAAAAGCCTACCCTCCAGAAAAGACTTCCATAGAGTGCAATACTAAACCTTTTTTTCCCCCACATGGGGTCAGGGAATTCCTCACAATTCTAGTATAAACTTCCCAATTGAGATGCAAAGACAAAAAAAGGCTTAAGAATAAAAATGAGAAAAAAAATCCCACAGAACATCTAAGAACTGGGGACAGCATCAAAGGTGTAATATATGTCTAATTGAATAAGAAGAAAGAGAGAACTGTGACAAAGAAATATTTAAAGCCAAATAATCTTAATCAGTTTTTTAAAAGCCCTAGTCATTTCTTTTGTCCATTCATTTATTATTTTATCAATTAATTTAACATATATATTAATCACTATGTGTTGACACTGGTGAAACGAGTAAAGAAGATATACACTATTTTCAGGAACAGTAACAAAACATGTCAAAAATGAAATAAAAGAAACTCAAGGTGTAAATAATGTGACATAAAGGAATCTAACAAGGCAATAAAGTAGAGAGAAGAGTGAAGAAAATATTTTATTTTGAGTGATTAGAAAAGACTCATCAGAATATCTGACTTTTAGCTGAGATTTGAAGGATAAGATGGAGCTACCGGTAGTTGGATGGAGCATGGTAGAATGGAACATAAAAATTCTAAGTGTTCATTAGTATCAATTATGCTAGGTTAAATCTTCACCGGATACAAGTCAAATTCCTATATGGTAGTGCTTTCTGTACTTTTGAGTCACTTGTGTTTTTGAGAATATGATAAAAGTTCTGGGCACAAAAAAAAGCATATATAAATGTCTATAAAGTTTGATTTCTGATACAAATACAGATACAATATCCTAGGTCATCAGTTGTTATGGACTGACTATCTGTGGTCCTCCAAAATCCACATGTTGAGACTCTACTCCCCAAATGTGATGACATTTGGAGATGACAACTTTCGGAAGTAATCAGTGTTAGATGATGATGGGGCCTCAGTACAATGGGATTATTGCCCCTAAAAGAAGACACACCAGAGAGCTTTCTGTGTGCATGTATGTATGCATGTGTTATGTGAAGTCATAGCAAAAACATGGCCATCTGAAAGCCAAGAAGAGGGACCTCATCTGAAATTGAATTGGCCAGCACCTTGATGTTGTACCTCTCAGCTTCTGAAACTGTAAGAAAATACATTTCTGTTGATTAAGCCACCCAGTCTATGATATTTTTGTTATGGCAGCGCAAACTGACTAATACACGAGTCAAACTTTCTAGTAGAAGAAATCTTAGGGAGAAAGAGAGAATGCATTCTAGGTATAATTTGTCACCTTAAAATATTGAGGACTAGTACATAGCCTTTCAAAAATTACTTGTATTTCTACCACAATTATTTTGATATAGCTATTTAGAAACCATACAAATTATCATTACAACTAAAAAATATTGAGAATATACTTTTAAATGACTATTCTCTAACGGTATGTTTGTTTTTCCCATCCCATGAGGAGGCAATATTTTACCTCTCTTACCCTCATTGACTAAATATGTTTGAACAATAATGACAAATAACCAGTTATTTTCCCTCATTTGTATCTTGAATTTTCATGATTCACTGCCTATTCAAAGGCTATTTATCCTGCCTATATTGAATTCCCCTCTATTCTTTACTTGAAGAATCCTACTTATTTTTGAAAGTCCAGCAAATGCCAACTTTAGTGTGAGATCTTCATTAGGTCTGCTTCAGTCAGAATTAACTAACCTTTCTTTTTATTTCCACAATAATTTCCTTATTCCTCTGCTGTAGTACCTACATTAGGCTTTGGTTTACAGTAATTTGATGTTCTTTTACTATACTGTAAACATTATGCCTCCATTCTTTTTCAATCCCCAGTGGATACAGTAATGCATTGTAATGAAGTGAGCGAAAAATAAATGCTTGCTGAATGAATGTACCTATGTACATATGGATGAATGAAGAAATATGCTACATATAAATTACTGAAAATAACAAATTTCCATGTAAAGTATTTGTTTTCCTATTTTTTAATAATTTATGCTTGAATTATTTAAAACAGCAGGCTATTATGTTTATAATCAATAAGACATTGCTCTCCATTAGTATCTCAAAAATAGCTTCTTAGTTTTTATAACTTGGGTACAGGTAAATGTTTTTTTGTTGTTTTTTTGTTTTTGTTTTTTTTTTTTGTTAATCTTCACCCAAGGGTATTTTTTCCCCATTGATTTTTAGAGGGAGTGTAAGGGAGGGAGAGAGAGAGAAACATCTATGTGAGAGAGACACATCAATTGGTTGCCTCCCAAACACACCCCAGATAAGGGGAAGAACCTGCAACCCAGTTATGTGCCTTTGATCAGGAATGAAACCTACAAGCCTTCATTGCACTGACTGACTCTCTAACCACTTAGCAACACTGTGCAGGGCAGGTAAATATTTTAACAAGCCTAATTAATACCATTTTAAGGGAAAAACAGAGAGTACAGGTTATTTTCATGGTCATGTTCAAACATATGTACTTCCTAAAGAAAATTTTTATTCCAAAATAGTTATATCATTTTTCTGCTCTCACTGTCTTGGCCTTAAATATTATAAAAAGAAAAAATTAGGTAAATAAAACAAATTAAAATCTGTTTGTTATTCAGAAATGAAAGGTTTATATCTTTAAGGGAATTCAGACTTCAGATTTCACAATTAGCTAATTACATTTTCTAACTGCTGAATTTGGCATGTGCAGTAAGTCAGTATATTATTTTTTACAGCTTTGATACTATTCAAGAACATTTTATATATAGAACAGTTTAAACTTCTCCCATTTAATGTGTTTTAACCACATAGCTTGATCATAAGTTAGTCAGGAGGGTCTATCAGATAATTCTGTGATGCAAACAAAGTTCTACCAGGCATTGGAGTGAGACTACCAATTCACATTACTTAGTCTCTGAATAATTAACATCATGATATGATTTACTAAGGATATGACTCTGGGCATCACCGCATACAAATGTGCTCAGCAGATGATTTGCCATATGACTTTGTCTTTTTCCACAATGAATAATGTCCATATGAATCATCAGAAGTCATAGAAGCAGCTCATATTTAATCAATCCTCACTAAATGAATAATATGCAGTCTTTAACTATAGCCAGTTTTCCATTAGTCATCTTCAAAAAGAAATAGAAATGCACGAACCCATCATTTTGCATGTATTTTATTAGCTATAGCCATGTATAGGTGACATGACTTTAAAAAATATATTAGCTTCTAATAAATTATCTATAAATGGTGGTAGTTACAGTTTAATTAAGCAGAGCCTTGTCACTGCTCTGCCTAATAAAGTCTTAAGAACCATTTACAAATATACATTAAAAATTGAAATGAAATATTTTTTGAATGAAAACCTGCTGAGTGGGCTAAAGCAATAAAGAAAACAAAGCAAAACCACCACTTTACATTTGCATTAATTAAAAATCAAATAATAAAACCATCCATGTGTCAATTAAAATACTTTTAAAAATTGCTTCAACATAAAAACATTAAAAATTATTTTCAAAATATAACGTAAAAAGCAAAATATAACTTAAAAAGCAAACTTTACTTTTAAAGTTTTACCTTGTAAAAGTAAAATAAAATATAAAGTAAAAATAAAATAACTTCTTGCTCTACTATCTAATACTAGAGGCCCGGTGCATGAAATTCATGCATGGGGGGGGGGGAGGATGATATAGATAGATAGATATCACGCATAGACATGGACAACAGTGTGGTGATAACCAGAGGAAAAGGGGGTTGGGAGTCAATGGAGCCAGACAAAGGTGGGGTAAATGGGGATGGAGAAATACTTTGCTTTGCCTGATGACTGCATTATGCAGTATGAAGATGTTGTTTTATTGAGGTGTAAACTTAAAACCTGTATGGTTTTGTGAACCAATGTTACCCAAGTAAATTCAATTAAAAAACCAATAATAATAATAAATAAATAACTTAATCTATTGATATAAAAATTTTACTACTTTTAGTAAAATATGGAAATATTTTCAGTTAGGTTCCTTTATCCTCCCCACTTTTAAATATCATTGAGTAGATATGATTTTTATAATTCATGATAAAACCAATAATTCATTTATTTATCTACTAGAGGCCCAGTGCACAATTTCATGCATGAGTAGGGTCCCAAGGGGGGTGGGGAGAAGGACTTGATTGGCCCTCTGGGTGGGCAGTGAGATGCCCTTGCAGGCCTGGGATCCAGATCCGTCTCACAGACATTCCTGCCAGTTGTCAGAAGCCACCTGGCAGCCGCTTTTTTTTTTTTGACACTTCAACTGTTTATTCCATAATCAGAAATGGATCTACATTACCACAGAGGATGAAACCCCACTGTAAATAGATTGAAAGCAGAAAATAGGTAATTTCACACAATGTCCCAGGTATCAACCCAGATGGGTGCACAGGTACAATAACACATGAATGAGGGAAATCTAACAGGCTGAGGGGTTCAAGATGAATGTCACATGGTAACAAAATCTAAGTGCTCTAGAAACCAACACCAGGCCTGCCACAGGCCGCACTTCACAGGATGGCCCTAACATGCACGGGGTAGTGGGCTCTATAATTGTTGTGTATCTTTCTGTGTAGTTGTCTGTGGGCCAACTGTTCTCTTCCTCCTCTCTTAGGGCGAGCAGCATGTGAGGGCAGAGCGTGCTGTCATGGAATGCAGAGGGCTGCCTGGAGCTGAGGGGAGTGGCCGGGCCCATGGGGTGAGAAGTGGACACAGAGGACGCTATCTCATCCAACTGTGGGGAGGGCTGGCCAGCCTTCATCTGCCTGACCTCACCCAGCGAGGGACTGAGCAAGGTGTCTCACCTCATGGTGACTGATCGCTTGGTCATCACAGTAATCATGGACACTGGCTTTTTATATATAAAGCTATTTCCTCTCTTTCAATTGTTCCTGATGCTCCAAAATTATAACTTTTATCATCTCCTCTCTATTTGACACACTTTCTTTAGCTTTTAAGGGTAGGTATAGTAGAGACAATTTATTTTAGTTTTCTTTAATATGATGTTTTTATTTCTCCTTCATCCACAAAGAATAGTTTCATTGAATATGGAATTCAGAATTAACAGTTTTTTTCTTTTTTTTTTTTAATATATTTTATTGATATTTTACAGAGAGGAAGGGAGAGGGATAGAGAGCTAGAAACATCGATGAGAGAGAAACATCGATCAGCTGCCTCCTGCACACCTCCCACTGGGGATGTGCCCGCAACCAAGGTACATGCCCTTGACCGGAATTGAACCCGGGACCCTTCAGTCCGCAGGCCGACGCTCTATCCACTGAGCCAAACCGGTTTCGGCAACAGTTTTTTTCTTTATAAATGTTTTTATTTTATATATATTTAAATGTATAAATATATACATGTGTATAGAGATATAAAATAGAAAATTTGTATATATTTAAATAAATATAAAATATATTTTTAAATTAATATATAGTTCATATATAATATTCTTCAGTTGTTCAATATAGTGATTCATCATTTATGTCTTATGATGTGTCCATCACACTAAATCTAGTAACAATCTGTCACCTTGCAAAGCTATCACACTTTTATTGACTATATTCCCCCTTCACCTTTTCACCCATCCTTCTATGCCATCTCCCTGGCAAGCATCAGTTTGTTCTTTGTTTTTATGAGTCTGGTTTTGTTTCATTTGGCTTGGTTGTTTGTTTTGATTTTTTAATTCCACATATAAGTGAAATTTTGTGGTAATTGTTTTGCTCTGTTAATACCCTGTAAGTCCATACATCTTGTCATGAATGACAGGATTTCATTCTTTTTTATTGCTGAGTAATATTCTACTGTGTATATATACCACATCTTCTCTATCCATTTATCTATTGATGGATACCTGCATTGCTTCCATATCTTGGCTATTATAAATAATGCTGCATTGAACATAGTGGTGTATATATATTTTTGAATTTGTGTTTTCATTTTATTCAGATAAAAACCCAGAATTGGAATTGCTCAGTTGTAGGGAAGTTCTATTTTAAAATATTTTAGAAATCCCCATATTGTTTTCTGTGGCTGCACCAGTTTTAAGTCCCACCAACAGTGCATGAGGGTTCCCTTTTATTCACGTCCTCATCAACACTTATTATTTGTTAACTATTTAATAATTCTGATAGGTGTGTGCTTTTTTTTTCAGAACTTCAAGACAGTTGTGACACTTTACTTTTTGCCTTCATGATTTATGATGAGAAATCCACTGTCATTAGCATTGGTGTTCTCCTATCAGTAATGATTTTTTTTTTTCTGGCTGCTTTCAAGGTATCTTTTAGCTTTAGTTCTCTTTCATTTTCAGAAGTTTAATTATTATATGTGGATTTTTGGACATTATCCTATTAGAGTTCAGTCATCCTCTTGAATCTGTAAGTTCCTCTAACGGTGATTTTTAAAGCCATTATATCTATACACACTCTTTCAGCATCACATTTTCCCAGTTTGGGGGACCCAAATGATATAAATATTGGATCTTTCTTTTTTCCCCACAGGGCACTGATGTTATGTTATATTTTTCAGTCTGTTTTCTATTTTTCATAAAGGTGAATTCTATTTACCTATTCTTAAGTTTACTGACTCCTTCATAAAGTCTATCCAAAGAGTTTTTCTCTGTCATTATATATTTTTTCTGTTCTACAATTTCTATTTTGCTTTTCAGGACTTCTATTTCTTTTAAAAAATATTCTATTTTTCATGTTTCAAGAGAATTTTTAATTTACTGTTGAAGTATTTTTATGACTGTCAAAAATTGTCAGATAGCTTAATAATTATCAGTGGCTAATGCATCTCAATGTTGGCATTAGTTGATTGTCTTTTCTCATTCAAGTTGTAATTTTTTTGATTCTTAGTATGAATAGTGATTTTCAATTGGATATTACTTCTATATGATAACAGTGGCTTTAGGAATGGCCACACACTGTGGTTCGGTCCTTCTTGAGGGCTGTGTTGGCCTGCCAGCTTGTCTCCCAGCAGGGGAAGGCAGTTTCAGGCCTGTAGGGCAGTATCTCTAGTTCAGTTCTTATTTTAAGAAGGATCTTCTTTGCTTGGGGACACTGAAGAAAGTGTCCAGCGCCAGGCTACTTGATATACTGGGATCCTCTACCTGTGTCCCATAGTTTTCTTGGTTTCCCTAAGAAAGTAATGGGAATCTCAGACACAAAGGGACAGAGAGACTTTCTGGATTGAAGCACTGGTTTTTGCAGGGTTCCTCTAACCTGTGTCTCTTAAGTATCTTTCAGTGGGGGAAACTAATTCCAGAACACTTCCCTGAGCTGCTTATTATTGGCAGGTTGCCAATCTATTCCCCTTGCTGCTGTTGGCAGGCTCACCTTATCTTGGATGGAGCAATTAGCCTATCTGAACTGCTTTTTATTAGTAGGTCTGGGGTTGAGAAATGTTGGTTCTAGGTCACCTTCTTCTGTAGTGTTGTTGGAGGCAAGATGACTTGCTGTTGTGTTGTTCTTCTAGTCTTTGGGTCTCAAACCAATACACCTTCTTACCACCTTTTCAGAGTTCTTTGGTTGCCTCTCACACCATGTCCATAGTTTATATTAGGACTTAGTAAAAGAAAAGCAAGAAAAATATGGATTTACACCATCTTATCTAGACTGGAAGTTGGTGTCATAATATTTTAATTTACATTTCTTCAGTAAAATTAAAATTACATATGTGTGCATATGCATTTCTTTTTCTCATTTGTATCTCTTTGTGAACTGTTTGCCACTATTAGGCACCATTCCTGTGAGCTTGTATCCCTATCATAGCCCTTGATTATACTATTTTGTAATTTGCAAATTATTTCTTTGAATTTTCTACTAATACTCTAATTGGCAGAAAACATATCTATTTTTCTTTTGAGGTTAAACCTAGATCTTAGACTACTTTCTGTATATAATATGCACTCATTAATTATTTTGTCAATGAATCAATGAATGAATGAATGGTGATTTGTTCTTGTTTTAATGACTGTAATGTGAGGACATTTTTTAACACATGTAAAAAAAAATTAATAAAGAAGACCTCAACCAAGTTTGGGATCAAGAGGACCTGCATGGGGAGCTCTCACATATACATCAACTGTAAAGCCCTATAGGCATAACTCTTTTTTTAAATTAATATTTAAGTGATGTAAAGCAAGGGACTGAATCCAAGAATCCTCATTCAGCAAGGCTATCATTCAAAATTGAAGGGGAAATAAGAAGCTTCACTGACAAAAAAAAAAAAAAAAAAGGCTAAGGAAATTTATCACTACCAAGCCAGCAATGCAAGAAATGCTAAAGGGACTGGTGTAAAAAGAAGAAATAAAAAGGTAAGAAAGAACACAGGCACACAAAAAAAATGGCTACAAATAATTCCCTTTCAATAATAACTTTAAACTTAAACGGACTAAATGCTCCAATCAAAAGACATCGAGTGAGTGAATGGATAAAAAAAAAAAAACATATATGCTGTCTACAAGAGACCCACCTCAGAACAAGAGACTCACACCGACTGAAGGTGAAGAGATGGAAAAATATATTTCAGGCAAAAGGAAATGAAAAGAAAAAAAAAAGCTGGGTAGCAATACTTATATCTGACAAAATAGACATCAAAGTGAAAGCCATAACAAGAGATACAGAAGGCCATTTCATAATACTAAAGGGATTGATACAACAAGAGGATATAACCCTGATAAACATATATGCACCCAATACAGGAGCACCCAAATACATAAAAAACTCCTGGAAGATATCAAGGGAGAGATCGACAATAATACAATCATAGTAGGGGACTTTAATACACCACTGACATCACTGGATATATCCTCTAGACCAGCCTTGGGCAAACTACGGCCCGCGGGCCAGATCCGGCTGTTCTATCTGGTTCTCTTGATCTCCCCTCTGCTCCTTTACTTTGAATTTATATTAGTTCACACAAACACTCCATCCATGCTTTTGTTCTGGCCCTCTGGTCCAATTTAAGAACCCATTGTGGCCCTCGAGTTAAAAAGTTTGCCCACCCCAGCTCTAGACAAAAAATCAACAAAGAAACAGCAATCCTAAATGACTCCCTAGATCAATGGAATTAATTGACAACTTCAGAACATTTCACGCCAAATCCACGAAATATATGTTCCTCTCAAGTGCACATTGGGCATTTTCAAAAATAGACCACATATTGGGTCAGAAGCAAAGTCTCCTAAATTCAAGAAGATTGAAATCATATCAAGCATTTTCTCAGACCACAATGGCATAATATTACAAATAAACTACAATAAAAACAGCCCAAAAAATTCAAACACTTAGAAGCTGAATAGCATGCTATTAAACAGTGATTGGGTTACCAAAGAGATCGAGGAAGGAATTAAAAACATCCTGGAAACTAATAACAATAAAAACAAAAAAATCCAAAATCTATGGGATACAATGAAAGCAGTCCTGAGAGGGAAGTTTATAGCGTTATAGGCCTACCTCAAAAAAAAAGAAAAAAATGGTAATAAATCATCTAACTCAACAACTCAAACAATTAGAAAGAGAGCAACAAGAAAAGCCCAGAGTGAGCAAAATGAAGGTGATGATAAAGATCAGAGCAGAAGTAAATGACACAGAGACCAAAAACTATACAAAAGGTCAACAAAACCAAGAGCTGGTTTTTTGAAAGGATAAACAAGATTGTTAAACCTCTAGCCAGGCTCACCAAGAAGCAAAAAGAGAGGACCCAAATAAACAAAATCAGAAATGAAAGAGGAAAAATAACAACAGACCCCACAGAAATACAAAGGATTGTTAAAAATACTATGAACAACTCTATTCGAACAAACTGGACAACCTGGAGGAAATGGATATATTCCTAGAAAAATACAACCTTCCAAATTCAATCAGGAAGAATCTAAACATCTCAATAGGCTGATACTTATGGGAAAAAATGAAGGAGACATCCAAAAGCTTCCAGCAAAGAAAAGCCCGGGGCCAGACCGCTTCACAGGGGAGTTTTACCAAACATTCAAGGAAGAACTAAAACCTATCCTCCTCAGACTATTCAAAAAAATTCAAGAGGAAGGGATACTTCCAACCTCATTCTATGAGCCAGCATCACCCTAATATCAAAACCAGATAAAGACAACACAATGAAAGAGAATTACAGGCCAATATCCCTCATGAATATAGATGCCAAAATCCTCAACAAAATTATAGCAAATCGGATCCAGCAGTACATCAGAAAGATCATCCACCATGACCAAGTAGGATTAATCTTGTGGATGCAAAGATGGTACAATATCTGCAAATCAATAAACGTGATACATCAAATAAAAAAATTGAGAGATAAAAATCATATAGTAATATCAATTGACACAGAAAAGCATTTGACAAATCCCAAAACCCTTTCTTCATAAAAACTCTCAGCAAGGTGGGAATAGAAGGATCATACCTCAACATAATAAAAGCCATTTACGACAAACCCACAGCCAACATCATACTCAATGGGCAAAAACTAAAAACACTTCCCCTAAAAACAGTAACAAGACAGGGATGCCCACTCTCACCACTCCTGTTCAACATAGTACTGGAAGTACTAGCCATTGTGATTAGACAAGAAGAAGAAATAAAAGTCATCCAAATTGGAAAAGAAGAAGTAAAACTGTCCCTATTCGCAGATGACATGATATTGTATATAGAAAACCCTAAAGACTCCATCAAAACATTGTTAGACTTAATAAATGAATTCAGCAATGTAGCAGGATACAAAATTAACGACAAGAAATATATGGCATTTCTATACATCAATAATGAACTTACAGAAAGAGAGACTAAAAAAGCAATCCCATTTACCATCGGACCAAAAAAATTAAGATACCTATGAATAAACTTAAATAAGGAGGTAAAAGACCTATACGTGGGAAACTACATGACACTGAAAAAAGAGATAGAGGAAGACATAAATAGATGGAAGAACATACTCTGTTCATGGATTGGTAGAATCAACATCATTAAAATGTCTGTACTACCCAAGCAATCTATAGATTCAATGCACTCCCCATTAAAATACCAACAGCATGTTTTACAGACCTAGAATGAACTCTCCAAAAATTGATCTGGGATTAAAAAAAAAATCCCTAATAGCTGAAGCGTTCCTGAGAAAGAATAAAAAAGTAGGAGGGATCTCAAGATCAGATATCAAGATGTTTTACAAAGCCACTGTTCTCAAAACTGCCTGGTACTGGCACAAGAACAGACATATAGACCAATGGAATAGAATAGAGAACTGCAATATCAACCCAAACCACTATGCCCAATTAACATTTGACAAAGGACGCAAGAACATACAATGAAGTCAAGACAGTCTCTTAAATAAATCAACCTGGGAAATTTGGTCAGAAACATGCAAGAAAATAAAACTAGACCACCAACCTACACCATACACAAAAATAAACTCAAAATAGATGAAGTACTTAAGCATAAGATGGGAAACCATAAAAATATTAGAGGAATCCACAGGCAGCAAAATCTCAGACATTTGCCAAAGCAGTTTCTTTACTGATACAGCTCCTCGGGCAATGGAAACTAAAGAGAAAATAAACAAGTGGTACTACATCAAAATAAAAAGCTTTTTCACAGCAAAAGAAACCATCAGCAAAACAACAAGAAAGCCCACTGCATGGGACAACATATTTGCCAATGTTATCACCGATAAGGGTTTAATCTCCAACATTTACAGAGAACTCACACAACTTATCAAAAGGAAGATAAACAGCCCAATCAAAAAATTGGCAAGGACCTAAACAGATACTTAAAGAAGACAGAAGGAAGGCCAAGAGGCATATGAAAACATGCTCAAAGTCACTAATTATCTGACAGATGCAAATCAAAACGACAATGCGGTAGCATCTCACACCTGTCAGAATGGCTATCATCAACAAATCAAAAAACGACAAGAGCTGGTGAGGATGCAGAGAAAAAGGAACCTCCTGCACTCTTGGTGGGAATGCAGACTGGTTCAGCCACTGTAGAAAACAGTATGGTGTTTCCTCACAAAACTAAAAATGGAACTCCCATTTGACCCAGTGATCCCACTTCTAGGAATATATCCCAAGAAACTAGAAACACCAATTAGAAAGGATATATGCACCCCTATGTTCATAGCAGAATAATTTACAATAGCTAAGATTTGGAAACAGCCTAAGTGCCCATCAGCAAATGAGTGGATTAAAACCTGTGATACATCTACACAATGGAATACTAAGCTGCGGTAAAAAAGAAGTTCTTACCATTTGCAACAGCATGGATGGGACTGGAGAGCATTATGCTAAGTGAAATAAGCCAGTCAGAGAAAGATAAATATCACATGATGTCAATATAATGAACAATATAAACTGATGAACAAAAACAGATCCAGAGACAGAGAAACATCGATCAGACCATAAAACCTCAGAAGGAAGGTAGGGGAAGGTGGGGGTACGTGGAAGAGATCAACCAAAGTCCATTGGTTAGGCTTATATGCATGTATGCATGCATATAAGCCTAACCAATGGACACAGACAACAGGAAGGTGAGGGCATGAGTGGGGGGGGGGATGGGGGAGGTAATGGGGGAATAAGGACACATATGTAACACCTTAATCAATAAAGAAATTAAAAAAAAATAATAAAAAGATTTATAACCCCCACAAATATAAATAAAATTAATTTTATTGTTGAGATTATTACATATGTCCCTCTTTTTTTCCTCCCATAGCTCACCTCCACATGGTTCCCACCCCACCCCAGGCCCTCGCCACCCTATTATCTGTGTCCATAAGTAATGCATACATGTATATATAATAAGATATTTATCTAATATCTTCCTGCCCCCCACACACACTCCCTTTCCTCTGAGAATCATCAATCTATTCAATTTCCATGCCCCTGATTCTATTCCATTCACCAGTTTATTCTGTTCATCAGATTGTTTATTCATTTGATTTTTAGATATACTTGTTGGTAGATATCTATTGGTTGTTCATATTTTTTATCTTTACATTTTCTTCCTCTTCCTCTTCTTAAAAATACCCTACAGCATTTCATATAATACTGGTTTGGAGACAGGGGCACAAGATGGTGGCGAGCAGGACAGAGGTGAGGGAGACGATGTGAGTGAGGGCGTGAAAGGAGAGTGTGTGGATGTGTGGTGTGTGTGAGAGAGTGAGTGAGGAACAGTTTAATCCGGCAGGAGTAGCAGAGGCTGGCAGACCAGGCCCTCCTGGACAGGGAGCACCTACCACCACTGTGGACACTGCCCGGGCTGCGGGACTCAGGCACGGAGCCCATGCCATTTTGAAGGGGAGAAGAGCCTCTTCTAGGAACTCATCAACACCACCACCCAGACAGGCCTTGGACACTGCCTGTGACCTGGCAGGCACTCTAGCCAAAATCCTGCTGCCCCACCCACAGACCCACGGACCCTGGGACCTCCACCTCCAAGGGTGCATGCTCCTGCAGCAGTAAGGGCAACTTCCCCCCTCCCCAGCGGCAGAACTCTGGACACCACAGTGACAATCACGTTTCCAGAGCGTAGGCCTCCTGAGGCCATCACTCCACAGACTGCTCTTGGGTGCTGATGTTAGCCCCTGCTGGGTGCATTCCTATACAAACAAGGACACATTGCCCCGGCAGTAGAAATTCTGAATTCCCTCTTCCTGGATACCTGCCCACAGACACCTCGGTCATGCGACTTCAGTGCCAGGGCACCTCAGAGTGTGTCAGTGCGCCATGCTGGCAAAGGCACCACCACAGTTGTGCTTTCCCAGATCGCAGGCCTCCTGAGCCCATGGTTCCACAGGCCACTCTTCGGTGCCGCTGTGAGCCCCCACTGGGCATACTCTTGAGCTCCCTGAGCCCACTGCCCCAGCAATAAAAATTGAGAATTCCCTCTTCCAGGATACCTGCCCACAGACACCTCGGTCACATAGCTTCAACGCCAGGGCGCTTCAGAGTGCATCAGTGCGCCACACTGGCAAATGCACCACGGGTGCCCCTGTGAGCCACCACTGGGCGCAGGCATATCCCACCATGGATGCAGCAGCAAAAACTGAGTCTCCTCACCCCATAGCTGCAGAACTCTGGACACCACAGTAACACTTTTCCAGCATGCAGGCCTCTTGAGCCCACCGCTCCACAGGCAGCTCTTGGGTGCCGCTGTGAGCCCCCGCTGGGTGCGCTCTTATACAAACAAGGACATACTGCCCTGACAGTAGAAATTCTGAATTCCTTCTTCCTGGATACCTGCCCACAGACACCTCGGTCATGCGCCTTCAGCACCAGAGCCCCTCAGAGTGGATCAGTGCACCCCGCTGGCAAACACTCTGCTGGTGCCCCTGTGAGTCAACACTGGGGGCGCACGTATCCAACCACAGATGTAGCAGTAAAAATTGAGTCTTCCCACCCCACAGCTACAGAACTCTGGACACCACAGTCATGCCTTTCCAGAGCGCAGGCCTCCTGAGCCCCACCACCCTGACAGACAGCTCTGAGGTGCCTCTGTGAGGCCTTGCTGGGCACACGCAATTTCAACCAAGTGTGCAAGGCAGCAAAAATTGGGACAACCCCATCTCTGGCTGCTGACTTCTGGACACCGCAGTTGCACCTTTCCAGCATGCAGGCCTACTGAGCCTGCTGTCCCTATAGGCAGCTCCTTGGTGCCTCCTTGAGCCCAGGCTGGATGTGCTCATATCCAAACAAAGGTGCATGGCCCAGGCAGTAGAAATTTGAATTTTCCTCTTCCCGGCTGCCTACTACAGTCATGTGGTTTCAGCACGCTGGCCCCCTGAGGCCACTGGCTCTGCAGGTGACTCCTGGGTGCCCCTGTGAGCTTCCACTAGATGCACTCGTATCCAACCAAGGGCTCAAGGCCCCGGCAGCAGAAACTCGGACTTCCTCCTCCTCAACTGCCGACCTCTGGTCACTGAATCCTGCGCACAAGCCCCCTGAGCCCGCTGTCCCTGCAGGTGGCCCCAGTATGCTTCTCTGAGCCACTGCAAGGCACAACTCGGGCCGCAGGCATCCAGTCCCTGCAGTAGCGTCACTCCAGCACAAGAGCCCCCTGAGCCCACTGCCAAAGCAGAGGGCTCCTGGGCACATCTGTAAGCAGCCATTGAGCATGCATATCCAACTAAGGGTGCACATCCCCCAAAGCAGAAACTGGGACTTCTCCCTCCATGGGCCAGTGGCACACCACAATCACCCCAATGCAGCATGTGAGTCCTACGAGCAAACACCCCTTGAAGACAGTTCCTGGGCCCCTCTGTGTGCTGCCACTGGGCATGTGCCTCTCCAACCAAGGACACAGGGCTCTCTCAGTAGGATCCACAACATCCCACTCCTGGCTACCTACCTCTGACCAGCCTGCTGCTGGATCCTGAACCCCTTCATGATTTAGAAAGGGAAATCACTTTGGCCAGAGTGCCACTGCCTCAACCACAGACTACAAGACACTTGCCCCTCACTGTTATAGGCCCGGGCCCCTCATAGTGAGTTGCAGAGTGACGCCAACCCAGCAAGAGTCACACCACACCAGACAAAGTCACAGTTCCTAAGTCCCAGGCCCCAAGATTACTTCCTCCCAGGCCGTGGACTCTGGGAACCCATAGTGAGCACATACCACTGAGACCTCAGACAACCTTTTCCATAAGAGCTGGAACCACAATAATATCCTGTTGGGAGCGACCTCAGTTGACAAAGTCCTGAGAGGGCAGGCTTCACAAAGTGGCCTGCCTGTTCCCAAGGTTAGTCATGCATCCTGCCCCCCTTAGGCTTAGAGACCCTTAAGCACAATAGTTTAGTAATCACACATTCTGCCCCCTAGAGCTTAGTTAATCTTCAAGCACAGTTTACATATAAGCGTAATTATCCTTTAGCAAGAAGCATAGCTAGATTATCTCATGGAAAGGAACTTAGGTGGCGTCAAAGGTGTATGTACAGGTATAGCCATTGGAATCTTAGCCAAGATAAGGAACTTTGTGTAAAGGTCAGTAGGAAACCTAAAACAAAGGGGTATAATTATGTTTACCACATAACAGGAATGATGTATTGTATGGAATGTAACTGACCCTGTATAAATGTATGGTGAAAAATAAACTCGGGACTGTAAGCGGGAAGTGCTACAGTCCTCCCGATCTTATTCTGTTTTCTGTCTGTCTTTTCTCATCCTCTCCCCCACTTGCAGGTACTGTTCGACTGATGCCGGCAGGCTCCGGCATTTTCTGGCACCCAAACAGGAGATCTGATATAGGGGGAAACGGTGAAGGACACTGCAATTTAAGAAGAAGGTGCACCGAGTAAGGTAAGTGGAGCAGTGAGTTTATAGTCGGGAGAGATAAATTATGGGACAAAGTAATAGTAAAGAGTTGTTTGTACATGTGCTTAAAAATATGCTTCGCGCTTGGGGAACTAGGGTAGGGCATAAACAGCTTGAGCGTTTTCTGGCTTTTGTGGTAGAAGTTTGTCCTTGGTTTCCAGAAGAAGGGACTGTGAATCTTGAGACCTGGATTAGGGTTGGAAAAAGAATACAAGATTATTATTCTGCTCATGGCCCGAAGAAGGTGCCTGTGGATACATTTTCTTTGTGGAATCTTATTCGGGATTGTCTTGACCCCCACCATGAAGGGAAAAGGTGGAATGAGGGAATGAGGCAAAGAAGTCCATCATGTCCTAGTCTAGAGAGGCTGTCTTTAAAAGACAAGAACCTTTCTTGCCCCAGCCTAGAAAAGTTATCCCTTCCTGAAGTGTTTAATAAATCTCCTGAGCCTTCAGCACCGCTAGAATGGCTGCTGTCTGAAAACCCTCACTTAAAATCAGAGAATAAAGAGCAGGAAGTGCTGCTAGCACAGAAAGAGGAAAACCCTTAGGATGATGAGCCTTGGGATCTTCTTCCTCCTGAGGAAGAAGAGGCTTTAGAAGATGCAGCCGCTCATTATCATGATAATGATAACGGTTGGCTCTTCTTTCAGAGGGTGTTGGCAACAGTAACTGAACCAGCCCCCAGTCGTATGGAGAAAATTGAGGAGGAATTAGCTGAGATAAAAAGGGAATTAACACGGCTAAACTGTTCAGAGAAATTGGGAGAAGAGGTAGAAATGAAAGAGGGACTTAAAGAAATTAAGGAAGAACTGTTACGACTGGCCTCCAAGCTAAAGAATTGTGAGTTAATGTCACCACCTGAGGAAAAAACAATTAAGCTGCAAAGTAGATGTCCTACGCCTTCCTCTGGCAGAGGAACGCCTCAGGAGCCCTCCGTCCTAAAAGTAGAAAAACCGGATGAAGGGGAACCGCGCCCAATATGGGTCCCTCCATCAGAAAATAAAGAGCTATCCTGGGGACCTAGCAAGCTAGGTTTAAATTCCCCTCTGCAGCAGACGTTACAGAGAGCAGCAGAAAAGGATGAGGACACAGGAGGATTTCATATGGCGTTTCCCATACTGGAACGGCCAGATGATCAGGGGCAAATGCAGAGATATCACTCTCCCATTCCATTTAAACAACTAAAGAAACTTAAAGTAGCTTGTTCCCAGTATGGGCCAACAGCACCTTTTACTGAGGCGCTGCTGGACACTTTAGCTACAGATGCTCTGCCTCCTAATGATTGGAAGAACATGGCAAGAGCTTGCTTGGGAGGAGGAGATTATCTGTTGTGGAAATCAGAATTTATAGAACAGTGTCAAGCTACAGCAGAAATAAACAGAGGCCAAAATATTCCTTTTACTTTTGAGATGCTAGCAGGAGAAGGACCTTATGGAGGACTGAACAACCAACTTCAGTATCCTCCTGGGGCTTATGCTCAGGTCAATGCAGCTGCCACTAAGGCATGGAGAAAATTGCCTTCTACAGGAAGGCAAACAGAGGACTTATCTAAAATCAGGCAAGGACCTGATGAGCCTTTTCAGGATTTTGTATCCCGCCTGCTGCAAACAGCAGGACGGCTCATTGGTGATGGAGAATCAGGAATGTTACTGGTAAAACAACTGGCATTTGAGAATGCTAACATGGCCTGCCAGGCTGCGATAAGACCTTTTAGGAAGAAAGGGAATTTATCAGGTTACATCCGGTTGTGCTCAGACATAGGACCATCCTATGTTCAAGGCTTAACTATAGCCACAGCACTCCAAGGAAAAACTTTAAAGGATGTCCTCTTCCAACAAGGAAAGGCAGGGAGTCGTAATGCTCCCAGTAAAAAGGGAAGTTGTTTTGGATGTGGACAAATGGGCCATCAAATTAAACAGTGCCCTCAGAGGCAAGGGAATTCCAGACAGCCAGGTTTATGTCCCAGGTGTAAAAGAGGAAATCACTGGGCCAAGGAATGCAAATCTAAGAAAGATATTCAAGGGAACATGCTGCCTCCCCAGCAGGGAAACGGGAGGTGCGGCCAGCCCCAGGCCCCTCAACAATGCTTTGGGGCACTGCAGAGCGGACCCAACCAACAACAGGGAAATCCGTTCAGGACTTATACAGAGCAACCTCAGGGAGCGCAGGACTGGACCTCTGTGCCGCCTCCTACACAGTATTAACACCTGAAATGGGAGTACAGCTCTGCCTACAGGGGTTCATGGGCCTTTGCCTCCAGGTACTATGGGACTAATTCTGGGACGCAGTAGCTCTACCATAAAGGGTTTATTCATAGCACCTGGAGTCATAGATGAAGACTATACAAGAGAAATAAAAATCATGACTCATTCACCATCTACTATTTCTGTGATACAATCCGGACAAAGGATTGCTCAATTAATTCTATTGCCCTATGTCAGGACAGGTCATACAGCCACTAGCACCCAGAGAGGAACAGAGGGTTTCGGATCCTCTGACTTATACTGGGTTCAAGCTATTAAGGCTCAACGCCCAGAGTTAACACTTACAGTTAATGGAAGAAAATTAACAGGGGTACTGGATACTGGAGCAGATGTTTCGGTTATTACCCAAGAACAATGGCCTTTATCCTGGCCAAAGCAGCCTGCTCTTACACAACTTCAAGGCATTGGCCAAGCTACTAGTCCAGAACAAAGTAGTAATCAATTACATTGGCAGGATAATGAAGGTCACAAGGGAATATTTCAACCATATGTTATTCCTAAGCTCCCTGTGAACTTATGGGGTAGAGATGTTATGCAAGAAATGGGAGTTTATATTTATAGTCCCAGCGCCCCAGTAACTAAGCAAATGCTTAATCAAGGACTGCTGCCAGGCCAGGGGTTAGGAAAAGAGGGCCAAGGAAAAATAGAACCAATCATGCCAGAGCCCAGACCTCTTAGAGCAGGGTTAGGGTATTTTTAGGGGGGGCCTTTGATTATCCTGCAACCCATGCATGTCCAATTCAATGGAAATCAGATAATCCAGTATGGGTTGATCAATGGCCCCTAGCATCTGAAAAAATACAGGCCGCCGAGCAGCTGGTGCAGGAACAGCTGGACAAAGGCCACATTGCACCCTCTAACTCCCCCTGGAATTCTCCTATATTTGTCATCAAGAAAAAATCAGGAAAGTGGAGATTACTACAGGACTTAAGAAAGGTTAATGAGACAATGGAACTTATGGGAGCCTTACAATCAGGACTTCCCTCACCTTCTGCCATTCCAGCAGGTACTTACTGTTGTAGAGCGAACGCGAGTAAAGACCACTGGAGTCCAGACCAAATTAAAATTTAGGGAGCCTTTATTGCCGGCCGGCGACTGTCCCCTCTCCACTCAGGGAGATCAGAGAGCAGCCCCGACCCTTTGTGTCCGACCGTATTTAAACCCACTCACTACATCCTGTTTGTTTTTTTTTTTTGCAGAGCAAACAGTCTAAAACAATTTAAAACAAAGCAGTTTTCCTTAATTAAAGAGCCAGCCCTATGTGTGCTTAGTGGTTATCTCGCTGCTGGCCTTGAAAACAACACAGTTCTATCCAATTAAAAAATGCACCTGGCATGGCATTGAGAGTATGGGCATCTCTAGCCTCTGGCCTACAAGGTCAGACAGCTAAGTTTATCTTCCTCATTATTCAAGCAGGCTAGAAAGCAAAGTTATTTTTTAGAATAAGAGTTCGTCTAAAAAAACAGCAGAGAATTCCAAACAGTAGTTTTACAAAATAGGCATTAGCCTTCTCACTAGGAGGAAGCATGCTCAAAAATTCCCACTCTCCAACATTCCCCACTGGTTTTATGTACATGAGTCAAATCATTGACTCTTTGGGGTCCTTGTTGGTGAGGGAGTTATATTGACCCATTAGGACTGTAAGCTTGATCTTAAGCCAGGTGTGTTGAAGCCATGTCGGGATCCTGTGGACCTTGGCTGCTGTGGAGGTGGTCCTTTCCAGGTAGGAGTCAGTCCTTGTGTGGCAAATTTCTTTACCCAAACAGAGTCACCAGGGTGAAAGGAATGAACCGGATCAGAAGTTGGTATAGGCAGAGCGTCTCAGATGTGCTTCTGGATTGCTTCCTGGGTAGACTGTAAAGCCTGTAAGAACTTGAATAAAGACTGGTTATGGATTTCAGCTTTTCTAGATTAGGTAGATCAGGTTCTGGAAGAGTCACTAGAATCTGTAGAGGCCCCACTGGTTTTAGGGCAGCCTCCTGGGCAGCTTCATCTGTGGCCCAGTTCCCTCTTGCTTCTGTGGAGAACCCTTACCTTGTAAATGCGTACCTGCTATCAGTATAAATTGTTACTGATTTTCTTTTGTCTACCAGAGAGCCTGAAACTGGGTGACTCGAGTGTTTGACATCCAGTGCTCTAGTGTGTTCTAGAGTAAAACCTCGACCTCATGTGGGGCAGTTAGGATTAGTTACTGCCCTAGGGTTAACTTATTTGCTTTTTCAATAAGCATAGCTGTGGCTGCTACCACCTGGAAGCAAGTATGTCACCCAAATGCAAAGGGGTCAAGTTTTTTTTTGGACAAATAGGCTACCAGCCTTTTCTAGGGGCTGAGACTTTGGTGAGTACCTCTTTGCCTATGCCCCTTGTCTCACATACGTAGAGGTGGAAAGACTTAGTTACATCCTATAGCGCTAGTTGGCCCATCGTCCTTGCTCTGCTCATGTCTGTCTAACTGCCTAATATATTACCTCAAGGATCCTGGCTCTGAATTCTTTTAGGGAAAATGGACGTTGAATTTCTTCTGTAGCTGCTTCGTGCTGAAGAGGGATGGAGTTTTATCTCAGAGCCAAGAGATCCTTGCTATCTGTCAAGGGACGATGAGGCCTGGGCCCAGAAGGAGGTGGGCTTGTGACCTGGCAGAGACAAACTGTAACAAATGGTCCAGTGGAAGGGAAAGAAAACATTTCAGTTTTAATGACCTCTATTGAAATAGAATTTTTCTCCTCAAAATTACCTCTATGTTTATCAAAAGAGCCAGCTAAAGACTAATTTACCTATTGTATTTAATTTGGCCTGATTGTTTGCATAAACACAACAAGAATGATAACTGACTACCTTTGCTGGAATTTCATGATTGAATCATATTGTGCCCCGTAGGGCCAGGAAGCCACGCCAATCAGCTGCCATCAGGCCTGCCTGTAGTATCCGCTGAGTTAGGTGAATCCCTCACCTGTAGTTGCTCTACCCGGGCCCATGCCCTAGGCTTCAAGGCCCATCTCAGCTCTCCTACTCATCACGGCTCAGAGTGCGTGGGGGTCCCGCAGGGACGCAGAGGCGCCCTTATTGCTCCCCTTGTACTCTGACCAACTGCCAGTGATGGTAGGGCATGGGCCTGATGCTCTAGCACCAGGTATTTTCAGGGCTACCAAGCAGGATACCAGACTTTCTCCTTGGCACTCTTATTGGCTTCAAGTCTTCAGAGTTCAGGCAGGGCTCTTTAAAACATGATACTCCAGTCAAAGTTTCTGGTTAATAAAACTACTATTAGAAACCAGTCTTATTGAATTTATGTAAAGAAATGTATTGCCATGATTTATTAAACATTGCCAAATTTCAGAGGAATTATATAGGAGAAAAATATACTTCTGATTTTCCTTGTCAGTCCTTTCTATGGATTCTTCAGAGTAATATAACTGTCTTCAAATGACAAGGAGAAATTTAAAATGTGTCTATATTCAAGTAGACAATTATAGCTTTTCTTGTAGTAGGGTTCCCCCTACTTGACTTGTCCTTAAAATCTTATATGGTCTCTCGGGGGTGGGGGGGTGACATGCCCTCTCAGAAAGGACTAAGGGAGCTTTATTCCTTTACAGGGTCTCACATGTCACAGGACCTCACGGGGTCTGTAATTCCTGTAACAAAGGACTGGTACTCACCACTTCCCTCTGTTCCAAACAGGCCTTCCCTAGTTTCCTAAAGTTGAGGTTTGTGCCACAACTGACATGGGCATGGTCACACAGGCCTGCAAGACAGTATACAGGCTGCCAACTGTCTTTTAATAGAGACCAAAACCAGATGGGTATTTTCCTTGCCCATTTGGGTACCTGCCCTTTTGGCAACTGCATTCAAATCTGTAAGGTTAATGCAATATTATTAACACAATGAAGTACAATATTGGCACTGTGGCCACCTTAGGTAGCCAAATCTTCTGCTACCATATATGATACATGGTAGGGCTATACAAATACCTTAGGGAGGTGACTAAAGTCTATTATTGACCTTTGCACACAAAGCAAAATTGTCCTTGTCTTTCTCTAGTCATGTCCATGAAGACGCAGGCATCATCTAAGTCTATTATACAGTTTTCTGCAGGCCACTGTCAGGGCTGTGCATGGTAGCCAGTTCTTCTTTCTAGCCACAAACACAGCCTGTCTAATTTCCCTAAAATTTATTCTGGCACGGGAGAAAGTTGTTTTTTTGTAAACAGGCAGCTTAACCCCTACATAACTGGGCTTGGACATCTGCCTAGAAAGCCGAAATTTATAAGTTTAACATGTGGCCTTAGGTCCTTCCAACCCAGCAGGGTCTCTGCCATCCCTCAGTCAGACTCCTCCTCTCTTGGAGAATCTCAAAGTCCTGAAGGCTCCCCGGTCCAGGGAGAGTGCCTTTCCTTTGCTCTTTGACTTTAAACTGCCAGTCCAAAACAGCCAGAGTTGCAGTTAGAAACAGCTCTGCATACTGCAAAGCGCTTCTGTGGCAGTGGCTTGGGTATTAGACCCCTTGTCTTCCCGCCAGTCCCCTTTGTGACAGAGCAGGGACCAGGCCTCTCCCAAGGTAGTGCACTGCAAGGGGATCTCAGCCCCTCCTCTTCCAGCAGCAACAGGTACTGAACCCTTTCAGTACATTTGCAAACAGGGAGCTTTCACTAGCTCTATCTGCTGCTTTACAGATCCCGGGCTCGCTGCTCTATTCCTGGGGCTGCAGGAAGGCCAGTAGCAGTCACTGGCTCTGGTTTAACTGCTGTAGCCAGCAAGCCAAAGGCCTAAGTCTTGTATTGCTTGTTGTAAAACACTCATTACTCACTGGGCAGCAGCAGGGTAGCTCTAGTGTCAGGTAAATGTCTGCTGTCTCCCGCTTTTCTCACTGCTGCGGCTTCTTCTAGGGCCACTGCAGGCAGCTCCGGCATCCAGCCCCCCTTCTTTCACCTGGCTCTCGGGGGCTGAGTCTGCCTAGCAACCAGTTTTAAATCACCAGGGCAGCTGCGGACTTCAGCTCCGTTTCTCCTCCGCTTGGCTCCTGGGAATTTAGTTTTTTTAATGTATTAATTATACTTGCAGAAAACTTGCGACCTTGAATCTAGTGAAGTTCTGATAAGACACCTGGACCAGACCCCTACGCCACCAGAGCGGTCTGCAGCCAGTAAAAATCAACAAAAACCTATCTCTCCCTGCTTCATAATTAACTGCTGACCCCCCCCTTTTTTTCCGCATTAACAACTTACTCTGTCCTGAAACAAGGCAAATGGTCTGAGATCCTGTATATTTAGGCTTTTTACATTTAAGGATACTTTTTTCTTTCTGTAACTGTTGTTTTCCCTCATAGATTTTTCCTTTTTACCTTAAGCCCCTAGAGCAGGGGTGGGCAAACTTTTTGACTCGAGGGCCACAATGGGTTCTTAAACTGGACCGGAGGGCCGGAACAAAAGCATGGATGGAGTGTTTGTGTGAACTAATAAAAATTCAAAGTAAAGGAGCGGAGGGGAGACCAAGAGAACCGGATAGAACAGCCGGCCCGCAGGCCGTAGTTTGCCCACGGCTGCCCTAGAGGATCTTAAATCCTCCTCCTTTACCATTCTTGATTTCTCCGACCATCCCCTCCCCACCCCGTCCAGTCCCCAGTCCAGTTGCTTGTCGCTCTTTCCAATTGTGAGTCAGAGGAAGACAATTCCTACAGAGGGGAGAAATAGAAACAGTGGGAGTTTCAGAGAAAACTACAGACTACCGCTGTAGCTAGCAGTCCTCCCTTTCGAAGATTGAGGCCCAACCTGTGGGGAAAAATGACTCTTAGCCTGGAAAGATAGGGAGGAGGAAGATAAGGGTGTGTAGGGAGATTTCTTGCGAACTGAAAGCCTGGATGGCCTCCTGAAAGAAAAGATCTTTAATGCAGTTACAGATGCTATTAGAATCAGGATGAGAGAGGAAGGGAAACCCAGGTTATGTCCTCTATGAGGATCCTAATAACTGAAAACAGCAAGTCAAACAAATGTTGGACTATGATGCCACAGGCAGGGACAGAGCCTGTAAATCTCTCCGCCCCGCGGAGCTGTAAGCCCTGCCCCTGGAAGTCTCCAACCACCAAAAGAGGTAAGAAAGCCATAAATAAAAGTTCTTTGCTCTTTGAAATATCATAAATTTATACCTTTAAATTAACCCTATGACTTTAAAATTTCAATTTAATACAGCAAATTCACAAATCAGAGCAAACTGATACCCTTACTTATACAAACAGAGAGAAAATTTTTTATTAGTTAAATGGGCTGATTCCCTCCTACTGTGATAGAGAGCAAACATCTCTGAGAAAAATAACTCAGCAGCGCTGCTTAAGACGTTTGCAGACCATCACAGCGGGTCCGCCCTATCTTTAACAAATTAAACAATAGAAAGATATAACAAATACTCTCCTGTGTACAGCCAGAAGGCACAAAGTGGCTTTTGCTTCACACAGACCAGTTAATGAGCAGATAATTATATCAAGACAGACAAACATCCATACTCACACTCTCTCAGTAGACTAGCCCAGACTGGAGCTGAGCAGATAAACGAAACAATGCCCAACTCCCCAGACGGGAATGGGGGCACTCCCGGCACCCGTGCCCCAGAACAGAATTCTCGACCATCGACCACCGTCTTGGTGAGAACCTACCGGAGGAGCTAAGACTGTGTCCAGTCCCCCTTCTCTTTAGCAAATTGGCTAGTCCCCCACAAACAAACAGCAGAGTGAACTCATAATTCCTACATTCACCTCCAGAGTCCCACATTTATATACTAGCTAGTCCGAGTTTTTTTACTTCTACCAGATATTTGCTCAGAGTTTAAACAGTCCACCTGATTCCTGATTAATTTGCCTGAGGAAGCCACATGGCTTCCAGGGAGGTGATCAAGCTCCCCCTTCCACTCACTGGGATATGGGGAAGTTGGCCATTCTTGCTCACAAAATTTCTGTAAATCAAAAGCATTAACGGAGGCTCCGTAATCATCTGCTCGCCGCTTGAATTCCTGAAAATTTTTCAAAAGACATTGCAGGGGAGTACAGACAGAAGCACATGAAGCAGACTGACCCATTCTAATGCTAGAGACAATTAGACCAGAACAACAAAGACAAAGACAACTGACTGAGGATCGCCGGGCACCATCGTGCACCGGGATCTGGTCTCGGAAGTAGCGCTGCGTCCAGCCTTCCAGAGACCCCAGGGGCGCCCACAGAACAGAACCAGAACCAGAAATAAGTTTCTTACCGGTAAGAACCAGGTCCAGGTGGCTCCAATCGGAGTCAATCAGGAAATTTAGCAGGCGGGGTCTCCGACCTCTACCAGTCCCGGGGCTGAGGAACGTCTCTCAGAGATCTCCCCCTGGGATGAGAGTCCGGGGACCCCGGTGGGCTCCGGTCACAGGACCAGGCAAAGGCTGGTGATCTCGCTGGGGCCTCCAAATGTTGTAGAGCGAACGCGAGTAAAGACCACTGGAGTCCAGACCAAATTAAAATTTAGGGAGCCTTTATTGCCGGCCGGCGACTGTCCCCTCTCCACTCAGGGAGATCAGAGAGCAGCCCCGACCCTTTGTGTCCGACCGTATTTAAACCCACTCACTACATCCTGTTTTTTTTTTTTTTTTTTTGCAGAGCAAACAGTCTAAAACAATTTAAAACAAAGCAGTTTTCCTTAATTAAAGAGCCAGCCCTATGTGTGCTTAGTGGTTATCTCGCTGCTGGCCTTGAAAACAACACAGTTCTATCCAATTAAAAAATGCACCTGGCATGGCATTGAGAGTATGGGCATCTCTAGCCTCTGGCCTACAAGGTCAGACAGCTAAGTTTATCTTCCTCATTATTCAAGCAGGCTAGAAAGCAAAGTTATTTTTTAGAATAAGAGTTCGTCTAAAAAAACAGCAGAGAATTCCAAACAGTAGTTTTACAAAATAAGCGTTAGCCTTCTCACTAGGAGGAAGCATGCTCAAAAATTCCCACTCTCCAACACTTACAAAATAATTCTTGATCTTAAGGACTGTTTTTATACTATTCCCCTAGCACCTCAAGATTGTAAAAGATTTGCTTTTAGTATACCATCCACTAATTTTCAGGAACCTATGAGGAGATATCGTTGGCTAGTTCTCCCCCAAGGGATGGCCAATAGTCCCATATTATGTCAAAAGTTTGTTGCTCAAGCTCTTATTAGTACTAGAAAGAAATTTCCTCAAGTTTATATTATACATTATATGGATGATATTCTGTTAGCTTATCAGAATGAAGGCATATTGCTAGCTGCATATGCTCAACTGCAAGAAGGGCTTAAAGAAAAGGGACTGGTCATTGCCCCTGAGAAAGTACAGAGACAGTCTCCTTTCTCTTACTTGGGATATACTTTACATCAGAATTGTATTACCCCTCAGAAAATACAGCTAAGAAAGGATGGGTTAAAAACACTTAATGATTTTCAGAAACCACTAGGAGACATTAATTGGCTAAGACCTTATCTTAAAATCACCACAGGACAACTTAAGCCTCTTTTTGAAGTCCTCAAGGGAGATTCTAATCCTAACTCTCCCAGAGAGCTATCAGAAGAAGCCAGACAGGCTTTACAGATAGTAGAAACAGCTATTGGTCAACAGCAGGTTTCATATTTAGACTATTCTCAGCCATGGGGAGCTTACATTCTTGCTACTCAACACACCCCCATGGCAGTATTATGGCAGGAAGGCCCTTTATTATGGATTCACCTACCTGTATCGCCTGCAGAAGTACTTACACCTTACTATGATCAAGTAGCTACTCTTATCCACATGGTAAGGACTGAAGCTTGCAAATTAATTGGACGTGGGCCGCCTTATATCTGTCTTCCTTACTCTAAACAGCAAGTAGATTGGTTGTTACAACATAGTAACAACTGGGGAGCGGCTATGGCTAATTACCCTGGTCAAACAGATAATCATTACCCTCACAATAAACTTTTACAGTTTGCAAGCCAGCATGCTTTTGTATTCCCAAAATAGTACAAAAAGAACCTGTTACAGAGGCTTTGTTAATTTTTACTGATGGTTCATCTAATGGTAATGCAGCCTACAGTATTCAGGGTAAAGTAACAACTTTTCAAACTACCTATACATCTGCGCAGGTAGTAGAACTGTGTGCCATCTTAGCAGTATTACAATGTGTTCCAAATCAAGCATTTAACCTGTATTCAGACAGTCAGAATGTAGTAAAAGCAATGGAAGTAATTGAAACTGTTCCCTTTATTGGGACAACTCATTCCATAGTAGAAAGTATATTTAGAGACATACAGCACGCCCTACAGCAGCGCATCCAGCCATGTTTCTTTGGTCATCTCAGAGCTCATACTGGACTATCTGGACCGTTATCAAAAGGGAATGAACAGGTAGACATTGCGACTAGAATAATATTATATACCCAGGAACAATTGGCTGAGCAATCTCACGCGCTGCATCATCAAAATAGTAATAGTCTCAGGCAGCAATTTAAAATTACCAGGGAAGCTGCCAGACAAATAGTGAAACAATGTACAAATTGTCCTACTACTCAATCAGTGCCTCATTATGGGGTTAACCCAAGGGGACTAAAAGCTAATCATTTGTGGCAAATGGATGTGACTCATATCTCCAGTTTTGGGCAGGTAAAGTATGTACATGTCACTGTAGATACTTTTTCTGGCTTTATTATGGCTACAGCTCAGACTGGTGAAGCAAGTAAGCACTGTATAGCCCACTGTTTAAAGTGTTTTGCAGTTATAGGACAGCCAAAATGTATTAAAACTGACAATGGCACAGGCTATACTGGAAAAAGTTTTCAACAGTTTTGCCAGAAGCTAAATATGACCCATAAAACAGGAATTCCATATAATCCCCAAGGACAGGGGATAGTAGAAAGAGCTCATAGCACTCTAAAGCTACAATTACAAAAAATAAAAAGGGGGGAGTTATATCCCCTGACACCACAGAACTTATTACATCATACTCTATTTATTCTTAATTTTTTAATTTTGGATGTGCATGGGCGATCAGCTGCACAGCGTTTCTGGAATACAGGAACTGCATCCACCTATGCTCAGGTCAGGTGGAAGGACCCTTTAACTGGACAATGGCATGGACCAGACCCGGTGCTCATTTGGGGACGAGGGCATGTTTGTGTTTTTCCCCAGGATGCCGAAAGTGCGAGGTGGCTTCCAGAGAGGCTTGTGCGCTTCGCAGGAGATGGGCGAGCTGGTCAAGGGAGTTCGACAACTGACTCTCCAAGAGCAACCCTACAACCTGGCTCAGATGACGCGGACAGCAGCGGTGCCCACCTGGGGACAGATAAAGAAGTTGGCGGTTGAAGCAGAACAGACGCTGATACAGACTTCTACTTCAAAGACAGGAGTCTCAATGTTCCTGGCAATGATGGCTATCCTAAGCTGCCAAGTACCTAGCGTCTGAGGAGACATCCACTGGGCCTACATTCCTGACCCTCCTTTACTTCATCCAGCTGAATGGGGCGGACCATCAGTTCCGGTATATGTGAATGACACTCACACCCTGGGGATACCTTCTAATGGACATATACGACCAGAACTACATGTGGGTTTTGACTATTTTGGACAAGGGAATGGAATGCCTATTTGTTAGTCATTAGAGGGTGATGTAACGGGATGTCTACAAATGGACTCTGTAGCAATGGCATCTCCCGGCTGGACAGTGTTTCTTAAAGGACTGAGCGGAAAGAAGGGAAAGGTAATCAACATCACTCCACCCCAGGACTTGCCCCCTTGTGAAAAAGAATCCCTGACTGCCAAGTACGCTGTGCCATGGAAACGCTGTCATGGTACTCAGGCAGTACAGTATGTACTCCCAGGAACTAATTTTTCCATTTATGACTGGTCTCAACCCAATAGGACAGACTCCTTAGAACTGGGAATGTATAAAGGAATATGGGGATTAAGTAATGGGAAATTCCAATATGGGTTATGGAAATTAGGAGCAAGTATGGGTACTCCTCTGATTCAGAAAGATAATAAGGACATCTATTTCCTACCTTATGCGTAGAGTAGGTAAAGGCATTCTTGCATTGCGCACTGGGCTACATGAACTAAAATTAAAAGCCCAACCTACTTAATTTTTTAAGGAGGGGGGAATTGTTGGGAGCGACCTCAGTTGACAAAGTCCTGAGAGGGCAGGCTTCACAAAGTGGCCTGCCTGTTCCTACGGTTAGTCATGCATCCTGCCCCCCTTAGGCTTAGAGACCCTTAAGCACAATAGTTTAGTAATCACACATTCTGCCCCCTAGAGCTTAGTTAACCTTCAAGCACAGTTTATGTATAAGCGTAATTATCCTTTAGCAAGAAGCATAGCTAGATTATCTCATGGAAAGGAACATAGGTGGCGTCAAAGGTGTATGTACAGGTATAGTCGTTGGAATCTTAGCCAAGATAAGGAACTTTGTGTAAAGGTCAGTAGGAAACCTAAAACAAAGGGGTATAATTATGTTTACCACATAATAGGAATGATGTATTGTATGGAATGTAACTGACCCTGTATAAATGTATGGTGAAAAATAAACTCAGGACTGTAAGTGGGTAGTGCTACAGTCCTCCCGATCCCATTCTGTTTTCTGTCTGTCTTTTCTCATCCTCTCCCCCCGTTGTAGGCACTGTTCGACTGATGCTGGCAGGCTCCGGCAATATCCAAAACAGCTTGCACAACAAAGTTATAGGTGAGTCACATTGCTAACCCAAGATGAGACTTCATCCACGAATAAGAAACTTATATTCAAGATACAACTACATCAAGATAACCCAAATAGCACAAGGAGGGAGCAGTGCTGGATCACCAAGCCCAGGAGAGCTGAGAGATCACACCAGTAGCAACACCCCCAAAAGAACCTGGGTAGCAAAGCAGTTGGATCTGGGACACAGAAACAATTAAAACATTACAGCAAAACATGGGGAGACAAAAAAAGCAATCCCCAAAGGAAGAAAAAAGAGGAATCACAAGAAAGGGAGTTAAATGAAATGGAGGCAAGGAACATGTCACTGAAAGAATTCAGAGTAATGGTTATAAGGATGCTCAAACAGCTGGATGACACATACACACAACTCAATGACAAATACACACAACTCAGTGAGAATTATAAGGAGCTGAATGAGAATGTCACCAACACGAAAATGAACCAAGAGTAAATGAAGAATGACATAGCTGCAATAAAGAACACAATGGAAGGCTTAAACAGTAGACTAGCACAGGCTGAGGACCGCATCAGTGAATCAGAAGACAAGATAGGAAAAAAACACACAAACACAGCAGCAACTGGAAAGAAAACTTTAAAAGCAAGAGGAGAGCCTAAGTGAGCTTTGGGACAACACAAAATGAACAACATCCACATAATAGGGGTACCAGAAGGAGAGGAAGCAAAATAAGGAATAGAAAACCTGTTTGAAGAAATAATGACAGTAAACTTCCCTGATATTAGCAACAATAAAAAAAAAAACTTTGCAAGTCCAAGAAGCACATAGAGTCCCAAACAAGATAAAACCAAAAGACCAACACCAAGACACATCATAATTAAATTGGCAAACATCAATGACAAAGTAAGAATCTTAAAGGCTGCCAGAGAGAGACAGAAATTTATCTATAAGGGAACTCCCATTAGAATATCAACTGATGTCTCAACAGAAACACACCAGGCCCGAAAAGAATGGAATGACATATACAAAATGATGCAAAGCAGGGGTCTGAATCCAAGAATACAATACCCAGCAAGGCTATCATTCAAAATTGAAGGTGGAATCAGGAGCTTGACAGACAAAAAGAGGCTAAGAGAGTTTATTACCACCAAGCCAGCAATGCAAGAAAAGCTAAAGTAAATGCTGTAAAAAGAAGAAAGAGAAAGGCAAGAAGAAACAAAAACATTAAGAATAAAAATGAGGACAAACCACTAGTTATAAATAATATTAAATGTAAATTGATTAAATGCTCCAATCAAAAGACACAAGTAGCTCTTTTGAGTGGATAAGAAAATATGACCCATATATTTGCTGTCTGGAAGAGACCCACCTCAGAACAAAGGATTCACAAAGACTGATAGTGAAGGGATGGAAAAAAAAATTTTTCAGGCAAATGGAAATGAGAAAAAAGCTGGGGTTGCAATACTTATATCTGACAAAATAGATTTCATAGTAAAGACCATAAAAAGAGATAAGGAAGGCCACTACATAATACTAAAGGGAGCAATTCAACAAGAGGATATAACTCTGGTAAACATGTTTGCACCCAATACAGTAGCACCCAAATACATAAAACAACTTCTGGAAGATACCAAGGGAGAGATTGATAGCAATACAGTCATAGTAGGGGAATTTAATACCCCACTGACACCACTGGATAAATCCTCTAAACAAAAAATCAGCAAAGAAACAGCAATCCTAACTGACTCACTAGATCAGATGGGCTTAATTGACATCTTTGGGGTGACATTTCACCCCAAAGCTACAGAATATACATTCTTCTCCAGTGCACATAGGACATTTTCAAAGATAGGCCACATATTGGGACACAGGCAAAGTTTCTTCAAATTCAAGAGGATAGAAATCATAACAGGCATCTTCTCAGATCACAATGGCATAAACCTAGAAACCAACTGCAAAATAAACATTGAAAAAAATCAAACACTTGGAGGTTAAATAGCATACTATTAAACAATGACTGCATTACCAAAGAGCTCAAAGAAGAAATAAAAAGGATCCTAGAAACAAATGACAATGAAAATGCAACAATCCAAAATCTATGGGAAACAGTGAATGCAGTCCTGAGAGGGAAGTTCATAGCCCTACAGGCCTACCTCAAAAATCAAGAAAAAAAGTAATAAATTATCTAACCATACAACTCAAAGAGTTAAAAAGAGAGCAACAAGAAAAACCCAGCATAAGTGGAAGGAAGGAAATGATAAAGATCAGAGTGGAAATAAACAACATAGAAACCAAAAACACAACACAAAAGATCAATGAAACTAAGATGTGGTTCTTTGAAAGGATAAACAAGATTGATGAACCTCTAGCCAAGCTTACAAAGAAGCAAAGAGAGAGGACCCAAATAAACAAAATCAAAAATGAAAGAGGTGAAGTAACAACTGACCCCACAGATATAAAAAGGATTGTAAAATTAATACTGTGAACAACTCTACTACAACATACTGGACAACCTTGATGAAATGGACACATTCCTAGAAAAATACAAGCTTCCAAAACTCAATCAGCAAGAATAAAGAAACCTGAATAGGCCAATAACTACTGATGAAATAGAAGTAGTAATAAAAATGTTTCCAGCAAACAAAAGCCCTGAACTAGATGGCTTCACATGGGAGTTTTACCGAACATTCAAAGAACTAAAACCAATCTTTCTCAAACTATTCCAAAAAAATTCAAGAGGAGGCACACTTACAAGCTCTTTCCATGAAGCCAGCATTACCCTAATCCCAAAACCAGATAAAGACACCACAAAGAAAGAATTACAGGCCAATATTCCTCATGAACATAGATGCAAAATACTCAACAAAATTCTAGTAAACCAGATCCAGCATTGCATTAGAAAGATCATACACTGTGACCAAGTGCGATTTCTTCCAGGGATGCAAGGCTGGTAAAATATCTGCAAATCAACAAATGCGATACATCACATAAACAAATTGAGAGACAAAAAAAATCACATAGTCATATCAATTGATGCAGAAAAGACTTTTGATAAAGTCCTATACTCTTTTCTGATAAAAACGCTCAGGAAAGTGGGAATAGAAAGATCATGCCTCAACAAAATAAAATCCTTATATGACAAACCCACAGCCAACAGCATACTCAATGGGCAAAAAATAAAACCATTTCCCTTAAGAACAGGAACAAGACAGGGATGCCTGCTTTCACCACTCCTGTTCAATAGTACTGGAACTGCTAGCCACAGTGATCAGACAAAAAGGAGAAATAAGAGGCTTCCCAATTGGAAAAGACGAAGTAAAATTGTCCTTATTCACAGATGACATGATATTGTACATAGAAAACCCTAAAGACTCCATCAAAAATTGTTAGACTTAATAAATGAATTCGGCAATGTAGCAGGATACAAAATTAACGCCAATAAATCTATGGCATTTTAATACACCAATAGTGAACTTATAGAAAGATAGATTAAAAAAACAATCCCATTTACCATTGAACAACAAAAAAAAATTAAGATACCTAGGAATAAACTTAATTGAGGAGGTAAAAGACCTCAGAAAACTACAGGACATTGAAAAAATAGATAGAGGAAGATATAAATAGATGGAAAAACATACCGTGTTCATGGATTGGTAGAATCAACATTTTTAAATGTATATACTACCAAAAGCAATCTATAGATTGAATGCACTCCACATTAAAATACCAACAGCATATTTCACAGACCTAGAATGAACTCTCCAAAAATTCATCTAGAATAAAAAAAGACCCAAATAGCTACAGCGATCCTGAGAAAGAAGAACAAAGTAGGGGGGATCTCAATGCCAGATATCAAGCTGTATTACAAAGCCACTATTCTCAAAACTGCCTGGTACTGGCACTAAAACAGACATATAGACCAATGGAATAGAATAAAGAACCCAGAAATCAACCCAAACCACTATGCCGAATTATAATTTGAAAAAGGAGGCAAGAGCATACAATGGAGACAAGACAGTCTCTTCAATAAATGGTGTTGGGAAAATTGGACAGATACATGCAAAAAAATGAAACTAGACCATCAACTTACACCATACACAAAAATAAACTCAAAATGGATAAAGGACTTAAACATTAAGACAGGGAACCATAAAAATATTAGAGGAATCCACAGGCAGCAAAATTTCAGACATTTGCCAAAGCAATTTCTTCACCGATACAGCTCCTAAGGCAGTGATTGGCAAACTCATTAGTCAACAAAGCCAAATATCAACATTACAACAATTGAAATTTCTTTTGAGAGCCAAATTTTTTAAACTTAAACTTCTTCTAATGCCACTTCTTCAAAATAGACTCACCCAGGCCGTGGTATTTTGTGGAAGAGCCACACTCAAGGGGCCAAAGAGTCGCATGTGGCTCGTGTGCCGCAGTTTGCCAACCACGTTCCTAGGGCAATGGAAACTAAACAGAAAACAAACAAATGGGACTGACTACATCAAAATCAAAAGCTTTTTCACAGCAAAAGAAACCATCAACAAAACAACAAGAAAGCCCACTGCATGGAAGAACATATTTGCCAATTTTATCTCTGATAAGGGTTTAATCAACATTTCCAGGAAACTCATACAACTTAACAAAAGGAAAATAAACAAACGAATCAAAAAATGGGAAATGGACCTAAATAGATACTTTTCAAAAGAAGACTTAAGGAAGGCCAAGAGACATATGAAAACATGCTCAAAATAAAAAATCACCTGAGAGATGCAATGAGTTACCATTTCACACCTGTCAGAATGGCTATCATCAACAAATCAAGGAATGACAAGTGGTAGTGAAGATGCAGAGAAAAAGGAACCCTCGTCCAATGTTGGTGCAAATGCAGACTGGTGCAGCCAGTGTGGGGTTTCCTCAAAAAACTAAAAATGGAACTTCTATTTGACCCAGTGATCCCACTTCTAGGAATATATCCCAAGAAACTAGAAACACCAATCAGAAAGAATATCCACCCACATGTTCATAGCAGCACAATTTACAATAGCTAAAATTTAGAAACAGCCTAAATGCTTATCAGCAGATGAGTGGATTAAAAAACTGTGGTACATCTACACAATGGAATACTATGCTGCGGTAAAAAAGAAGTAACTCCTACCATTTGCAGCAGCATGGATGGAGCTGGAGAGCATTATGTCAAGCGAAGTAAGTCAGTCAGAGAAAGATAAATATCACATGATCTCACTCATTTGTGAAATATAATGATCAACATAAACTGATGAACAAAAATAGATCCAGAGACAGAGAAGCATTGATCAGGTGCTCAAAATGAGAGGGAAGGTAGGTGAGGGTGGG
Organism: Plecotus auritus; assembly: GCF_963455305.1. Taxonomy (NCBI): domain Eukaryota; kingdom Metazoa; phylum Chordata; class Mammalia; order Chiroptera; family Vespertilionidae; genus Plecotus; species Plecotus auritus. The sequence goes on from NC_137784.1 coordinate 66,159,781, forward strand.
GATAACGGGAGAGATCAACCAAATGACTTGTATGCATGCATATAAGCATAACCATTGGACGCAGACAACAGGGGCTGAGGGTGAGGGCATGATTTTTGAGGTGGGGGGTAATGGTGGGATAACGACACTTATGTAATACCTTAATCAATGAAAAAAAAGTACTGGTTTGGTGGTGATGAACTCCTTTAGCTTTTTCTTGTCTGTGAATCTCTTTATCTGACCTTCAATTCTAAATGATAGCTTTGCTGGGTAGAGTATTCTTTGTTGTAGGTTTTTGCTATTCATCACTTTGAATATTTGTTGCCACTCCCTTCTGGTCTGCATAGTTTTTGTTGAGAAATCAGCTGACAGTCATATGGGCATTCCCTTGTAGGTAACTAACTGTTTTTCTCTTGCTGCTCTTAAGATTCTCTCTTTGTCTTTTGCCCTTGGCATTTTAATTATGATGTGTCTTGGTGTGGTCCTCTTTGGACTCCTCTTGTTTGGGGTTCTCTGTACTTCCTGGACTTGAAAGTCTATTTCTTTCACCAGGTGGGGGAAGTTTTCTTTCATTATTTCTTCAAATAGGTTTTCAGTATCTTGCTCTCTCTCTTCTTCTGTCACCCCCATAATTTGTATGTTGGTATGCTTAAAGTTCTCCCAGAGGCTGCTTACACTATCTTCATATTTTTTGGATTCTTTTTTCTTTTTGCTCTTATGGTTGGGTGTTTTTTGCTTCCTCATGTTTCAAATCATTGATTTGATTCTCGGGATTCTCTAATCTACTGTTGAATTCCTGTAAATTATTCTTTATTTCAATCAGTGTATGCTTAATTTCTAACTGGACCTTTTCTATTTTTTGGGGGGCATTCTCACTAAGATCCTTGAAAGTCTCACTATGTTCCTCAGAGGTTTCTAGAAGATTCTTGAGTAACCTTATAATCGTGGTTTTGAACTCTATATTCAGTAGTTTGCTTTCTTCCATTTCTTTCATTTGTGACATGTTTCTTTGTCTCCACATTTTGGCTGCTTCCCTGTGTTTGTTTATATGAATTGGGTAGCTTCTACGTCTCCTTGAGTTGATAGAATGGCCTTGTGTAGTAGGTGTCCTATAGGGCCCAGTGGTTCAGCCTCCCCAATCACCTGAGGTGGACACTCTTTGTGCACCCCTTTGTGGGCTGTGTGCACAGTTTTGTTGCAGTTGAGCCTTGATTGCTGTTGGTGTCACTGGGCGGAATTAACCTCCAGGCCAATTGACTGTGGGGACCAGCTGAGACTGCAGTGGGAGAGTTGCTGTGCAGGAGACACCCTTAAAAAGCAGGACTTGCTTCAGTGTGGCTCTGGTGCACACTGAGTCTGCCCTTTGAGTGTGTCGCTTATGGATGTAGAGTTGTAATCTGATAAGGTCTCACACTGACCACTGGTACATTGGCTCTTGGGTCTCCAGGGCGGTGCAAAGTCAGCCCCTGCCTGGGGCCACCCAGCAGGAGCTACAGAGAAATCTGCAGGTTCCTCCTCTTTGTATCAGGTTTGGAAGTGCCCAGATGAGGCCCAGCTGTGAAGCAAGGCAGGGTGTTGCTGGTTTTTGGGCCTTTTATTGACAGTTTTGTGGTGACCTGACCCAGCTGCAGCTTGTTTGACAGGTTTTACCCTGAGAAAGGACAGACAATACATATGCAAAAGCCGCTGCACACAGTTTGGGTGGGGTTGTAAATTGGCTGTGGGGGGGATCTGAGGGAATCACCAGGGAAGAGCAAACAGAAATGGCTGCCAGTCAGCCCTGCACTGGGAAGGTACCAGCACAGGATCAATGACTGCTGCAAGCACCTCTGTCTGGTAGAAAGCTGCCCCCGTGCTCCTGCCCCGATGCCAGAAAGTCCAGTTTCTCCCCATATGTGTTTTGGTCCCCCAGAGCCTTGCCTGGCACTGGAGCGCAGAGGAAGTGGGAGCTTGTAAATTCAGTTCATGGTGCTGGCCTTTTAAGAGGAGTTGCTGGGTCTCTGACAGCCTGTGTGTCACTCAGCCCCAATCCACACTAGTTTTTACAGTCCATAGTTCTTATGGCCCATAGGGATTTCTTTCTCCAGCTCTGGAACCCTGGACTGGGGGTCTGGCGTGGGGCTGGGACTCCTTGCTCCTCCAGGCAGCCTCCAAAGAGGCAATCTCCCTGTTGATTAAAAAAGCAGCACACTCGGGTGCAGGACCAGTCCGTTCCGTGCCTCTGCACCTCCTACCAGTCTCAGTGTGCTTTCTACTTTACCTCTCTAGTTGTAGTACTTCCACTCAGCCAGCTTTCCCATGGTTCTGGATGATAGTTGGTTTTTCCTCCAAGAACTCTTTTTATAACAACCTTCTTAACATCCTGTTCCCCTCTACTAGTATACAATAATTTCCTTTTCTATGTTCTAACAAACTTGCATGTGGCTCACCTTAATTGTATATTCCAGATCACAATTCTTTTTCTCAAACCCTTTGTGTTGAAATATCTAGTTGAGTTTTTATTTAATGTCAACACACTACTTGGTGCCCTGTATTATGGCGATAAGAATTATTTTACCAAAATGTATGCCAACAAAATAAAAAGGATCATTAATTATTTTTCTTTCAAAATAAAAGGAAAAGCAAAGCTTGTACCTTCATTCTATGGCCATTACAATAAAACTTATAATAGTACATTGCATATTTATGTAATATCCATGATGTTTACTTGATGAACACATGTTTAGTAGCAAGTTGAAGAACAAGAAGTCCCATTCTTATAAAGCAGGGGTGGGGAACATCTGGCCTGTGGGCCATACCAGGCCCACGAAATCTTTTGGTCTGGCCCTGCTTTAGGGGTAAGTTCATTAAATGTTTGACCAAATATAGCAGGCTAATTTTTAACTTGATAACTTTGTGTGGCCCGCAAATGATGTTATAAATATCCAAATGGCCCTTGGGAGAGAAAAAGGTCCCCCACCCCTGTTCTAAAGGCTAAATTATCACATATATTGACTCCCACTGTGACAACATGAGGAGGTCAGAGGACTCACTTTCCAGTGAATCTAAAAAAAAAACATATTTTGAAAACACTTGCAACCATTTAAAGCTTCTGGAAATGTTCCTAAGAGTAAACAGTAAATAAAGGTTCATTTATTCAAGAAAATCTATGTAATATAATTATAATGATAAGAGTCTGTAGTTTTTATTCACAATGGCTTCCTCCTGCCTACTCACCCCTAAGTGAGGCAGACACTCTCCTCCAGACCACTGCAGCCATGAACACAGGGCTATCTCTTCCCCAGGTCCCATCTCAGACATTTTTTCTAGGAAGGAAGAGAATGCCAGCATTTCTTATCCTGTCCCAACTGCTGGTTGCTGAGGTTAATCCCTGGGTGAGTTAATTCAAAAGGTAGGGATTCCCTTCACCTACTGGTGAAATGGAGCCTTGGGTGTGGCATGTTAGCTCTTCCCCAACTGGTGAGACAATAGTTTCACACCAATAGAAGCAAACCAAGAGTATCTCAGGCTACTGCTCCTTTCTCCACTGAGCCCTTAGCTCCTAAAGTGGAGGTCTCACTCAGAGAAAAGTTAAACTTATCCTCACTCCCAGATTCAGAACTTTGGTTCAGTGATTTTTCCTGGGGGGAGAAGCATGATGTAAAATAGGTAGTTCCTCATCTTTTCTCTAAGACTAACCTCATTTGCAACAGAGTTTGGAGAAGTTTAAACCTACAGGTGATCTCAAAAACAGGAGAGGTTTTGGTGAAAAACAATTAAGTGCAGACTCATGGATTTATTGATTTAAAAAAAATAAAAAGAAAGTGTAATAACAATTTTGCATCAAATAAAGAATATCAGTAAAGAAATAGGTATTAACAAAAATTACCAATAAAAATTATAGAGTAGAAAAGCACAATAAATATTCACTCAGAGGAAAGAAAATCAATAAAGGAGAATAAGAGAAAAACAAAAAATGGGACACATAGAAAACAAAAAGTAAAATGCCAGATGTAAATCCAATTATATTAATGATAACATAAAATGTAAATAAAATAAATAATCCAATCAAAAGGGAGAGATTGTAATTGAGATTAAAATTATTAACTAACTATACATAAAACACTTTGTATTAAAAGGTATGAAGAAACTGAAAGTAAAATCATGGAAACAAATATACAATAGCAAACACAAGAAAGCTGGAGTGAGTATACTATTATCAAGAAAAAATACATTTTAAAACACTCTACCAAACAACAAAATAGAAATTTACCTTTTTCTTCTGAGTTTTATATTTTTGCTGTTACATTTAGAGTTTGATGTATTTTGAGTTATTTTTTGTGGTATGAATTAAGGGTCGAACTTCATTCTTTTACCTGTAGCTACCCAATTGTACTAGCACTGTTAACTTAAAAGATGATTCCCTATTGAACAATCTTGACACTCATTAAATATCAGTCTATCACAAAATATGGGTTTATTTCTGAACACTCAGTTATTATATTAATTTATATGACTATCCTTATGCCAGTACCACTGCTTTGTGTTAAGTTTTGAAATATAAGAGTGAATCATCTTATTTTTTTTTCTTTATTCTAGGATTGGTGATTCTAGATCCCTTGAAATTGCATATGAATTTTAGAATCAACTTGTCAATTCCTACAAAGAAGTCAACTGAGATTCTGATTGCTTTGAATCTGTAGATCATTTGGGGAGCATTGCCACCTTAACAACATTGATTTTTTATAGTTTTCGGAGTAAATTTTGCATTTCTTTTTTTAAATGTACTCCTAAGTATTTTATAATTTTTGGTGCTTTAGTGATTTTTTTCTCAAATTCACTTCAGATTATTCATTGCAAGTATATAGAAATAAAATTGATTTTTGCATTATTATCTTGAAATCCAAATTATTTAGGACTTTAACTGCTATCTGTTAATAGAGATACCGTAGTTCTGCCTTTCCAATCTGGACTCATTTTCTTTCTTTTCCCCACTTAATTTCCTTGGCTCAAACCTTCATTAAAATGTTGAAGAGAAGGTTGTTGCAATGAACAGTTATTCCATTTTTCTTAAGGAATCAGCTGAAGTTACTGGGAAGAGAAACCACTTTAAAAAAAATAATGAAAAACCTTAAAGTAAAAAATAGAGATAGTTAGGGAACAATATCAAATATACATTTATATACATATTATATCTACATCATAGATTTCCATGATATTCAAAGATGGCAAAATTCCTATTACAACTTTTAGTGATAAAAAGTAAATGATTAATAAATAAATAACTAAACAAGAGAGTAAACAGATTGAAATGAATAGTTATTTAATCATTTTACATATATGGAAAATCTAAGAAGAATTTTTTGAATCTAGTTTTAAAAATTATTCAGTGAGCATACTAAATAATTAAATGACCATAATCTCTATATATAAAAGGCTAATTTGCAAAGTGTCCCCTCGGGAGTTTGACTGGGAGAACAGGAGTCTGATCACTAACTATGACATGCACTGACCACCAGGGGGAAGTGTGGAACATGGCAGGTGACCAGTGGCAGCAGTGGGGTGCTGAGGGAGCTAGGGAAGGAGGAGGTGGGGAGGCAGGGAGGTGGGGGAAACCATGCAGTGGTGGTGTGTGGGTGGTGAGGGAAGGAGGAGGTAGGGAAGTTGGGAGGCAGGGAGGTGGAGAACCTTATTGGCCCTGATTGCCGGCCAAGCCTAGGGACCCTACCCGTGCATGGATTTCTTGCACCAGGCCTCTAGTTAATAATAAGAATTTGTAGCTTATTTGAAAATTACTGCAAGTTTATGCAGTAAGAAATAATCATTAACAACAAATTAAATGTAATTAAATCAATGTTTGATATTCAGTATAATCCCACAATAGCTTTGGAATGTTGTTATCCTATATAATAAAAGCCTAGTATGCAAATAGGCCAAACAGCAGAACAACCAGCGGAATGACCAGTTGCTATGATGCACACTGACCACCAGGGGGCAGACACTCAACACAGGAGCTGCCCCTAGCCCGCAGGCCCCAGGCCAGCCAAGGAGGGTGTGAGCAGGGGCCCCTGATCGCCCCACCAGTGGCCCCACAGAGGGAGGTGACCTGGCGGTGGCAGCGAAGGGGCAGGGCCAGCGAACAGGTGGCACCAGGCAGGCCAAGGCAGGTGCCAGCAGGGGGCCCCCCATTGCCCTGCCAGTCACCACACAGATTGGCCCTGATAGCCAGCCAGGCCTAAGGACCTTACCTGTGCAAGAATTTTGTGCACCGGGCCTGTAGTTATAAATAAAAGTTAAATACAAAGTGTTCTCTGATATTTCCCTTTTCCTTACTCCTTTTCAGAAAAAAACACCACCACCATAATTATTTTATGTTATTCAGAGAATTACAACAATATTATCTAGTCATCAAGCCCTCCTGATTTTTTTTCAAAGTATCTCTCAGGTTTCCTTTCATTGTTATTCTACTAGTAATACTTTATATCAGACTTCCAGCATTTCTTTAGGAGTCTCCTGACTATTCTTTCTTCCTACTAACTTCTTTTCACCCTAATTCCTATAATTCACCCTGGAGAATACCAGCATAAATACAATTTTATTATGCAACACACACTATAATTCTTCCATTGCTTCTTGTTGTCTTTTAGAAAACATGTAAACTCTTTACTGTCACATCCTAGATTCTCTATGATTTCTCCCAATTTTTATTCTATTTGAACATTCCCTTTCCCTGCATTTCTCAAAATGTCTTAATCATTCTCTTTCTCCAAATCATACCACCTCCTGCAAGGGTCACATGCATTTGAAAGTGGAGTAGTACAAATGTGTTGGACTATTCCATAGCTGAACTAATAAAAACACAAAAGGATCATATAGAAGGAAAATGGGTTTTGGAGTCAGGAAGACGAACACTTCCACTTACTGTTTGGCTTTGGGGTACAGATGGCCAAGAGACATGAAAAATGCTCAAAGTCATTAATCATCAGAAAGATGGCAAAGCAAAACGACAATGAGGTATCAACTCACAGCTTCAGAATGGCTATCATCAACAAATCAACAAATGATAAGTGCTGGTGAGAAAGTGAAGAAAGGGAAACCTTAGACAAGCTGGTGAGAATGCAGACTGATGCAGCCATTGTGGAAAACAGTATGGAATTTCCTCAAAAAATTAACAATGAAACTGCCATTTGACCCAGTGATCCCACTTCTAGAAATATGTTCTAAGAAACCCAAAACACCAATCAGAAAGAATATATGCACCCTTACATTCATAGCAGTGCAATTTATAATAGCTAAGATCTGGAAAACAGCCCAAGTGCCCATCAGTAGATCAGTGGATAAAAAAACTATGGTACATTTACACCATGGAATATTATGCAGCAGCAAAAAAAAGAAGAATATCTTACCCTTTGAGACAGCATGGAGGGACCTGGAGAGTATTATATTAAGTGAAATAAGTCAGTCAGAGAAAGACAAGTATCATATAATCTCACCCATAAGTGGAATCTAATGAAGAAAACAGATCCAGAGACATAGAAGCATGGAACAGACTGTTGAATCTCAGAGGGAAGAGGGGTGGGTGAGTGAGTGGGAAGAAATCAACCAAAAAACTTGTATGCATATATTCATAACCCATGGACACAGACAAAAGGGTACTGAAGGCTTGGAGCAGGGGGCAGCTGTGGGCTAGAAGGGGTCAATGGGGGAAAATAGGGGACATATGTAATACTTTCAACAATAAAGATTTAAAAATGATCTAATTTCTCAGAGTTTCCATGTCACCAACTACAAAATTGGCATGATAATAATACCTACCTTTGCATGAAAGTTGTGAGGATTAAATAAAATAAGTAAATGTGCCTACTACACAGTATCCATCTAGTAAATGTCAGTGGCTGCTGATATTATTATTAGCATTAGTATTAATAAAAGAGGTTTTAATTAATAAGTTTCATCCTTAAAGTGTTTAAAATTTTACAATCTAGATACTAAGTACAGGGCTCTTGACATTAGAGAAATCAGAGAAAGACAGAAACAAAACAGACTGGGTGAGTGTGAATGTTGGGTCTTAATTCCATTCTTCTGAGGTATCTACTTTAAGAGCAATCATGCTTTGAGGCTTGGGATCAGAATCTAAGAACTAGGTGCACATTATGATTTTCATTTTTTTAATTCAAGTAATTCTCTTTTTAGATGATTGTAATAAAAACTGAAATGCATAATTGACCAAGTATTAACAGTATTGTCAATTAATGGTGTGCATTGTTATTTGACTTGAAGCATTTTACCAAGTCAGCTGTATTGAAACTCCTTGAGCACATGAACAATGTCTTCTATGCACCCACATAACTCAGTATCTCATTTGACTGTGGCATTTGCTCTCTAAAAGCCTTATTTATCAAAAGTTATCTCTTGTGGGCTTATTTGAAAGCTTTTATAGCTAACTAAAATTATCATGATTATGTTTGTCTACTTTTTAACAGTTTATGACCCCCCCCCCAATAGTTCCAATTTCTTACTCTTTATGCTTAATGATACATTTGATAATTTTATGTGCATTTTACTTTAACTCACTAATTTTGTCGTCTTATAAACAAATAATAAAATATAAAAATAAAACAAACGTTTTACATAAAATTTTCAATCCATCTAGTTTTTCACAGTAATTATTTAAGCTGGTGAAATATTATGCTTAATTTTATTTATTTTTTAAAATATATTTTATTGATTTCAGAGAGGAAGGGAGAGGGAGAGAGAGATAGAAACATCAATGATGAGAGAGAATCATTGATCGGCTGCTTCCTGTGTGCCCCCAACTGGGGATCAAGCCCGCAACCCGGACATGTGACCTTGGCTGGAATCAAACCTGGGACCCTTCAGTCTGCAGTCCAACGCTCTATCCACTGAGCAAAACCAGCTAGGGCTATGCTTAATTTTAAATAAAAGTTATTGGTTTGGTAATTGATTGAGCAAATGATTTATAGATGGCATTTCACATTTTCCTCTTGTCAAATCACCCCTTCCACCGGCCTATAGTAGAGAATATGAGGGACTTTGTTGGTTTTCTACTTTATGTTTGAATCATATTTCTTTTCATCCTATATAATAAAAGCCTAATATGCAAATTGTCCCCTTGAATGGAGTTCCTCTGGGAGTTCGACCGCTGGACCAGTCGCTATGATGTGCACTGATCACCAGGGGGCAGATGCTCCAACCAATAGGTTAGCTTGCTGTGGGCACTGGTGGGCTGGACTGGAAAGTGAGGTGTGAGGTGAGAGTCATCAGGAAGTTCCCAGGGTTTGGCCTGAGCCCCCAGCGGAGGCAGGCAGGGGTGGGAGCCAAGCGGGACTGGGTGGTGTGGGAGGCTGCTACATATGAACTGAGACCCAAGGGCTGGGCAGCCCTCTACAGCCTGTGGCGTTCTCAGTGAACAATTTATAATCTTCAGAACTGCTTTTTATTTGTTAAGTTTCACTAACAACTCCAGGAGAGTGGGTAACACCATTACGGGGAGGGGGGCAGTCCAGGTGTGCAGGCCCAAGGCCGAGGGCAGCCACGGGCTCCTGGGGATGCAGCAGAGAGGGGGGGTGGGGCTGAGTCAGAGAAACTGAGTCCAAAACTTGAAAGGACGTAGGAGGCAGTGAGAGGCGGAAGGTGACAGCTGCACAGGGGCCTAGAAAAGCTGCTGGGCGGGGGCAGCCAAGGAGCCCGGTGCCTATCCCATGGGACAAGGCTCCATGCTCTCCCTCCTCCTCCCTGTGACCTGTCACCCCAGCTCTCCTCGGAGGCCCTGCCTGGGCTCCCCCCACACAGCTCTGCACAGCAGCACGGCCCACACAGCCCTGCCTGCACTACCTCACCTGCACAGTCTCACCCGCCCTGCACAACCTGTCCCGCCCACACTGCCTCACCTAGCACAGCCCTGCCCCACCCTGCAAGCCTTTGGGGAGCTCTGCCCCTGGAGGAGAAAGGGGGAGGCTGCAGACAGGAGGTCGCAGGAGGGAGAAGAGCAGGGCCCACCAAGTTAGAATGAGGGGAGAGAGAGAGAGACCCCACAGGACTGGAGACAGAGATGGGTGGGGAAGGATGACCATGAGGAAGCTCACCCTTGGTTGAAGTAGAAATCTTGACCCCATTTTACAGACCCCAGCAGAGTGTGTGTGTGGCGGGGGTGAAGACAAAAGAGGGTGGAGGGGACTGGGTGGATGGAGAGCAGCAATGTTTGATTCATGGCCTATTTCTTCTTATTTTTGTTAATATATTTTTATTGATTTCAGAGAGGAAGGCAGAGGGAGATAGAGATAGAAACACCAATGATGAGAGAGAATCGATCTGCTGCCTCCCACACGCCCCCTACTGGGGTTTGAGCCTGCAACCCAGGAATGTGCCCACGACCAAAATCAAACCCAGGATGCTTGAGTCCAAAGGCTGGGGTTCTATCCACTGAGCCAAACCATCTAGGGCAACACATGGCCTATTTAAAACCACTGAAGTAGGCTGAGCAGGCGTCTTACCACCATGGTGTTACCTGATAGTGAGGGTGTCTCTCCTTATGTTGAGGTTATCAGAACTACATTGAAGTAAAGATACACTCATGGTGCCTGCAAAGGGTTTCCACACACAGGATGCAATTTACTTTGTGTGACAGCTGAAGAGGGTGAGCAGAGCCTTGGAAGGACATGAGGTCTCCAAGACCAGGGGCTGGAGGCAAAGTGCGTGCCATGCATTCTGTGCCATGAGTTATAATCTATAGATATAAAAGTCTAATATGCTAAGTGTCTAACTGAGTGGTTGATCAACCAGTTGCTATGATGTGCACTGACCACCAGGGGGCAAATGCTCCCACTGGTAGGTTAGCTTGCTGCTGGGGTCTGGCTGATCAGACTGGGCAAGACAGTGCTAGACATGCCATGGAGAGCTCCTGTGGTCCCTCCTGCAGTCCCTCCCCAGCCACCAGCACCGAACCGCCCTGATCAGGACTGGGTGAGATAGCCCTGATTGGCCCCAATCGCCGGCCAGGCAGGGGGTACCCAGCTGTGCATATATTATATGCACTGGGCCTCTAGTATATACATATGAACTTAATTTATTTTCCAGTAATCTATACTAATAAAAGCCTAGGTGGCCCTCACGTGCGACGTCATCACAAGATGGCCACCATAAGATGGCCGCGCGCACAGTGGAGTTGGGGCCCAGCAGTCACTCCGTGCAGTGTGGCCTGGGGATCCCACAGAGGAGGCCCGTCCCAGTGTCTCTGCCCCCTCACGTGGAGGAGGTGGGTCCTGGCAGAGAAGGTGGGTTGCAGCAGGGGAGGGCAGTTGGGGGAATCAGACTGGCAGGGGAGGGAAGTTGGGGGTGATGGGGCTGGAAGGGGAGCAGTTAGGCGTCAATCAGGCCAGCAGGGGAGCGATTAGGGGATGATCAAGCTGGCAGGCAGAAGAAGTTAGGGGCAATCAGGCAGGCAGGCAGGCAAGTGGTTAAGAGCCAGCAGTACCAGATTGCAAGAGGGGTGTCCCACAAGGATCGGGCCTAAATCAGCAGTCAGACATCCCCTGAGGGGTCCCAGATTGGAGACAGTGCAGGCCGGACTGAGGGACACCCCCCCTCCCATGCATTAATTTCATGCACAGGGCCACAAGTCCTATATAATAAAAGGATAATAGGCAAATTGACCTTAACGGCAGAATGACTGGTCACTATGATGTGCACTGACCACCAGGCAGCAGACGCTCAACATAGGAGCTGCCCCAGTGGTCAGTGTGCTCCCACAGGGTGAGATCTGCTCAGCCACAAGCTGGGCTGATGGCTGCAAACACAGCAGTGGTGGCGGGAGCATCTCTCACTTCCTTGACAGCACTAAGGATGTCTGACTGAGGCAGGTGGACATCCCTGAGGGCTCCTGGGCTGCCAGAGGGATGTCTGACTGCCAGCTTAGGCCCGATCCCCCAGAGAGTGGGCCTACGCTGGAAGTTGGATATCCCTCGAGGGGTCCCGGACTGCGAGATGCTGTAGGCCAGGCTGAAGGACCCCCTGCCCCCGAGTGCACAAATTTCATGCACCAGGCCTCTGGTAAATAAATAGAGTTTTAAAATGGAATGTTTCCCTTCTGAGTGCATTTGAACTTTCTTTTACTCTGAAAAGCCTTTAATAAAGCACTAATATTCTTGGCCTTTCTATTTTTATAAAAATATTTAAAAAGATATGTGTAAGATAACATTTTTGAAAAAGCACAGTGCACTTTAAAGCTTTTACTGAGATGCTCAAGATAGTGTCTTTAAGCACCTTGGATGAATCATTTCAGGCAGCAGTTCTAAAATCATATATAAAAAGTGAAATAAGCTAGTCAGAGAAAGACAAATATTGCATTATCTCACTTATTTGTGGAATCTAATGAACAAAATAAATTGACCAACAAAATAAATCCAGAGACATGGAACAGACTGATATGTCCCAGAGGGGAGGGGCAGGTGAATGGGAAGAGATTAACCAAAGAACTTACATACTGACTAGAGGTCTGGTGCACCGATTCATGCACTGGTGGGGTCCCTTGCCATGGCCTGCAGGGATTGGGCTGAAACCAGCAATTAAATGCCGCCTGCCGCACCAGCCTTCAGCTTCTGCTCATTGTGGCCCTGCTGCACCTGCCCCAGGCTTGCACCCAGTCAGTCCCAAAGTGGGAGAGGCCTCCGCTGCCTCAGCAGCGCTCCCCAGCTGTGAGCCCTGCATCTGGTGCCTGTCTGCCAGCTGAGTGGCATTCCCACTGTGGGAGCGCACTGACCACCAGGGTCAGCTTCTGTATTGAGTGTATGCCCCCTGGTGGTAAGCATGCATAATAGTGACCAGTCGATGGGTTGGTCAGTTGTTTGGTCACTTAGGCTTTTATAGATGTCTATAAAAATTCGTGCACAGAGGGGGGGGGGTTCCTCAGCCTGGCTTGCACCCTCTCCAATCTGGGATTCCTCCGGGGATGTCCAACAGCTGGTTTAGGCCCAATCCCTTAAGTATTATTGTGCATTTTAATTTATTTTATTATTTTTTTGTTGGATTATTATTTTATTTTATTTTTATTTATTTATTTTTTATTTTTTTAATATATTTTATTGATATTTTACAGAGAGGAAGGGAGAGGGATAGAGAGCTAGAAACATCGATGAGAGAGAAACATCGATCAGCTGCCTCCTGCACACCTCCCACTGGGGATGTGCCCGCAACCAAGGTACATGCCCTTGACCAGAATCAAACCCGAGACCCTTCAGTCCGCAGGCTGATGCTCTATCCACTGAGCCAAACCGGATTCAGCTATTTATTTTTTTAATTGTTTGAAGTAGTACAAATAGTACATATGTCTCTTTTTTTTTCCTATTGACCTCCCCCCAGCCTCCCCTTACCCCAAGTACATGCCTTTACCTGCCCCCGCCCCCAGTGTCTTGTATCCATTGGTTATGCTTATATGCATGCGTACAAGTCCTTCGGTTTATGTCTTACAGCACCCCCGCAAAAAAAAACCTCCTCTTCCTTCCCGCTGTAGTTTGACAGTCTGTTCAATGTTTCTTTGCCTCTGTATCTATTTTTTCCCCTTTTCGTTCCTTTAAAAAATCTTGCCTCTGCAGACTAGAAATAAACGTATAATAACAAAAAATGTTTGAGTCCCAATTTCAATGCCCAACAGTTCTGAGTCCCCATTTCAATGTCAAACAGTTCCTTAAGTGTACATGTCAGCAATGATATCTGGATGGTGGGCACATGGTGGCAATGCAGGTCTGACCCTCTCTGGTTTGGTCCTAGGCAAGTTGCTGCGTCGCACAGCTTCTGACTGCAAGCGTGGCAAGGCGTCGTCAGCGTCTTCCATCTCTGGACTGTTTCTCCTCTTGTCTTCGTGGTTGGAGCAGACCTGTCAATTCCTCTCTATTGCAGGAATCCACATGGTCTTGGAGTTGTTTTCTGAAAATATACAAACATATTGTCGACCAAAAGTTAATAAAGGAATCTTTTCTATATAATTGATTTGGGATCCTTTTTATTTTTGCCCAAACGATTTTCCTTTGTCTTATTTAGACACCATGTGTGTTTTTTCATGGGTGTCTTGCTGTTAGCATTACAAATGAAAATTAATTTTGTAAAGTAAAAATTTTCTAGATGTAATTTACTTATAGGATATTTTTTCTTACATGATATTACCCTACTATCCCCCCTTTTTTTGATTAATGGAGGCTTTTGTAAATTTTATAATGCAGTCTTGATAACTTTAAATTTTAATTTTTTGCACAAAAATATGACTGCTTTAGTTTCATTGCATGTTCAGGAATTTTACCATGAGATGAACTGCCAATAGAAATTTTAGTTACCACTTTAGGAACAGCTTTTTGTCCAGTACAATTAAATTTTCTTGAATATTCACTTATTTGAATTAACCTATTAAATTTAATCTGAAAATTTGATTATTATTTTACTGTCAAATTTAATAATCTACCAACAATCTTAGTTTACCCTGTAAATATTAGTGGAAAGGATTATTTGCATTCTTGAGTAGGCCCTGAGCATTCCTGGTGCTAGGCTGGACTTAGATATAGGGCAGCTGCTGTCGGCCAAGTCTCTGTCTGTTACCTGGGTCCCAATCTGAGCTGGGCCAAGTCACACTGTCTGTCACCTGTGTCACGATCTGAGCTGGGCGTGGGAAGCAAAGCAGCCATGGGAGCAGGAGACCTCTCTCAGACGGGGTGAGGGTTCAGGCCCAGCAAGGTTGGGGGGATGAGGGACTGTGCCCACCTCTGATGATCCCCAAGTTCTCTCCTGATGGCCCCTCTGCGACTGTGCTGGTCTTAGGTTATTCCTTCCCTGAGGAATCTGACCCGTCTCTGGCTAACCAGTCATCCTCCGGGGCCAAGCAGGGTGATGTGAGGTTCAGTTCTGTCTCCTTGGTAGCCTATGCCCCCGTGGCCTCCACGCCCAGCACCTGCCTTGGGATCCCCTGGCCTGCTGGCGGGGCCCTAGCACTGATCACATATCTCGGGGAACTCAGGTTTCTTTTCCAGGGAGGGCCCAGCTCACACGATTGGGCGAGAGACAGATCCATGGTACCAGCCACCACGAGGCTTCAAGCTCAGCATGAACAGAAAGCTCAGGCAACAGCTGAGGACAATTGGATTGTGAGAAGAGGGTCCCTCTTGGCACAAAAGGCAAGAGGGGCCAATAGAGAATGCTCAAGTGCCTTCCCAGGGCTCTAATTCCTTCTGAAAGGGATTATATCCTTTCATGTCCTCTTTTTTTTTTTTTAAATTGCTACCAAACATTCCAAGAATTAGTTTGTAAGTTTGTTTGGGATAATTGTACAATATGCTGTTGTAAAATATCTAAAATTATAATGACATTGTAGAATAATATCATGTAAGCATATTCTTTGCTCTAGGCCATGGCAATTCAATTTCAAACTGGCTGTCAATTTCTTTTTGGAACTTTATATAAACTTTGTCAGGGAGGCAAAAACACAAAGTATTCCCCCATACCCCCCACCCCCCACCTATGCCCCACCCCCTTGTTGTCTGTGTCTATTGATTAGGCTCATATGCATGCACACAAGTCCTTTGGTTGATCTCTCTCCCTTATCCCCACCCTCCCCTACCTTCCCTGAGGTATGACGTGATGTTCAACGTTTCACAATCTCTGGATCTGTTCTTGTTCATCAGTCTATGCCATTCATTATATTCCACAAATGATTGAGATCATGTGATATTTATCTTTCTCTGCCTGGCTTATTTCACTTAACATAATACTCTCCAACTCCATCCATGTTGTTGCAAATGCTAGGAACTCCTTCTTTTTTACTTCAGCGTAGTATTCCATTGTGTAGATATACCTCAGTTTTTTAATCCACTCATCTGCTGATGGGCATTTAGGCTGTTTCCAAATCTTAGCTATGGTGAATTGTGCTGCTATGAACATATAGGAGTGCATATATCCTTTCTGATTCGTGTTTCTAGTTTCTTGGGATATATTCCTAGAAGTAGGATCACTGGGTCAAATGGGAGTTCCATTTTTACTTTTGTGAGGAAACTCCATACTGTTCTCCACAGTGGCTGCACCAGTCTGCACTTCCACCAGCAGTGCACGAGGGTTCCTTTTTCTACGCATCCTCTCCAGCACTTGTCATTTGTTGATTTGTTGATAATAGCCATTCTGACAGGTGTGAGATGGTACCGCATTGTTGTTTTGATTTGCATCTCTCTGATGATTAGTGACTTTGAGCAGGTTTTCATGTTTCTTGGCCTTCCTTCTGTCTTCTTTCGAAAAGTGTCTATTTAGATCAGATGCCCATTTTTTTATTGGATTGTTCATCTTCCTTTTGTTAAGTTGTATGAGTTCCCTGTAAATGTTGGAGATTAAAACCTTATCGTTGATATCATTGGCAAATATGTTCTCCCATGCAGTGGGCTTTCTTGTTGTTTTATTGATGGTTTCAGTTGTTGTGCAAAAGCTTTTTATTTTGATGTAATCCCATTTGTTTATTTTCTCTTTAGATTCCATTGCCGTAGGGGCAATATCAGTGAAGAAGATCCTTCGGCATATGTCTGAGATTTTTCTGCCTGTGGATTCCTCTAGTATTTTTATGGTTTCCCTTCTTATGTTGAAGTCCTTTATCCATTTTGAGTTTAATTTTTGTGTATGGTGTAAGTTGGTGATCTAGCTTTATTTTTTTTTTTGCATGTATCTGTCCAATTTTCCCAACACCATTTGTTGAAGAGACTGTCTTTACTCCATTGTATGTTCGTGCCTCCTTTGTCAAATATTAATTGAGCATAGTGATTTGGGTCAATTTCTGGGTTCTCTATTCTATTCCATTGATCTATATGTCTGTTCTTGTGCCAGTACAAGGCTGTTTTGAGGACAGTGGCTTTGTAATACAGCTTGATATCCAGTATTGAGATCCCACCTACTTTGTTCTTCTTTCTCAGGATTGCTGCAGCTATTCGGGGTCTTTTTTTATTCCAGATCAATTTTTGGAAAGTTCGTTCTAGGTCCGTGAAATATGTCGTTGGTATTTTAATGGGAAGTGCACTGAATTTATAGATTGCTTTGGGTAGTATGGACATTTTGATGATATTGATTCTACCAATCCATGAACATGGTATGTTCTTCCATCTGTTTAGGTCTTCCTCTATCTCTTTTTTCAGTGTCGTGTAGTTTTTCACGTATAGGTCTTTTACCTCCTTAGTTAAGTTTATTCCTAGGTATCTTAATTTTTTTTTGTGCGATGGTAAATAGGATTGCTTTTTTAGTCTCTCTTTCTGTAAGTTCATTATTGGTGTATAGAAATGCCATAGATTTCTTGGCGTTAATTTTGTATCGTGCTACATTGCCGAATTCATTTATTAACTCTAGTAATTTTTTGATGGAGTCTTTAGGGTTTTCTATGTACAGTATCATGTCATCTACGTATAAGGACAGTTTTACTTTTTCTTTTCCAATTTGGATGCATTTTCTTTCTTCTTCTTGTCTGATCGCAATGGCTAATAATGCCAGCACTATATTGAACAGGAGTGGTGAGAGTGGGCATCCCTGTCTTGTTCCTGTTCTTAGGGGAAATGGTTTTAGTTTTTGCCCATTGAGTATGATGTTGGCTGTGGGTTTGTCATATATGGCTTTTATTATGTTCAGGTATGATCCTTCTATTCCCACCTTGCTGAGAGTTGATATCAAGAAAGGGTGTTGGATTTTGTCAAATGCTTTTTCTGCATCAATTTATATGAGTATGTGGTTTTTATCTCTCAATTTGTTTATGTGATGTATCACGTTTATTGATTTTTGAATATTGTACCATCCTTGCATCCCCGGGATAAATCCTACTTGGTCATGGTGTGTGATCTTTCTGATGTACTGTTGGATTCAATTTGCTAGAATTTTGTTGAGGATTTTGGCATCTACATTCATGAGGGATATTGGCCTGTAATTCTCTTTCATTGTGTTATCTTTATCTGGTTTTGGTATTAGGGTGATGCTGGCTTCATAGAAGGAGCTTGGAAGTGTTCCTTCCTCTTGAATTTTCTGAAATAGTCTGAGGAGGATAGGTTTTAGTTCTTCCTTGAATGTTTGGTAAAACTCCCCTGTGAAGCCATCTGGCCCCAGACTTTTGTTTGCTGGAAGTTTTTGATGACTGCTTCAATTTCTTCCATAGTTATTGGCCTATTGAGATGTTTAGATTCTTCCTGATTGAGTTTTGGAAGGTTATATTTTTCTAGGAATATGTCGATTTCCTCCAGGTTGTCCAGTTTGTTGCAATAGAGTTGTTCATAAAATTTTTTAACAATCCTTTGTATTTCGGTGGGGTCTGTTGTTATTTCTCCTCTTTCATTTCTGATTTTTTTTTTTATTTGGGTGGTCTCTCTTTGCTTCTTGGTGAGCCTGGCTAGAGGTTCATTAATCTTGTTTATCCTTTCAAAGAACCAGCTCTTGGTTTTTTTTTTTATCTTTTGTATTGTTTTTTTGGTCTCTATGTCATTCATTTCTGCCCTGATCTTTATTATTTCCTTCCTTCTGCTCACTGTAGTCTTTTCTTGTTGCTCTCTTTCTAATTCTTTGAGTTTTTGAGTTAGATCATTTATTAGAATTTTTTCTTGTGTTTTTTGAGGTAGGCCTGTAGAGCTATAAACTTCCCTCTCAGGACTGTTTTCATTGTGTCCCATAGCAATTGCATTGTTGTGTTTTTATTGTCATTAGTCTACAGGATGTTTTTAATTTCTACTTTGATCTCATTGATCACCCAATCATTGTTTAATAGCATGCTATTCAGCTTCCAAGTGTTTGAATTTTTTGGAATGTTTTTATTATAGTTTATTTCTAATATTATGCCATTGTGGTCTGAGAAAATGCTTGATATGATTTCAATCTTTTTGAATTTGGGGAGACTTTTCTTGTGATCCAGTATGTGGTCTATTTTTGAAAATGTCCCATGTGCACTTGAGAAAAACGCATATTCCGTGGCTTTGGGGTGAAATGCTCTGAAGATGTCAATTAGGTCCATCTGATCTAGTGTGTCATTTAGAATGCTGTTTCTTGGCAGCTTTTTTTTCTAGAGGATTTATCCAGTGATGTCAGTGGTGTATTAAAGTCTCCTACTATGATTGTATTGTTGTCGATCATTCCCTTGATATCTTCTAGGGGTTTTTTATGTATTTTGGTGCTCCTGCATTGGGTGCATATATGTTTACCAGAGTTATATCTTCTTGTTGAATTGCTCCCTTTAGTATTATGTAGTGGCCTTCCTTATCTCTTGTTATGGCCTTTACTTTGAGGTCTATTTTATCAGAGATAAGTATCGCAACCCCAGCTTTTTTCTGATTTTCATTTGCCTGAAAAATGTTTTTCCATCCCTTCACTCTCAGTCTGTGTGAATCCTTTGCTCTGAGGTGGGTCTCTTGTAGACAGCAAATATATGTATCATATTTTTTTATCCATTCAGCTACCCTGTGTCTTTTGATTGGTGCATTTAATCCATTTACGTTTAATGTTATTATTGAGTAGTTCATGTTTGTTGTCATTTTTTTCCTTAGTGTTTGTGTTTCTTCTTGCCTTTCTCTTTCTTCTTTTTACAGCAGTCCCTTTAGCATTTCTTGCATTGCTGGCTTGGTAGTGATAAACTCTCTTAGCCCTTTTTTGTCTGTGAAGCTCCTGATTCCACCTTCAATTTTGAATGATAGCCTTGCTGGGTATAGTATTCTTGGATTCAGACCCTTGCTTTGCATCACTGTATATTTCATTCCATTCCTTTCTGGCCTGGTGTGTTTCTGTTGAGAAATCAGTTGATATTCTAATAGGAGATCCCTTGTAGGTATCTTTCTGTCTCTGTCTGGCAGCCTTTAAAATTCTTACTTTGTCGTAAGTGTTTGCCCATTTAATATGATGTGTCTTGGTGTCGGTCTTTTGGGGTTCAACCTGTTTGGGACTCTATGTACTTCTTGGACTTGCATAGTTTTTTTCTTGCCAATATCAGGGAAGTTTTCTGTCATTATTTCTTCAAACAGGTTTTCTATTCCCTGCGTCTCTTCCTCTCCTTCTGGTATCCCTATTATTCTAATATTGTTTCGTTTTGTGTTGTCCCAAAGCTCCCTTAGGCTCTCCTCTTGCTTTTTAAGTCTTCTTTCCAATTGCTGATGTTTGTTTGTTTTTTCCTACCTTGTCTTCTAATTCGCTGATGTGGTCCTCAGCCTCGTCTAGTCTACTGTTTAAGCCTTCCAATGTGTTCTTTATTGCAGCTATGTCATTCTTCATCTCTTCTTGGTTTCTTTTCATGTTGGTGACATTCTCATTCAGCTCCTTATAGATCTTATTGAGTTGTGTGTATTTGTCATCCATCCGTTTAAACATCCTTATAACCATTACTCTGAATTCTTTCTATTTAAGCTACTAGCCTCAATTTCATTTAACTCCCTTTCTGGTGGTTCCTATTTTTCTTTCCTTTGGGAGTTTCATTTTTGTCTCCCCATGTTTTCCTGTAATGTTTTAATTGTAGATCCAATTGCTTTGCTACCCAGGTTCTTTTGGTGATGGTGCTACTGGTGCAATCTCTCAGTTCTCCTGGGCTTGGTAATCTGGTGTAGCTCCCTACTTGATCTATTTGGGTTCTCTTGATGTAGACCTGCGAGCTTGAGAGGCACAACTGCGGTGTCTAGAAGTCAGCAGCCATGGAGGGGAGTATCCCAGTTTTTGCTGTCTTGCACCCTTAATTGAAATCACGCGTGCCCAGTGGGGACTCACAGTGGCAGCAAGGAACTGTCTGTCGGGGTGATGTGGCTCAGGGGGCCTGCACTATGGACAGGTGTGACTGTGATGCCCAGAGTTCTGTAGTTTTGGGGTGGGCAGACTCAACTTTCACTGCTGCACCTGTGGTGGATAGGCGCTTACTCTCAGTGGTGGCTCACAGGAGCACCCGTGGTAAGTTTGCCAGCGAGGCACACTGAAGCATTCTGAAGGGCCCTGGCAGTGTAGCTGTGTAATTGAGGTGCTTAACTTCTAAAGATTTCTCTTTAGGGCAGATCCTATGTCCTCAGGGAGTATTCATATTCCATGGTGTTAATCAGTGTGGGATCTGGGTGTGGCTATATTGGTTGCCTGGAGACTGGAGGGAGGGGCTATCTCTCAGGAGAAAATGGCGATGGGGCCTAGATATGACTCAGCACCAGACTTGCTTCCACCTCTCCTGGACCATCCGCTGCCTACTCTCCCCAGATTCCACAACCCCACTCCCTCTTCTGCACCTCAACCACAGCTAAGCGTCTGTATCCTAAGGGTCCTACGAATCAGGTTCAGTGGAGAAAGGCACAGGCCGCAGTGCGAGGAGGGACCGCATCTCTGCAAGTTCCTCTCTTGCCAGCACTGCGCGGTCCAGCAGCTCTTCAGGGCTGCCTTAGAGCTCAGATCCCAAATCCAGACTCCAAGGTCTAAAATCGCCTACCTCCTGCAGTCCCGTGGACCCATTTTTTTTTTTTTTTCAGTCAGACGCTTTGCCTGTCCTCAGGGACAGGGCTTGGTGCTGTGTAGTTACTCCCTGACCTTCTGGGCTCAGAGGTCTGGCAGATTCTACTGCCTAGATCAGCCTTGGGCAAACTGCAGCCCACGGGCCGGATCCGCCTGTTCTATCTGGTTCTCTTGCTCTCCCCTCCACTCCTTTACTTTGAATTTATATTAGTTCACACAAACACTCCATCCATGCTTTTGTTCCGGCCCTCCGGTCCAGTTTAAGAACCCATTGTGGCCCTCGAGTCAAAAAGTTTGTCCACCTTTGGCCTAGATCTTTGACTTTACCTTTATCAGGGGGATCTCTGCCCTTCCCGGCTGCAAATTGTCTCACCAGCTGCACCTCCTTCACCAATTCAGGCTGGATTCCACTCGTTTCAGCTGCTCCCTCTATCTGCTCCGGGACAAGGCTCAGGACACGTCCGTCTATTCTGCCGCCATTTTGTCTCTCCTTATTGTGCATTTTAAAGGAACTAAAAAGCTAAGAGAAAAAATAATATGTACCCACATATTTACAAAAGATATTTTTAAAAAGTTATTCTGAGAGAAAAAATAATATGGGTTATTTACTCATTTCTACATAAAAATATACAGCATTCTAGAAAGAACTAGAGGCTTCTTGCAATCTGGGATGACTGGCTCCTAACTACTCGCCTGCCTGCCTGTCTGATCGCCCCTAACCCCTCTGCCTGCCGGCCTGATTGCCCCTACCTTGCCCCCTGCTGGCCTGATTGCCCCTACTTTGCCCCCCTGCTGGCCTGATTGCCCGTACCTTGACCCCTGCTGGCCTGATCACCCCTAACCTCTCTGCCTGCCTGCCTAATCTCCCCTAACTGCCTCTGCCTGCCTGCCTGATCTCACCTCTAACTGCCCTCCCCTGCCAGCCTGATCTCACCCCCAACTTCCCTCCCCTGCTGGCCTGGTCACCCCCAACTGCCCTCCCCTGCTAGCCTGATCTTGCCCCCAACTGCCCTCCCCTGCTGTCCTGATCTCACCCTCAACTGCCCTCCCCTTCAGGCCTGATCACCCCTAACTACCACTGCCTTGGCCCCCACCACCATGGCTTTGTCGGGAAAGAAGTCGGATGTCTGGAAGATGTCTGGTCGATCCGGTCATATTAGCATATTAGCCTTTTATTAGTATAGATAGATTATATAGGATAGGATTGCTTAAATGGGTTGGGAGAAGCCTTTTTCAGCAGGAGGAGATGCTCTTGGCAGACAAAAACACATAATCCCTATATCTGGACTGATAGCCAGCCATATGCACTATACTGTCAAACTGGTTATTAAAAAATTAAAAAATTGAATCACTTTCTTACACGTTACACCAAACAGCTGTTGCCCTTAAAACTCCTCCTCAGCCCCCACCTTAGTTTCTGCCTTCGTAGTTTACCGAGAATAGGTTCTGATTGGTCAGTTTCTATGCCAGTCAGCATCAAAAGCTCTGCCTCCTAGGCAGCCATTGGTTCCTCGCAGTTCACCCAGATTTGGTTCTGATTGGTTGGTTTCTATGCCAGTCAGCATCAAAAGCCCCACCTCCTAGGCAGCCATTGGCTCCTCGCAATTCACTGAGATTTGGTTCTGATTGGTCAGTTTCTATGCAAGTCAGCGTCAAAAGCCCTGCCTCCTAGTCAGCCATTGGCTCCTAACAATTCCCCCAGATTTGGTTCTGATTGGTCAGTTTCTAGGCCTGTTAGCATCTCCAGGCCTATCTCTGAGCCTGATCATAGAGGTGGGACTGATCAGCAGCTGCCCCAGGCTGCTGGTGAGCGGGCTGAACTGCTGACCTCTGGGAGAGAGAGAGGCTTGGCTGTGGGCAAGGCCCAGAGAGAGAAGCAGGGGCCTGGAGAGAGAAGCAGGGTCTGATCACCCTGCTTCTCTCTCCAGGCCTCTCTAGCAGCTGCTGCCACTGCTGATCAGCCCCGCCTCTCTCTCTCTCCCAGAGGTCAGCAGTTCAGCCTGCTTGCCTGCTGCACATGCAGCCTGGTGTTTGGTCAAGCCTTCAGTCATTTTGGATATTACAACCCTGGCTCATACATATATATATATATATATATATATATATATATATATATATATATATATATATATAGATGTGCATGGCCCATTGACGCAGACAATAGTGTGGCAAAGGCTTGGGATAGGGTAGCAGCTGGGTAGAGGTGGGCAAAGGGGGTGAAAAGGGACATATGTCATATTGTCAATAATAAAATAATAAATATTTTTAAAAGTGTCTATAAAGCTAATTTTCTTCCCCTTTGAAATAAATATATATTTCCCCCTTCTCCCAGCTGTATTAAACATAGTTTCAGAGGTCACACACTATTACTTAAGTTCAGTAATGGCAAAGGATTGGTAATGGCTGACAAACGTAAAGGAATATGACCATCAGGCTTTCCATTATACTAATTTTCTATTACTACCAGCACATTTTCAACCATCACTCAGTGTAGTAAATTCAGCAGTGTCACACTTTTCTTCTTCAAATTCGTTATCATCAGAGATTCAAGAAAGGGATTAGCAGCTAGGAGATGAGATGGATAAAATACTGGATTATAATCACAAATTTTTGTCTTTTTAATAAAGAATTTTAAGGAACTACAATACATGCAAGTCCCAGTTAATTGTAAACTCTATGCATGTGTCTGGCTTGTTCACTATTGTATCCCAAGCCCCTGGAATAGTTCCTAGCATAAAGTAGATTTTATGTAACAATTGTCAATGAAATAATCCATAATAGCCAACCCTAAATTTTATTCATCCTTTGCCAAACCCAGAAAATATAAGACAGCACTTGCTAAGATTCTTTAAGTAAAAAATTGTAGGCTTTTAGAACAATTCAGAGAAGAGTCACCTACTAAGGAAAGAACTGAAAATAATAGGGAAAAAAAGACCTGTTTAAAATTTTGCAATTATTAAGCCTGGAGATAAAAAAAAAAATAAGTAGCACAATATTTATCATCATGATCAAAGGAAAAATGATCACCAGTAGAAAATTATAAATTCTTTTTAATTCCAATGAAGATAGTTTAAGACTGCAATTATAGCATGACACCTTAACTGATTCTCATTCTTCCTAAAATGTATCCATTTTCTAGTACTTTTGAAAACAGACTAATGTTTGCACTAATTTGGATTCAAGTGTGGGACCAGGTGGGGGGAGACTAGAAGTATTCTTAAGTAAACTCATCTTTGTGTGTGTGTGTGTGTGTGTGTGTGTGCGCGCGCGCGCGCGTGCATGCACGTGTGCACACTCACATGCTTTAATAAATCAGAAGAATGTAAACAGCCTGCTGAAATATTTATATTCTGTATTGTTTGGTCAGAGCCTAAACTTGGCTATATTATTTTGCAGAATGACTTTTACTCAAGAATTCTTACTTTCTCACAAAAATAAGCCCTTGTGAGTGATTTAAGGAAATATACTTTGACACCTGTATAATTGGATAATTTTGAGACTGTCCATTATACACAAGAGAAATTGATTAAAGCACTAAAAAATAGGCTTTCTGATTATGCTTTAAGTCTGTCCAAGCCTGAGGAGTCAACAATGTTATGAAGGCTTTTTTACTTAACAATTTGCTGAATTAGTTGCATAATAATTGCCTAAATAAATAATTTTATTTAAATCAATGAAATATTTTCATGGTTTAGCTCAAGAATAAAACATTTCAAGTAGCTCCACTTGTAGTGAAGCTTACTTCACTTAATAAAACAGTATAAATAATCATATTAAAGGTTCTATTGGCTTTCTAAACAGATTGAACTCTATGATGAGTTATTTACTTTAAATATGTAAATGAAGGCCCTTTGTGATATAAGTCTAATTGCATCTCTTTTGAGATTCTATGTGTCTGATAGGTTACCTTAGCAGGAACAGTCCTGAGGAAAGAAAAACATGATTTCTATATTTGTTATTTGAGTAGTCACTGGTATTCTTGTGTGCTTTAATTAATCTCTTTCATGGGAGTGCATGAAAAGGGAAAATACATTGTCAATCTTAGAAAAATTTATTTGTGTTAGAAATGTTACGTGCATCTATATTTCTGTTTACTTATTTCTTTAAGCATGATCAAGTAAAATACTAAAAGAATAATAATTAATAAATTCAGAAAATCAAAAAAGATAGTTGATAATAAGTATTTAAATGACTTGACCATTTTCACCCCACTAATACTTTTATAATAAAGGGTTACCTGGGACTGACATAAAAAATGTTCCCTACTCTATTCAATTCCAGCAAACATTGGGAAATTGCTATAATTAGCAGGTACTGTTTTAGATTTAGTCAATATCTTACTTAGAAATGCTAAATATACTCAATGACTTTCCTCTGTAATATGGAAAAAACTATATAATGTCAAATATATTAATTATGTTTAATTTAACTTCATAATTATAGAACTTTTATTGATGACTTTTTAAATATTCATTTGCTAATTCTTCTGTTCATCCTGAACACTATACTGATCACTGTTCATAAATCTCAGCTTACAGAATTACAATTATAATCAGAACTATAGTAAAAAGAATGTCACACACTTAGTATTATAATATAACTTCCTAAGCATGCAAGACAAGAAGATGAATTAAGAGACAAAGAAATGAAGAACTAGAACTTTCAGAATGAAAAAAAAATTTGGTAGAGAGTCTAATGACAAGATTAAAGTTAAAATATAGCCTTGGGCATAATTCTCATAACATGGCTTAACAATTTAAAAATGTTAATTTACAAGTTTCCAAGTCTAGCCCACTCCTGCCAACCATGATAGGAATCTATTTCCTATTAAGTGGAGTCTAATCTTGGTTCTGGTGGATGTATTCCAGAAAAAAGTTTATAGTACTGAGTATATTCTTATAACTTACTACATGTTATTCACACAAGTGATTTGGATCAAAGTGGTTACTTGCCTGAAGATAGTGAGTTTATTGAGGAGATATTCTATGTCTTGAATCACCAACACTCCATACATAAACCCACATATTATTTGCTCTTAATTACTAAAAAATGTAATATCAATAATGCAAGTCAAAAGAGATAGATCAGTTAAGGGTTGCTCCTGGAGCATTCGCTTCCTGGTACTTAAAGCCTGTGACCTTCAGAGAGTACCCTCAAATAAGAAGATGCTGCAGGAAGCCATGGTGGTAAATGGGAACTGTCTGCAAGTGACCTCTGGGTGAGAAAACTGAAGTGGGAAGCATTTTGTTAAAGGAGGTATCTCAACCACAATTCTATGCAGTGGTTCTGAGGTGTTGCTTTATCCACCTGGGTTACAGAATGAAGCTGATACAGAGAAGAGCCACAGTTGGCTGTGATGATCATGTTGCAAGAGTGAAGAAACATTCTTTGTGGTAATATTCAGCACCATCAAAGGAGAGATTTGAAGCCTACATAGTGACTGATGCACAGAACAATGCCTTCCAGCCTTATAATCTTGAGAATTGTAACCATATGTTTGGAGTGCCTGTTCTTGGCAATGCCACAATACCTCAGGAGACCTGAGTCCTAAGTTTGCATGTTCCATTCCAGGCCAACTGAACAAGATCCGAAGAAGTCTCAAGAAACCAGCTCAGTTCAGACACATGTGTGAAACTTCCAGCATATTGTTGTCCCTTCTTTTATCAAATGAGTCTATAAAGATAAGAAAGTCAATATTTGCAGGAGAGGATTCTCCAAATGTCTGAAAGATCCTGGAGTTAAAGCTTCAAATTTGGTGTTGGGATGTACCCTGTGGAGATATAAGACTGTTGGGGACTGGTGGACCAGGCTCCCCTAGCCAGGCAGCCTCTGCTACTGCTGAAATCTCTCCTGGGGCAGCCGGCTCTGCAGCAGAGACTGCACCATCTTAAAAGGGAGAGCAGCTGTGACAGGGAGCCCAGTCTCACCTTCACCTGGGGAGACCTCGGACAACACCTGGGACCCTATACCCACATTGGCCAGGGACCAGCTACCTCAGCTGCAAACTCACAAACACCAAGACTCCAGCCTTCTTGGCTGCAGGCTCCTAAAAAGTTTGTCCAGGGTGGAGGCAAAATGGTGGCCGAATAGGTGGATGGGTCTGGTGCCTTCTCACGGAACAGATAGAAGAAATAGCTGAATCGAATAGCATCCACCAGAAATTGGCAAATTAAACACAGCTGGTGAGGCAATCCATGGACAGAAAGGTCAGAAATAGCTGGGAGACCAGTGGGATTGGGGACCTGGGTTGGAGGGAGAAATGCGCACAGCTGGGACTAGAGTATCAGAGGGAAACTGTGCTGCACCAAGTCCCCATACATTGGGGACATGTATAGCACTTGACTGTGGAAGGGGGTTCACAGGGCTGATGGCAGTGTGGGACTCCAGATCTAAGCCAACAGCCTTGGGAGGCTGCATCCAGAAAGGCAGCCTGAAGTTCTGCACCAGCTGTGCAGTGCTGGGGGGAAAGAAACATGCAGCTGCGCGGTTGTTTTGTCTTTATAATTTCCTTGCTTTTACTGGCTAAACCCAGGATCTTTCAATAAAAAACACTCACTTAGGCTGCAGTGCAGAGGAAGGTGGCGTTGTGGAAGCTGGAGAACAAAATAGGGAGAGGCGATCCGGAAGACAGTACTGGGACAGTCTGATCCCTCCAACCCTGAACAGACATTTTTCTCCTGGAGACCAGGCCCCTCCCAGCAGCACAGCTGCACACAGCCTTGAGCTCAGTAGGGAAACAAAGATTCAAAATACCCACAGGGAGCTCTCGGGGACTGAGTTGGGGGGCCATTTGGTCCTGGAAACTAATGCAGAAAAACCTCCACCTAGAGGCCATGTCAGCAATAAACGCTTGTGTAAATACGAATAAAAACAGGCAGAAAAACAAAGCAGGCAGATTGATCCATCCTGCCTGAAACCAAGGCTGTGGACTCTGACACAGAGGAGTGGTGGATCCCTTGGTGATTCAACATGGTGCTGACTATGTAGGAGGAAGTTGAGACGTGTTAGACAGAACAGTGGAGAGGTATCTTAGACCAGCCCCCTTGAGACATTAAATACTCAGTGGAAGCACAAGAACTTCACTTTTTAAACCCTTTTACTTAAGAAACTATTTTTTCTTTTCTTTATTTTATTGTTTTAATTATTTTAAATTTTATTATCATTATTAATAGAGGACTGGTGCACAGATTCATGCACTGGTGGGGTCCCTCAGCCTGGCATGTGGGGATCAAGCTGAGGCTAGCAGTCTGATATTCCCCCAGGGATCCCAGACTGTGAGAGGGCACTCTGTAAAGTTGCTGTCACTTGGCAGCTCCAGCGTTGAGGATTTACCCCCTGGTGGTCAGTGTGTGACATAGCTACTGGCCGGTTGGCTGGTCACATGCTTGGACAGTCACTTAGGCTTTTATATATATATATAAAATATATATATAAAATATATATATAATATATATATTTATATAATATATAATATATATATTTATATAATATATATATCATATATATATATAATTTGTTTTTTATTTTTTATTTTCTTGGATTAGTGTTCTATATTCTATTTTTATTTTCTTATTTTTTTCATTATTTTACTCTATCTCATTTTTTTTCCTTTAGCCAACCCTTTCTTCATCACTTCCCTTTTTTGATCCTGTTTCTCTTCTCCTGTTCCTGCTTTAGTTTTTCTCTCTCTTTTTACCCCTTGATAAAAATTGATCTTCTTTATCTGCTCTATTAACGCATTACTATTATAGTAGTCTCTGTTGGCTTACTCATATATCTAATTTCTCCACCTCTGATCCAAGTCCATGCACCCTTCTCTTTTCTCTTTCTTTGCTAGCCAATTTTATTCTTGTTGTTTCTTAGGGGGTTTATTATTTTATTTTATGCTTTTGATTTTCCTCTCCTCACTTGTTCTCTTCTTCTACTAATAGCTTAATTAGTTTCACTCACCAAACTCAGGCCTATCTTCTCCCTTTTCTATTCTTTTTCCAAAAATAGATGAATATATAGATAGATAGATAGATTATAGAAAGGGGAAATATTTTTTATTGAGTATTTTGTTTTTTACTTTCCTTATTATACACGCATTCTGTTTCTACCTCCTCTACATTGAACTGTGGCCATTCCCCCATTCATTCAATTCCTTTATAACACCTTATGGAAATAAGCTCTGTCTCTTCAGATTCACCTCTGCTCCTTTTATTCTGGGTGTTTATTGTTTGTATTTTCTGGTTTAGTTGTTGGTTTTGTGGAGCGTTCTATATATATTCGTATGTATTTCCCCTTATTATTTCTCTCTTACCCTTTTTCCTTTTCTCAATATCATTTTTGTGTTATTTCTCTCACCTAAGACTCTTTTCTTTGATGGTCACCTTTATTTGGGGTTATCGGTGTCGTGAATACACTCATGTTTTTGTTCCCTCTGTGTTGTGTATTGTTGAGTTGTATTTTGTGCTTTTTGGTCAACTTGGTAGAGAGTGAGCCACATAACCAGACACCCAGAGAGGAGCAAAAATGGGAAGACAAAGAAACAGACCCCCATATGAAAGAAAAGGAGGAATCACCGGAAAAGCAAGTAAACAAAATGGAGGCAAGAAATTAGTCAGAAAAATAGCAATGCAAAGAATGCTAAAGGGAATGCTGTAAAAAGAAGAAATAGGAAGGGAAGAAGGAACACAGGCATGAATAATAAAAATGCCAACAAACAAGTAACCATCAATACTAACCTTAAATGTAAATGAATTAAATGCTCCCATCAAAACATATAGGGTAGCGATCCACAACTGCGGCACCCACGGAACAGCTGCAAGCCCCAGAACAACGCTCTTCAATTGGCGCAAACACACAGGTTCAGAGGAGCTCTACACTCCACCACGGAAAGGTCAGATTTCGCCTGGGATAAGGAGAGAGAGAACTACATAACCAGACACCCAGAGAAGAGAGACCATGGGGAGACAAAGACAAAGCCCGCATATGAAAGAAAAGCAGGCATCACCAGAAAAGGAAGTAAACGAAATGGAGGCAAGCAATCTTCCAGAAAAAGAATTCAGAGAAATGGTCATAAGGTGGCTGAAAAGAATGGAAGACAAATTCGACAATATGAGCAAGAACCAAGAGGAAATGAAGAAGAACCAAGAAGAAATGAAAAATGACATCGCTGCTGTAAAGAACTCAATAGAAAGCATCAAGAGTAGACTAGAAGAAGCAGAGGACCGCATCAGTGAGCTAGAAGACAAGATGGGAAAAAATACCCAAGTAGAGCAACTTCTAGAAAAATAAAAATTAAAAAGCAGGAGGAGAGCCTAAGGGAACTTTGGGACAACACGAAACAAAACAACATCCGCATAATAGGGGTACCAGAAGGAAAGGAAGCTGAGCAAGGAATAGAAAACCTCTTTGAAGAAATAATGACAGAAAATTTCCCTGATATAGAGAAGAAAAAACCCACACAAATCTAAGAAGCTAACAGAGTCCCAAGCAAAATGAACCCCAAAAGACCGACACCAAGGCACATTATAATTAAATTGGCAAACACCAACGACAAAGTAAGAATCTTAAAAGCGGCAAGAGAGAAACAGAAAGTTACATACAAAGGAACCCCCATCAGACTAGCAACTGATTTCTCAACAGAAACTCATCAGGCCAGAAGGGAATGGAATGAAATATACAAAGTCATGCAAAGGAAGGGTCTGAATCCAAGAATACTGTACCCAGCAAGGCTATCAATCAAAATTGAAGGTGAAATCAGGAGCTTCACAGACAAAAAAGGACTAAGGGAATTTATTACCACCAAACCAGCAATGCAAGAAATGCTAAAGGGTCTGCTGTAAAAAAAAAAGAAATAGGAAGCAAAGAAGGAACACAGGTGTAAAGAATAGGAATGGCAACAAATAAGTACCTATCAATAATAACTTTAAATGTAAACGGATTAAATGCCCCAATCAAAAGACATAGGGTAATGGACTGGATAAGAAAACATGACCCATATATCTGCTGTCTACAAGAAACCTACCTCAGAAAAAAAGACGCACACAGACTGAGGGTGAAGGGATGGAAAAAGGTTTTCCAGGCAAATGGAACTGAAAAAAAAGCTGGGGTAGCAATACTTATATCTGACAAATTAGATCTTAAACTGAAGGACATAACAAGAGATAAGGAAGGCCACTTCATAATACTAAAGGGAGCAATCCAACAAGAAGAAATAACTCTGGTAAACATATATGCACCCAATACAGGAGCACCCAAATACATAAAAAAAACTCCTGGAGGATATCAAGGCAGAGATTGACAGCAATACAATCATAGTAGGAGACTTTAATACCCCACTATCACCATTGGACAAATCCTCTAAACAAAATATCAGCAAAGAAACATCAATCCTAAATGACTCACTAGACCAGATGGAATTAATTGACATCTTCAGAACATTTCACCCAAAAGCCACAGAATATACATTCTTCTCAAGTGCACATGGGTTATTTTCAAAGATAGACCATATGTTGGGACATAGGCAAAGTCTCTTCAAATTCAAGAAGATAGAAATCATATCAAGCATCTTCTCAGACCACAGTGGCATAAAACTGGAAATCAACTACAATAAAAACAACCCAAAGAAATCAAACACATGGAGGCTAAACAACATGCTATTAAACCATGACTGGGTTACCAGAGAGATCAAAGAAGAAATAAAAAACATCATGGCAACAAATGACAATGAAAACACTACAATCCAAAATCTATTGGACACAGCAAAAGCAGTCTTGAGAGGGAAGTTCATAGCTCTACAAGCCTACTGCAAAAAACAAGAAACAATGGTAATAAATTACCTAACCCAACAACTCAAAGAGTTAGAAAAAGAGCAACAAGAAAAGCCCAGTGTAAGAAGAAGGAAGGAAATAATAAAGATCAGAGCACAGATAAACGACATAGAGACCAAAGAAACAATACAAAAGATCAACAAAACCAAGAGCTGGTTCTCTGAATGGATAAACAAGATTGATGAACCTCTAGCCAGGCTCACCAAGAAGCAAAGAGAGAGTACCAAAATAAACAAAATCAGAAATGAAAGAGGTGAAATAACAACAGATCCTGCCGAAATACCAAGGATTGTTAAAAAATACTATGAACAACTCTATTCCAACAAACTGGACAACCTGGAGGAAATGGACATATTCCTAGAAAAATATAACCTTCCAAAACTCAATCAGGAAGAATCTAAACAGCTCAATATGCCAGTAACTATGGAAGAAATTGAAACCGTCATCAAAGAGCTTCCGGCAAACAAAAGCCCGGGGCCAGACGGCTTCACAGGAGAGTTTTACCAAACATTCAAGGAAGAACTAAAACCTATCCTCCTCAGACTATTCTAAAAAATTCAAGAGGAAGGAACACTTCCAAGCTCCTTCTATGAAGCCAGCATCACCCTAATACCAAAACCAGATAAAGACAACACAATGAAGGAGAATTACAGGCCAATATCCCTCATGAATGTAGATGCCAAAATCCTCAACAAAATTCTAGCAAATAGGATCCAGCAGTACATCAGAAAGATCATACACCATGACCAAGTAGGGTTTATCCCAGGAATGCAAGGATGGTACAATATTCGAAAATCAATAACCGTGATACATCACATAAACAAATTGAGAGATAAAAATCACATAGTCATATCAATTGATGCAGAAAAAGCATTTGACAAAATCCAACACCCTTTCTTGATAAAAACTCTCAACAAGGTGGGAATAGAAGGATCATACCTCAACATAATAAAAGCTATATATGATAAACCCATAGCTAACATCATACTCAATGGGCAAAAACTAAAACCATTTCCCCTAAGAACAGGAACAAGACAAGGATGCCCACACTCACCACTCCTGTTTGACATCGTACTGGAAGTATTAGCCATTGCAATTAGACAAGAAGAAGAAATAAAAGGCATCCAAATTGGAAAAGAAGAAGTAAAGCTGTCCTTATTTGCAGATGACATGATATTGTATATAAAAAACCCGAAAGACTCCATTAAAAAACTAACAGACTTAATAAATGAATTCGGAAATGTAGCAGGATACAAAATTAATGCCAAGAAATCTATGGCATTTCTATACACCAACAGTGAACTTACAGAAAGAGAGACTAAAAAAGCAACCCCATTTTCCATCGCACCAAAAAAATTAAGATACTTAGGAATAAACCTAACCAAGGAGGTAAAAGACCTATATGCGGAAAACTACAGGACACTGAAAAAAGAGATAGAGGAAGATGTAAACAGATGGAAGATATGTTCATGGATTGGTAGAATCAACATCATCAAAATGTCCATACGACCCAAAGCAATCTATAGATTCAATGCACTCCCCATTAAAATACCAACAGCAGCCAAAACCGATTTGGCTCAGTGGATAGAGCGTCAGCATGCGGACTGTAAGGTCCCGGGTTCGATTCCGGTCAAGGGCATGTACCGTGGTTGCGGGCACATCCCCAGTGGGAGGTGTGCAGGAGGCAGCTGATCGATGTTTCTCTCATCGATGTTTCTAGCTCTCTATCCCTCTCCCTTCCTCTCTGTGAAATATCAATAAAATATATTTAAAAAAAATACCAACAGCATATTTCACAGACCTAGAAAGAACTCTCCAAAAATACATCTGGAATAAAAAAAGACCCCGAATAGCCACAGCAATCCTGAGAAAGAAGAATAAAGTAGGAGGGATCTCAATACCAGATTTCAAGCTGTATTACAAAGCCACTGTCCTCAAAACAGCCTGGTACTGGCACAAGAACAGACATATAGATCAATGGAATAGAATAGAGAATCCAGATATCGACCCAAACCACTATGCGCAATTAATATTTGACAAAGGAGGCATGAGCATACAATGGAGTCAAGACAGTCTCATCAATAAATGGTGTTGGGAAAATTGGACAGATACATGCAAAAAAATGAAACTAGATCACCAACTTACACCATACACAGAAATAAACTCAAAATGGATACAGGACTTAAATATAAGACGGGAAACCATAAAAATACTAGAGGAATCCACAGGCAGCAAAATCTCAGACATATGCCAAAAGAACTTTTTCAGTGATACTGCCCCTAGGGCAATGGAAGCTAAAGAGAAAATAAACAAATGGGACTACATCAAAATAAAAAGCTTTTGCACAGCAAAAGAAACCATCAACAAAACAATAAGAAACCCCACTGTATGGGAGAACATATTTGCAAATGGTATCACTGATAAAGGTTTAATTTCCAACATCTACAGGCAGCTTATACAACTTAATAAAAGGAAGATAAATGATCCGATAAAAAAATGGGCAAAGGACCTAAATAGAATATTTTCGAAAGAAGACAGAAGGAAGGCCAAGAGACACATGAAAACATGCTCAAAGTCACTAATTATCCGAGAGATGCAAATCAAAACGACAATGCGACACCATCTCACACCTATCAGAATGGCTATAATCAACAAATCAACAAACAACAAGTGTTGGCGAGGATGCGGAGAAAAAGGAACCCTCGTGCACTGCTGGTGGGAATGCAGACTGGTGCAGCCACTGTGGAGAACAGTATGGAGTTTCCTCAAAAAACTGAAAATGGAACTCCCATTTGACCCAGTAATCCCACTCCTAGGAATATATCCTAAGAAACCAGAAACACCAATCAGAAAGGATATATGCACCCCTATGTTCATAGCAGCACAATTTACAATAGCTAAGATTTGGAAACAGCCTAGGTGCCCGTCAGCAGATGACTGGATAAGAAAACTATGGTAAATCTACACAATGGAATACTATGCTGCCATAAAAAAGAAGGAATTACTACCATTTGTAAGCACCTGGATGGAATTAGAGAACATTATGTTAAGTGAAATAAGCCAGTCAATGAAAGAAAAATACCACATGATCCCACTCATTTGGGGATAATGAAAAACATTATAAACTGATGAACCAAAAGATAGTTACAGAGGCATTAAAGCATCAGACTGTCTAATTACAGCGGTAAGGTTAGGGAGAGGTTGGGGAAATAAGAGATCAACTGAAGGACTTGTATGCATGCATATAAGAGTAACCAACGGATGCAAAACATTGGGGGGTGAGGGCATGTATGGGAGTGGGGTGGGGGGGCAATGGTAAGATATGTACACATATACCTTAATAAAAATTTGAAAAAAGAAAAAAAAACAACAAAAAAAAAAACATATAGGGTAGCTAAATGGCTAAGAAACTATGACCCATACATCTGCTGTCTACAAGAGATCCACCTCAGAACAAAGGACTCACACAGACTGATAGTGAAGGGATGGAAATAATTCTTCAGAAGAATGGAA
This sequence comes from Plecotus auritus, assembly GCF_963455305.1. Classification (NCBI taxonomy): domain Eukaryota; kingdom Metazoa; phylum Chordata; class Mammalia; order Chiroptera; family Vespertilionidae; genus Plecotus; species Plecotus auritus. The sequence goes on from NC_137784.1 coordinate 66,195,537, forward strand.
ATGAAAAAAAGCTGGGGTAGCAATAGTTATATCTGACAAACTAGACTTCAAAGTGAAGGCCATAACAAGAGATAAGGAAGGCCATTTCATATACTAAAGGGAGCAATTCACCAAGAGGGTATAACCCTGGAAAACATATATGCACCCAAGGCAGGAGCACACAAATACGTAAAAGAACTTCTGAAAGATATCAAGGGAGAGATAGACAGCAACACAGTCATAATAGGGGACATTAATATCTCTTTGACACCACAGAATAAATCCTCTAACCAAAAAATCAACAAATAAACATCAATCCTAAATGACTCACTATATCAGATGGACTTAATTGACATATTCAGAACATTTCACCGCAAAGGTACAGACTATACAATCTTCTCAAGGCACATGGGTAATTTTCAAAGATAGACCACATATAGGGATTTAGGCAAAGTCTCTTCAAATTCAAAAAGATAGAAATCATATCAAGCATCTTCTCAAACAACAATGGCATAAAATTAGAAGTCAACTACAATAAAAACAATGGGGAAAAAAGCAAACACTTAGAGGCTAAATAGCATGCTATTAAACAATGAATGGGTTACCAAAGAGATAAAAGAGGAAATAAAAAGCACCGTGTTATCAAATAACAATGAAAACACAACAATCCAAAATTTATGGGACACAGTGAAAGTAGTCTTGAGAGGGAAGTTCATATCTCTACAGGCCTACCTAAAAAAATAATAATAAAAATAAAAGAAAAAATGAGATTAAATCATTTAACTCTACAAGTTAAAGAATTAGAAAGAGAGCAACAAGGAAAGCCCAGAGTGAGCAGAATGAAGGAGATAATAAAGATCAGAGCTGGAATAAATAAAATAGAGACATTAAGAAAGTACAAAACATCAATGAAACCAAGATCTTGTTCATTGAAAGGATAAACAAGATTGATGAACCTCTAGCCAGGCTCAACAAGAAGCAAAGAGAGAGGACCCCCCCCAAAAAAAATGAGAAAAGACAGAGGCAAAATAACAACAGACACCACAGAAATACAAAGGATTGTTTAAAAATACCATGAACAACTCTATTCCAAAAAAAAAACAAACTAGAAAACCTAGAGGAAATGGACATATACCTAGAAAAATACAACCTTCCAAAACTCAATCAGGAAGAATCTAAAAAATCAATAGGCTGATAACTATGGAGGAAATTGAAGCAGTAATCAAAAAGCTTCTAGCATACAAATGCCTGGGGCCATATGGCTTCACAGGGGAGTTTTACCAAACATTCAAGGAAGAACTACAACCTATCCTCCTCAGAATATTCCAAAAAATTCAAGAGTAAGGAAAATATCCAAGCTCATTCTATGAAACCAGCATTACCCTAATACTAAAACTAGAAAAAAACAACATAATGAAAGAGAACTACAGGCCAATATCCCTCCTGAACATAGATGCCAAAATCCTCAACAAAATTCTAGCAAATCAGATCCAGCAGTACATCAGAAAGATCATCCACCATGACCAAGTAGGATTTAACTCAGGGATGCAAGGATGGTACAATATCCGCAAATCAATAAATGTGATACATCACATAAACAAATTGAGAGATAAAAATCATATATCCTTATCAATTGATGCAGAAAAAGCATTTGACAAAATCTAACACCATTTCTTGATAAAAACCCTCAGCAAAATGGGAATAGAGGGATCATACCTCCACATAATAAAAGCCTTATATGACAAACCTATAGCCAACATCATACTCAGTGGGAAAATCTAAAACCATTTAACCTAAGAATAGGAACAAGACAGGGATTTCCACTTTCACCACTCCTGTTCGACATAGTTCTGGAAGTGCTTGCCGTAGCAATTAAAAAAGAAGAAATAAAAGGTATCGAAATTGGAAAAGAAGATGTGAAACTCATTATTTGCAGATGACATGATACTGTACATAGAAAACCCTGACTCCAGCAAAAAATTATTAGGCTTAATAAATTAACTCAGTAAAGTAGCAGGATACAAAATTAATGCCAAGAAATCTATGGCATTTTTATACACCAAGAGTGAACATACAGAAATAGAGACTTTAAAAAAATCCCACTTGCCATTGCACCCAAAAAAATAAGATACCTAGGAATAAACTTAACTAAGGAGGTAAAAGACCTGTACTCAGAATACTACAGGACACTAAAAAAGTGATAGAGGAAGACATAAACAGATGGAAGAACATACTGTGTTCATGGATTGGTAGAATCAACATCATTAAAATGTCCATACTACCCAAAGCAATCTATAGATTCAATGCACTTCCCATTAAAATACTAATGGCATATTTCACAGACTTAGAATGAACTCTCCAAAAATTCAACTGGAATGTAAAAAGACCGCGAAAAGCTGTAGCAATCCTGAGAATGAAGACCAAAGTTTGAGGGATCACAATACCAGATATCAAGCTATATTACAAAGCCATAATTCTCAAAACTGCCTGGTACTGGCACGAGAACAGACATATAGACCAATGGAACAGAACAGAGAATGCATAAATAGACCCAAGCCATTATTCTCAATTAATATTTGACAAAGGAGGCAAGAGCATACAATGGAGTCAAGACAGTCTCTTCAATAAATGATGCTGGGAAATTTGGTCAGATACATGCAAAAAAATGAAATTATATCACCAACTTACACCATACACAAAAACAAACTCAAAATGGTTAAAGGACTTAAATATAAGATGGGATATCATAAAAATCTTAGAAGACTCCATAGTGAGCAAAATATTAGACATATGTGGTAGCAATATCTTTACGGATACAGTGGCTAAGGCAATGGAAACCAAAGAGAAAATAAACAAATAGGACTACATGAAAATAAAAAAGCTTCTGCACAGCAAAAGAAACCATCAACAAAACAACAAGAAAGCCCACTGCATGGGAGAACGTATTTGCCAATGCTATCTCAGATAAGGGTTTAATCTCCAAAATTCACAGGGAACTCATACAACTTAACAAAAGGAAGATAAATAATCCAGTCAAAAAATGGGCAAATTATCTAAATAGACACTTTTCAAAAGAGGACATACAGAAGGCCATGAGACATATGAAAACATGCTTAAAGTCACTAATCATGTAAATCAAAACAACAATGAGGTCCCATCTCACACCTGTCAGAACTGCTAGCATCAACAAATCAACGGAGGACAAGTGCTGGCAAGGATGTGAAGAAAAAGGACCCCTTGTGCAGTGCTGATGGGAATTCAGACTGGTGCAGCCACTGTGGAGAACAGTATGGCATTTCCTCAAAAAACTAAAAATGGAACTCCCATTTGACCCAGTGATCCCACTTCTAGAACTATATCCCAAGAAATCAGGAACACCAATCAGAAAGGATATATGCACCCCTATGTTCATAGCAGCACAGTTCACCATAGCTAAGATTTGGAAACAGCTTAAATGCCCATCAGCAGATGAGTGGATTAAAAAACCATGGTACATCTACATTGCTATAAAAAAGAAAGAATTTCTATCATTTGCAACAGCATGGATGGAACTGAAGAGCTATATGCTAAGTGAAATAAGCCAGTCAGAGAAAGATAAATATCACATGATCTCACTCATATATGAGATATAATCAACATAAACTGATGAACAAAAATAGATCCCGAGACAAGGTAGCACTGAACAGACTGTCCAACCTCAGAGAGAAGGCAGGGGCACGGGTGTAAAAGATCAACCAAAGGATGTGTATGCATACATATTAGCATAACCAATGGACACAGACACTGGGTTAATGGGGACTTGCCCTCGTGGGTGTGAGTGGCTGTGTGGGGATCAATCGGGAAAAAAGGAGACATGTAATACTTTAAACAATAACAAAATTCAGAACTAGTACTAAAAAGGCAAAGGAATCCCTTTTCTTTCTTACCTATCTCTATTTTTATGCCTCCTAATATTATGGAAACAATGAATTTCATTGTTTAGCTCGGTAACATAAAAATTGAAATATTCCCATTAGTAGTGAAACTGGACTCAGCTCAAGTTCCTAAGGCCTAAGAGAACTCTGATCCAACTTAAAGTAAGTCCGATGTTCATATCATTTCTTTTCACATAAATATTATCTGAGCCATCAGCCATGTCAAGTCTAGGATATAATGGGTATTGCATTTGGAAATTTGTTTACAGGCTGAATAATTTTCCTCCTGCAATATCAACAAAGTGAATACTTTCAGATGTATTTGTATGCTAAGAAAAAGAAATACTAAATAAAGAAATAAATGCACCACTAGATCTGAGATTCTTCCTTTTACCAATCTCAGAAAAATTGCATTTAAATACAGAATTCATTTCAGCTCTGAAAAAATATTACTTAGTAGGTAGAAAAAGTGCTAGCCCTATGAAGGGAATTGTTGTGCTATATTTGCATACTTCTTAACAATGATAAGAAATGCTTATAATATATATTTTTGACAGTTTGACAGTTTCACTGTTCAGAGTTGACATTCGACATCTAAAAGGCAAGTAATTGAAATTCCTATTACTGTGCTAAACAGAGTTCATGAGCTACTGTTGTGGATTTTCATAGAGGTGAGAGAGTTGACATTTTCATAAACTTCACTATCAGTCTGTATAAAATGCTAAGAATAATAATGTAGTTACTTTTCTTCATGGTAAATGTGTTATGATACACCCTTAACATGCTTATAGTAAACATAATAGTTTCCTACTTATGTCATAGATGCCTTGATTAATAATACAATGACCTCACTAACATTTAATATAAGAATACATAAGTGCTTTGTTTGCATTGTGATGTAGCCTTAGCAACATTTCTGTGAAATTTATAGAAAATATTTCTGTATAATTTTAAAAATATGAAATTACATGTAAAATTAAATATACATAGATATATTAAATGGCTATTCTTTTACATTTTGTTTAGTTAGCATGGTAGTATGTTAAAATTGCATACCATTAAGACATAATTTGGTTATATATCACCATATTATTTTATTTACAGATAATATACTTGTGGGTACTTACAGCAGAAGCATAAAGAATAAACTAGGTATAAGATTTGAGGATATGATCTTTATTTAAATCAAACTATGTAAACTTTGCTTCAGTAACAAATGTGAAATTCACTCTTGAAGAATTATTTTTAAATATCTTGAATATACATAAATTTCACTAGTTTTTTTCTCTAGAATAAACCTGTAACAGTATAATGAATAAGTGGAAATGCTACAAGAACAAAAGGGACATACTATTCTTTAGTTAACATTTTCTTTAATGGCATAGGTTTTGTATGCCATCTTTACCAAGTTCTTAAATAGAGCTTTCAATAAAATCACGTTTTCGAAAACAGTTTGTATTGTAATTTTATGTCATAATTATTGCTGAAACTCTAGTTTGCATTTATTACTGCAAATGCCATTTACAACCAATCAGCACAGTAAAATTACTTCAGTAATCTGGGGGCTTATTTGCATTAATTTGCTATAAACTTAGTGTTTCAACTGTTTAAGAATAAATATATTTGTTATTTTGTAGATTATACTGAGAAGTATACCCATTTTTTAACTACACACTTATTTATAAATAAAATAGTTTTCACAAATATACTATTTGGTAAGAGAAAAAACAATATTCTATAATTCAAACTATCAATCTCTAGCTAACTAGCAGATTGTTTCATTAAAAAAGAAACATTTGTTTATTTATTACTTTTTTGAATAATGATTTTATGTGGCTAATAGAAGAAATTTGGTAGAGCAAAGTACAAGACACAAAAAGAACAAAGGGCAGAAAAAGAGGAAGAAAGAGAGAGAAGAAAAAAGGGTAAAGAAGACGGAAGAAAAACAAATTGTTGGTTTAGGTGCACTATCAGAAAAATTATTTTCTAATCAGATTCAAAGATGTTAGCTTAAAGCAATTTGTAACATTTATAACTACTGTAAAGTATTAGCTATGCACAATATATATTATATATATATGTATATATATATATATACATATATATATATATAATATTGTTCTCATGACAACAATCAACGTATTATTTTTAATTTTATATGCCACTATATGTACTACCACAAAAATTAAGAATATAATAATTTAACAAAGCAACAAAAACAAAAACCAACAAGTGGGACTACATAAAACTAAAAAGCATCTGCACAGCAAAAGAAAACAAGGAGTGATGTCAGCATCATGGGTCTTTTTATCTCCTTTTTTGAGCAATAAATTAGACATCCTTCAAAACAGAAGGAGTTTTGTGAGTGTTCTGAGATCTAGCACCATACACCAATAAACCTAGGAGGAGTCTCTTCTACCTGTGCATACAGTAAGCAGACAGACATTGATACAAATTGCACAACCAACAGAGCCAGCAAAACTGCCCAGACCTCTCTTGATGTGGTTGGGGAAAAACACTAGAGAGTACTGACCTTGGCAAATATGCATGCTCAAGAACAAATTTACAGAAGCCCAGTCTTCCTAAAGTAAGATTCCAGAATGTTTTAGAAAAAATAATAAATAAATAAATAAATAAATAAATACAGTAAATATGCATTTTCTAGCAGCAGAGGTGATGATTACACAAACTTTCCCAGTGTTGACACTGCCCCTCTTCCTGCAGTGACCTATCTCATGAGGTACAAAGATAGCTGTGATCAAATATCAGGTTATCTCAGTGGTGTGGAATGAGGTTTGAAAAACCCATTCCTTTTTTTTTTTAATTTCTTTATTGATTAAGGTATCACATATTTCTCCTCATTCCCCCATTCCCATCCCAAACCCCTCCCCATGCATGCCCCCACCCCCCTGTTGTCCCTGACCACTGGTTAGGCTTATATGCATGCGCACAAGTCCTTTTGTTGATCTCTCCCCCTTATCCCCACCCTCCCCTATTTCCCTCTGAGGTTTGACAGTCTGATCGATGCTTGCCTGTCTCTGGGTCCGTTTTTGTTCATCAGTTTATGTTGCTCATCATTTCCCCTAGTTGAGTGAGATCATGTGACACTAGAAATACAATTATAAGAACCGGAAATGAGACAAGCAATAATGGTTGTGCTGAGAGGTAAATGAATCAGTCTGTAGTGAGTTTCTTTCTGGGCCAACAGTTCTTTGAATCCCAATTTCAATGTCAAGCAGTTCCTTATGTGTACATGTCAGCAATGATATTTCAGTTCTGGATGGTGGACAAATGGTGGTAATGCAGGTCCGACCCTCTCTGGTTTGGTCCTGGGCAACCTGCAGAGACGCACAGCTGCTGACTGCTAGTATGGAAAGGTGTTGTCAGCATCTTCCATCTCTGGACTGTTTCTCTTCTGTCTTCATGGCTGGAGCAATTCCTCTCTGTTGCAGGAGTCCACATGGTCTTGGAGTTGTTTTCTGAAAATATACAAACATATTCCCAAACAAAAGTTAATAAAGGAATTTTTCTTTTTTTCTTTTTTAAATATATTTTATTGATATTTTACAGAGAGGAAGGGAGAGGGATAGAGAGCTAGAAACATCGATGAGAGAGAAACATTGACCAGCTGCCTCCTGCACACCTCCCACTGGGGATGTGCCCGCAACCAAGGTACATGCCCTTGACCGGAATTGAACCCGGGACCCTTCAGTCCGCAGGCCGATGCTCTATCCACTGAGCCAAACCGGTTTCGGCCAAAAGGAATGTTTTCTATAAATTTGACTTGGGAACCTTTTTCATTTTTTGCCCAAATGATTTTCCTTTGGCTTGTTTTGATACCATGTGTGTTTTTTATGGGTGTCTTGCTGTTAGCATTACAAAGGAAAGTTAATTTTCTAAAGTAAAAATTTTATAGATGTAATTTACTTACAGGATATTTTTCCTTACATGATATTCTTCTACTATCCCCCCTTTTTTAATTTAAATATTAAGAGGCTTTTGGAAATTTTATAATGCAGTCTTGATAGCTTTTAAATTTTAATTTCTTGCACTAAAATATGACTGCTTTAGGTTCATTACATGTTACACAATTTTACCATGAGATGAACTACCAATAAAAATTTTAGTTAACACTTTAGGAACAGCTTTTTGTCCAGTACCATTAATTTTTCTAGAATATTTGCTTATTTCAATTAGCCAATTTAAATTAGTCTGATAACGTGACTACTATTTTACTGTCAAATTTAATACTCTATCAACAATCTTATTTTACCCTGAAAATATTAGTGGGAAGGATTATTTGCCTTCTTGAGTTGGCCCTGAGCATTCCTGGTGCTTCGCTGGATTTAGATATCAAAACCCACTTCCCCACACTATGGGTTCAAGACAACTCAAACAAGTCTTGTTGCAGTGAGAGGGCAGCTGCTGTCAGCCAAGTCTCTGTCTGTTACCTGGGTCCCGATTTGAGCTGGGCATGGGAAGCGAAGCAGTCATGGGGGCAGGAGACCTCCCTCAGAAGGGGTGAGGGTTCAGGTCCCTGCAAGGTTGGGGGGGTAAGGGTCTGTGTCCCACCTCTGTTGACCCCCAAGTTCTCTCCTGATGGCCGCTCTGTGACTGTGCCTGTCTTAGGTTGCTCCTTCCCTGAGGAATCTTACCCGTCTCTGGCTAACCAGCCATCCTCCGGGGCCAAGCAGGGTGATGTGAGGTTCAGTTCTGACTCTTTGGTAGCCTATGACCCCGTGGCCTCCACACCCAGCACCTGATATGGGATCCCCTCGCCTGCTTAGGGGCCTGGCACTGATCACATATCTTGGGGAACCCAGGCTTCTTATCCAGAGAGGGCCCAGCTCTCCCCACTGGGCAAGAGACAGATCCATGATACCAGCCACCACGAGGCTTCTACCTCAACATGAATAGAAAGCTCAGGCAACAGCTGTGGGCAGTTGGATTGTGAGAAGCGGGTCCCTCTTGGCCAAAAGGACAAGAGGGGCCAATATAGAATGCTCAGGTGCCTTCCCAGGGGCCCTCTACACAGTGGAAGGGATTAAATCCTTTCATGTCCTTTTTAAATTGCTGCCAGACAATCAAAGAATTAGTTTGTAAGTTTGTTTGGGATAATTGTACATTATGCTGTTGTAATTCTAAAATATCAAGAGATGTGTTACCTTTGTCTGCAAGCACCAAAAAGATGATTTTTTATTGATTTCCAAGGGTGTGAGGTACTATTATAGGTAATGGGGGTAATACAAAACTGGGAAAAATTATAATGACATTATAGAATAATATCATGTAAGGATATTCTTTGCTCTAGGCCATGGCAATTCCATTTCAAACTGGCTGTCAATTTCTTTTTGTATAGACAAGGTCTTAGTTACATTTTCTGCACCTCTCCCAGGAGCAAGTAGTGATAGACCCTTCCTTTGGTGTCCACGCAAGCCAGAAACCTCTCTTTAACTTTACACACAAAGGAGAAGTGTTTTGATTTTGTTTCATACAAAAGGGAAGCTGGGTGGTGACCCCTGTGTAATTATACTTCCTTGCACCACCCATTGTCCTCCTGGATGACCAAGGTGTTTGGTATTATTGGTGACTACATTAGGCGGGTGATCAGCCCACATAAGGGCTCTTACCCATGAAGGTTCAGGAACATAAGTCCAAAAATCTTTCCATTTGCCCCAGATAATATTACTGTACAGCTGATGACTGCTAGCATGGCAAGAAAGATGTTCTCAGGCGTTCTTGGAGTCCTGGTTACCTCACAATTTCTTTTCTATTTTTTTTATTTTTATTTTTTATTATTTTTATTATTTTTTTTTACATATGTGTCCTTATTCCCCCCCACCCCCACTAATGCCCCACCCCCCTGTTGTCTGTGTCCTTTGATTAGACTCATATGCCTGCACACAAGTCTCTTGGTTGATCTCTTGCTCTTACTCCCACCGACCCCCTCCTTCACTGAGGTTTGAGGTTCTGAAAAATATTTCTCAGTCTCTGGACCTGTTCTTGTTCACCAGTCTATGCCATTCATTATATTCCACAAATGAGGGAGATCATGTGATATTTATCTTTCTCTGTGTGGCTTATTTCACTTAGCATAATACTCTCCATCTCCATCCATGTTGTTGCAAATGGTAAGAACTCCTTCTTTTTTACCGCAGCATAGTATTCCATTGTGTAGATATACCACAGTTTTTTGATCCATTCATCTGCTGATGGGCATTTGGGGTGTTTCCACGTCTTAGCTATGGTGAATTGTGCTGCTATGAACATAGGGGTGCATATATCCTTTCTGATTCGTGTTTCTAGTTTATTGGGGTATATTCCTAGAAGTGGGATCACTGGGTCAAATGGGAGTTCCATTTTCAGTTTTTTGAGGAAACTCCATGCTGTTCTCCAAAGTGGCTGCACCAGTCTGCATTCCCACCAGCAGTGCAAAAGAGTTCCTTTTTCTCCGCATCCTTGCCAACACTTGTTGTTTGTTGATTTGTTGATGATAGCCCTTCTTACAGGTGTAACATTGTTGTTTTAATGTGCATCTCTCTGATGATTAGTGACTTTGAGCAGGTTTTCATATGTCTCTTGGCCTTCCTTCTGTCTTCTTTTGAAAAGTGTCTATTTAGATCAGTTGCCCATTTTTTGATTGGGTTATCTTCTTTTTGTTAAGTTGTATGAGTTCTCTGTAAATGTTGGAGATTAAACACTTATCGTTAATATCATTGGCAAATATGTTAACCCATGCAGTGGGCTTTCTTGTTGTTTTATTGATTGTTTCCTTTGCTGTGCAAAAGCTTTTTATTTTGATGTAGTCCCATTTGTTTATTTTCTCTTTAGTTTACATTGCCCTAGGAGCAGTATTAGTGAAGAAGTTCCTTCGGCATATGTCTGAGATTTTTCTGCCTGTTGATTCCTCTAGTATTTTTATGGATTCCCGTCTTATGTTTAAGTCCTTTATCCATTTTGAGTTTATTTTTGTTTATGGTGAAAGATGGTGATCTAGTTTCATTTTTTTGCATGTATCTGTCAAATTTTCCCAACACCATTTGTTGAAGAGACTGTCTTGACTCCATTGTATGTTCATGCCTCCTTTGTCAAATATTAACTTGGCATAGTGGTTTGGGTCGATTTCTGGGTTCTCTATTCTATTCCATTCATCTATATCTCTGTTCTTGTGCCAGTACCAGGCTGTTTTAGGAACAGTGGCTTTGTAATACAGCTTGATATCTGGTATTGAGATCCCCCCTACTTTGTTCCTCTTAATCAGGATTGCTGTGGCTATCCGGTGTCTTTTTTTTTATTCCAGATGAATTTGTGGGGAGTTCTTTCTATGTCTGTGAAATATGCCTTTGGTATTTTAATGGGAGGTGCATTGAATTTATAGATTGCTTTGGGTAGTAGGGACATTTCGATGATGTTGATTCTACCAATCCATGAAGATGGTATGTTCTAACATCTGTTTATCTTCCTCTATCTCTTTTTTCAGTGTCGTGTAGTTTTCCACATATAGGTCTTTTACCTCCTTATATAAGTTTATTCCTAGGTATCTTAATTTTTTTGGTGCGATCATAAATGGGATTGCTTTTTAGTCTCTCTTTCTGTAAGTTCATTATTGGTGTATAGAAATGCCATAGATTTCTTGGCATTAATTTTGTATCCTGCTACAATGCCAAATTCATTTATTAAGTCTAATAATTTTTTGATGGAGTCTTTAGGGTTTTCTATGTACCGTATCATGTCATCTGTGAATAAGGACAGTTTTACTTCTTCTTTTCCAATTTGGATGCCTTTTATTTCTTCTTCTTGTCTGATCGCAATGTCTAGTACATCCAGCACTATGTTGAACAGGAATGGTGAGAGTGGGCATCCCTGTCTTGTTCCTGTTCTCAGGGGAAATGGTTTTAGTTTTTGCCCACTGAGTATGATGTGTGCTGTGGGTTTATCATATATGGCTTTTATTATGTTGAGATATGATCCTTCTATTCCCACCTTGCTGAGAGTTGTTATCAAGAAAGGGTGTTGGATTTTGTCAAATGTTGTTTTTTCTGCATCAATCGACATGACTATATGATTTTTATCTCTCAATTTGTTTATGTGATGTATCACGTTTATTGATTTGCAAATATTGTACCATCCTTGCATACCCAGAATAAATCCTACTTGGTCATGTTGTATGATCTGATGTACTGCTGGATTCGATTTGCTAGAATTTTGTTGAGGATTTTGGCATCTATGTTCATGAGGGATATGGCCTGTAATTCTCTTTCATTGTGCTATCTTTATCTGTTTTTGGTATTAGGGTGATGCTGGCTTAATATAAGGAGCCTTGAAGTATTTGTTCCTCTTGAATTTTCTGGAATAGTCTGAGGAGCATAGGTTTTAGTTCTTCCTTGAATGTTTGGTAAAACTCCCCTGTGAAGCCATCTGGCCCCAGACTTTTGTTTGCTGGAAGTTTTTCGATGACTGCTTCAATTTTTTCCATAGTTATAGGCCTATTGAGATTTTTAGAATCTTCCTGAGTAAGTTTCGGAAGGTTGTATTTTTCTAGGAATGTGTCCATTTCCTCCAGGTTGTGTAGTTTGTTAGAATAGAGTTGTTCATAGTATTTTTTAACAATCCTTTGTATTTCTGTGGGGTCTATTGTCATTTCACCTCTTTCATTTCTGATTTTTTTTTTATTTGGGTCCTCTCTCTTTGCTTCTTGGTGAGCCTGGCTAGAGGTTCATCAATCTTGTTTATCCTTTCAAAGAACCAGCTCTTGGTCTTGTTGATCTTTTGTATTGTTTTTTTGGTCTCTATGTCATTCATTTCTGCTCTGATTTTTATTATATCCTTCCTTCTGCTCACTGTGGGCTTTTCTTGTTGCTCTCTTTCTAATTCTTTGAGTTGTTGAGTTAGATGATTTATTACCATGTTTTCTTGTTTTTTGAGGTTGGCCTGTAGAGCTATAAACTTCACTCTCAGAACTTCTTTCATTGTGTCCCATAGGATTTGCAATGTTGTTTTTTTATTGTCATTATTCTCCAGGATGTTTTTAATTTCTTCTTTGATCTCATTGATAATCCAATCATTGTTTAGTAGCATGCTATTCAGCTTCCAAGTGTTTGAATTTTTTGCAATGTTTTTACTGTAGTTTATTTCTAATATTATGCCATTGTGGTCTGAGAAAATGCTTGATATGATTTCAATCTTTTTGAATTTGGGGAGACTTTGCTTGTGACCCAATATGTGGTCTATTTTTGAAAATGTCCATGTGCACTTGAGAAGAATGTATATTGCGTGGCTTTGGGGTGAAATGTTCTGAAGATGTCAATTAGGTCCATCTGATCTAGTGTGTCATTTAGAATGCTGTTTCTTTGCTGATTTTTTGTCTAGAAGATTTCTCCAGTGATGTCAGTGGTGTATTAAAGTCTCCTATGATGGTATTGTTGTTGATCTCTTCCTTGATATCTTCCAGGAGATGTTTTATGTATTTGGGTGCTCCTGCATTGGGTACATATATGTTTACCAGAGTTATGTCTTCTTCTTGAATTGCTCCCTTTAGTATTATGTTGTGGCCTTCCTTATCTCTTATTATGGCCTTTACTTTGAGGTCTATTTTATCAGATATAAGTATTGCAACCCCAGCTTTTTTCTCATTTCCATTTGCCTGAAAAATATTTTTCCATCCTTTTGCTCTCAGTCTGTGTGAATCCTTGGCTCTGAGGTGGGTCTCTTGTAGACAGCAAATATATGGGTCATGTTTTCTTATCCATTCAGCTACCCTATGTCTTTTTATTGGTGCATTTAATCCATTTATGATTAATATTATTATTGACAAGTACATGTTTGTTTTCATATTTTTCCTTAGTGTTTGTGTTTCTTCTTGCCTTTCTCTTTCTTCTTTTTACAGCAGTCCCTTTAGCATTTCTTGCATTGCTGGCTTGGTAGTGATAAACTCTCTTAGCCCTTTTTTGTCTGTGAAGCTCGTGATTCCACCTTCAATTTTGAATGATAGCCTTGCTGGGTATAGTATTCTTGGATTCAGTCCCTTGCTTTGCATCACTTTGTATATTTCATTCCATTCCCTTCTGGCCTGGTGTGTTTCTGTTGAGAAATCACTTGATATTCTAATAGGATATCCCTTGCAAGTAACTTTCTGTCTCTCTCTGGCAGCCTTTAAGATTGTTACTTTGTCGTTGGTGTTTGCCAATCTATTTATGATGTGTCTTGGTGTCGGTCTTTTGCGGTTCAACTTGTTTGGGAATCTATGTACTTCTTAGACTTTCATATTTTTTTTTCTTGCCAATATCAGGGAAGTTTTCTGTCATTATTTCTTCAAGCAAGTTTTTTTTTTTAATTTTTTATTAAGGTATTATATGTGTACATATCTTACCATTGCCCTCCCACCCCACTCCCATACATGCCCTCACCCTCCAATGTTTTGCATCTGTTGGTTACTCTTATATGCATGCGTACAAGTCCTTCGGTTGATCTCTTATTTCCCCCACCTCTCCCTAACCTTACCGCTGTAATTTGAGAGTCTGATCATTTACTGCCTCTGTATCTATCTTTTTGTTCATCAGTTTATACTGTTTTTCATTATTTCCAAATGAGTGAGACCATGTGGTATTTTTCTTTCATTGACTGTCTTATTTCACTCAGCATAATGTTCTCTAATTCCATCCAGGTGCCTATAAATGATAATAATTCCTTCTTTTTTATGGCAGCATAGTATTCCATTGTGTAGATGTACTATAGTTTTCTGATCCAGTCATCTGCTGACGGGCACCTAGGCTGTTTCCAAATCTTAGCTATTGCAAATTGTGCTGCTATGAACATAGGGGTGCATATATCCTTTCTGATTGGTGTTTCTAGTTTCTTAGGATATATTCCTAGGAGTTGGATTACTGGGTCAAATGGGAGTTCCATTTTCAGTTTTTTGAGGAAACTCCATACTGTTCTCCACAGTGGCTGCACTAGTCTGCATTCCCACCAGCAGTGCACGAGGGTTCCTTTTTCTCCGCATCCTCGCCAACACTTGTTGTTTGTTGATTTGTTGATGATAGCCACTCTGACAGGTGTGAGATGGTATCGCATTGTCGTTTTGATTTGCATCTCTTGAATAATTAGTGACATTGAGCATGTTTTCATGTGTCTCTTGGCCTTCCTTCTGTCTCCTTTCGAAAAGATTCTATTTAGGTCTGTTGCCCATATTTTATTGGATCATTTATCTTCCTTTTACTAAGGTGTATAAGCTGCCTGTAGATGTTGGAGATTAAACCTTTATCAGTGATAACATTTGCAAATATGTTCTCCCATTCAGTGGGGTTTCTTCTTGTTTTGTTGATGGTGTCTTTTGCTGTGCAAAAGCTTTTTATATTGATGTAGTCCCATTTGTTTATTTTCTCTTTGGCTTCCGTTGCCCTAGGGGCAGTATCAGTGAAGAAGTTCTTTTGGCATATGTCTGAGATTTTGCTTCCTGTGGATTCCTCTAGTATTTTTATGGGTTCCTGTCTTATATTTAAGTCCTGTATCCATTTTGAGTTTATTTCTGTGTATGGTGTAAGTTGGTGGTCTAGTTTCATTTTTCTGCATGTATCTGTCCAATTTTCCCAACACCATTTATTGAAGAGACTGTCTTGACTCCACTGTATGTTCATGCCTCCTTTGTCAAACATTAATTGTGCATAGTGGTTTGGGTCAATATCTGGGTTCTCTATTCTATTCCATTTGTCTATATGTCTGTCCTTGTGCCAGTACCAGGCTGTTTTGAGGACAGTGGCTTTGTAATAAAGCTTGAAATCTGGTATTGAGATCCCTCCTACTTTATTCTTCTTTCTCAGGATTGCTGTGGATATTCAGGGTCTTTTTTTATTCCAGATGAATTTTTCGAGAGTTCTTTCTAGGTCTGTGAAATATGCCATTGGTATTTTAATGGGGTGTGCATTGAATCTATAGATTGCTTTGGGTAGTATGGACATTTTCATGATGTTGATTCTACCAATCCATGACAATGGTATGTTCTTCCATCTGTTTACATCTTCCTCTATTGCTTTTTTCAGTGTCCTGTAGTTTTCCGTGTATAGGTATTTTACCTCCTTGGTTAGGTTTATTCCTAAGTATCTTAATATTTTTGGTGCTATGGTAAATGGGATTGCTTTTTTAGTCTCTCTTTCTGTAAGTTCACTATTGGTGTGCTACATTGCCAAATTCATTTATTAAGTCTGTTAATTTTTTGATGGAGTCTTTTGGGTTTTTTATGTACAATATCATGTCATCTGCAAATAAGAACAGCTTTACTTCTTCTTTTCCAATTTGGATGCCTTTTATTTATTCGTCTTGTCTAATTGCAATGGCTAATACTTCCAGTACAATGTCAAACAGGAGTGGTGAGAGTGGGCATCCCTGTCTTGTTCCTGTTCTTAGGGGAAATGGTTTTAGTTTTTGCCCATTCAGTACGATGTTAGCTGTGGATTTATCATATATAGCTTTTATTATGTTGAGGTATGATCGTTCTATTCCGACCTTGTTGAGAGATTTTATCAAGAAAGGGTGTTGGATTTTGTCAAATGCTTTTTCTGCATCAATTGATATGAGAATGTGATTTTTATCCCTCAATTTGTTTATGTGATATTTTACATTTATTGATTTGCCGATATTGTACCATCCTTGCATTCCTGGGATAAACCCTACTTGGTCATGGTGTATGATCTTTCTGATGTACTGCTGGATCCTATTTGCTAGAATTTTGTTGAGGATTTTGGCATCTACGTTCATGAGGGATATTGGCCTGTAATTCGCCTTCACTGTGTTTTCTTTATCTGGTTTTGGTATTAGGGTGATGATGGCTTCATAGAAGGAGCTTGGAAGTGTACCTTCCTCTTGAATTTTTTGGAATAGTCTGAGGAGGATAGGTTTTAGTTCTTCCTTGAATGTTTCGTAAAACTCTCCTGTGAAGCCGTCTGGCCCCGGGCTTTTGTTTGCTGGAAGCTTTTTGATGACTGATTCAATTTCTTCCATAGTTACTGGCATATTGAGCTGTTTAGATTCTTCCTGATTGAGTTTTGGAAGGTTATATTTTTCTAGGAATATGTCCATTTCCTCCTGGTTGTTCAGTTTGTTGGTATAGGGTTGTTTGTAGTATTTTTTAACAGTCCTTTTTATTTCTGCGGGATCTGTTGTTATTTCACCTCTTTCATTTCTGATTTTGTTTATTTGGGTCGTCCCTTTGCTTCTTGGTGAGCCTGGCTAGAGGTTCATCAATCTTGTTTATCATTTCAAAGAACCAGCTCTTGGTTTTGTTGATCTTTTGTATTGTTTCATTGGTTTCTAGGTCGTTTATCTCCGCCCTGATCTTTATTATTTCCTTCCTTCTGCTTACACTGGGCTTTTCTTGTTGCTCTTTTTCTAACTCTTTCAGTTGTTGGGTTAGGTAATTTATTACCATTGTTTCTTGTTTTTTGCAGTAGGCTTGTAGAGCTATGAACTTCCCTCTCAAGACTGCTTTTGCTGTGTCCAATAGATTTTGGATTGTAGTGTTTTCATTGTCATTTGTTGCCATGATGTTTTTTATTTCTTCCTTCATCTCTCTGGTAACCCAATCATTGTTTAATAGCATGCTGTTTAGCCTCCATGTGTTTGATTTCTTTGGGTTGTTTTTATTGTAGTTGATTTCCAGTTTTATGCCACTGTGGTCTGAGAAGATGCTTGATATGATTTCTATCTTCTTGAATTTGAAGAGACTTTGCCTATGTCCCAACATATGGTCTATCTTTGAAAATGACCCATATGCTCTTGAGCAGAATGTATATTCTGTGGCTTTGGGTGAAATGTTATGAAGATGTCAATTAATTCCATCTGGTCTACTGAGTCATTTAGGATTTATGTTTCTTTGCTGATTTTTTGTTTAGAGGATTTGTCCATTGGTGATAGTGGGATATTAAAGTGTCCTACTATGATTGTATTGCTGTCAATCTCTCCCTTGATATCCTCCAGGAGTTTTTTTTTTATTATTTATTTGTGTGCTCCTGTATTGGGTGCATATATGTTTTCCAGAGTTATTTCTTCTTGTTGGATTGCTCCCTTTAGTATTATGAATTGGCCTTCCTTATCTCTTGTTAGGTCCTTCACTTTGAGATCTAATTTGTCAGATATAAGTATTGCTACCCCAGCTTTTTTTTCAGTTCCATTTGTCTGGAAAACCTTTTTCCATCCCTTCACCTTCAGTCTGTGTGCGTCTTTTTTTTTTTTTTTTGAGGTGGGTTTCTTGTAGACAGCAGGACAGCAGATATATGTTTTTTTTTTTTTTCTTATCCAATCCGTTACCCTATGTCATTTGATTGGGGCATTTAATCCATTTACATTTAAAGTTATTATTGATAGGTACTTATTTGTCGCCATTTTTATTCTTTACCCCTGTGTTCCTTCTTCGCTTCCGATTTTTTTTTTTTTTTTTTTTTTTACAGCAGACCCTTTAGCATTTCTTGCATTGCTGGTTTGGTGGTAATAAATTCCCTTAGTCCTTTTTTGTCTGTGAAGCTCCTGATTTCACCTTCAATTTTGATTGATAGCCTTGCTGGGTACAGTATTCTTGGATTCAGACCCTTCCTTTGCATGACTTTGTATATTTCATTCCATTCCCTTCTGGCCTGATGAGTTTCTGTTGAGAAATCAGTTGCTAGTCTGATGGGGGTTCCTTTGTATGTAACTTTCTGTTTCTCTCTTGCCGCTTTTAAGATTCTTACTTTGTCGTTGGTGTTTGCCAATTTTATTATAATGTGCCTTGGCGTTGGTCTTTTGGGGTTCATTTTGCTTGGAACTCTGTTAGCTTCTTGGATTTGTGTGGGTTTTTTCTTCCCTATATCAGGGAAATTTTCTGTCATTATTTCTTCAAACAGGTTTTCTATTCCTTGCTCAGCTTCCTTTCCTTCTGGTACCCCTATTATGCGGATGTTGTGGTTTTTTTTGTGTGTGTGTTATCCCAAAGTTCCCTTAGGCTCTCCTCCTGCCTTTTAATTTTTTTTTCTAGAAGTTGCTCTACTTGGGTATTTTTTCCCATCTTGTCTTCTAGCTCACTGATACGGTCCTCTGCTTCTTCTAGTCTACTCTTGATGCTTTCTATTGAGTTCTTTACAGCAGCGATGTCATTTTTCATTTCTTCTTGGTTCTTCTTCATTTCCTCTTGGTTCTTCCTCATATTGTCGAATTTGTCTTCCATTCTTTTCAGCCACCTTATGACCATTTCTTTGAATTCTTTCTCTGGAAGGTTGCTTGCCTCCATTTCGTTTACTTCCTTTTCTGGTGATGCCTGCTTTTCTTTCATATGCGGGCTGTTTCTTTGTCTCCCCATGGTCTCTCTTCTCTGGATGTCTGGTTATGTAGTTCTCTCTGTCCTTATCCCAGGCGAAATCTGACCTTTCCGTGGTGGTGTGTAGGGCTCCTCTGAATCCCTGTGTTTGCGCCAATTGGGCACCGGTGTTCTGGGGC
Organism: Plecotus auritus; assembly: GCF_963455305.1. Taxonomy (NCBI): domain Eukaryota; kingdom Metazoa; phylum Chordata; class Mammalia; order Chiroptera; family Vespertilionidae; genus Plecotus; species Plecotus auritus. The sequence goes on from NC_137784.1 coordinate 66,214,892, forward strand.
TCGCAGCTGTTCTTTGGGTGCCTCAGTTGTAGATTCTCAGGCTTCCGTTAAGCTCCACTTTCCCATTCAAGTTGGCGCAGATTCCACGTCCAAGCCCGCAGCTCTGGGAGGGGACCCAGCCGCAATGGGGGCTGTCAGGTCAGGGGAACCCAAATAGGTTTTCTATTCCTTGCTCTCTTCCTCTCCTTCTGGTATCCCTATCAAGCGAATGTTGTTTTGTTTTTTGTTTCCCAAAGCTTTCTTTGGCTCTCCTCTTGCTTTTTAAATTTTCTTTCCAGTTATTGCTGTGTTTGTGTGTTTTTTCCTACCTTGTCTTCTAATTCACTGATGTAGTTCTCAGCCTCTTCTAGTCTACTGTTTAAGCCTTCCATTGTGTTCTTTATTGCAGCTATGTCGTTCTTCATCTCCTCTTGGTTTCTTTTCATGTTGGTGACATTCTCCTTCAGCTCCTTATAGTTCTCATTGAGTTGTGTGTATTTGTCATTGAGTTGTGTATATTTGTCATCCATCCATTTAAACATCCTTATAACCATTACTCTGAATTCTATCTCTGATAAGCTGCTAGCCTCAAATTCATTTAACTCCCTTTCTGGTGGTTCCTATTTTTCTTTCCTTTGGGGATTGCTCTTTTGTCTCTCCATGTTTTCCTGTAATGTTTTAATTGTAGATCCAATTGCTTTGCTACCCAGGTTCTTTTGGTGATGGTGCTACTGGTGTAATATCTCAGTTCTCCTGGGCTTGTTAATCTAGTGTAGCTCCCTACTTGAGCTATTTGGGTTCTCTTGATGTAGACCTGCGAGCTTGAGAGTCACAACTGTGGTGTCTAGAAGTCAGCTTCTGTGGAGGGGAGTGTCCCAATTTTTGCTGTCTTCCACCCTTAATTGAAATCATGTGTGCCCAGCAGGTCTCACAGTGGCACCCAGGAACCATCTGTTGGAGTGATGGAGCTCAGGGGGCCTGCTCTCTGGAAAGGCGTGACTGTGGTGCCCAGAGTTCTGCAGTATTGGGGTGGGCAGACCCAGCTTTTGCTGTTGCCCTTGTGGTGGATAGGTGCTTACTCCCAGTGATGGCTCACAGGATCACCTGAGGTAAGTTTGCCAGCGAGGCACACTGAAGGACTCTGAAGGGCCCTGGCAGTGTAGCTGCACAATTGAGGCACCTGTGGGCCAGTATCCAGGATGAGTGAATTCAAAACTCCTACTGCTGGGGGGAGGGCGCCTCCACTTGTTCAAGATCGCACCCAGGGAGAACTCACAGTGGCTCCCACTACTGCCCTGTGGGTAGATGGACTCAGGGTGCCTGCCTGTTGGAATGTTGCCTCTGTGGAGGTGCGCTTGCCGGGCGCACCGTTCTGATGCACTCTGAGGGGTCCTGGCACTGCGGTTGAGCCACGGGGGTGAATGTGGGCAGTTATCCAGGAAGAGGGAATTCAGAATTTCTTCTGCAGGGCTGCGTGCCCTTATCTGTGCAGAGTCACACCCTCGGGGGCTCTCAGGGGCTCCCAAGAGCTGCCTAAGGAGTGGAGTGCCCTGGCTGCTGGCTGGAAACACAGGAATCCGGCTGGAAATGTGCAAATCTGGAGTTCTGCCTCTGGGGAGGGGGAGGTTGCACTTACTGCTGCAGAGCAGTGCACATTTGGATGTGGAGGTCCCAGGGTCTGTGGGTCTGCAGCTGGAGTAGCAGGATTTTGGTTGGAGTGGCTGCTGGGTCGTGGGGATTTTCCAAGGCCTGTCTGGTTGGTGGTGTTGATGAGTTCTTAAAAAAGGCCATTCTCCCCTTCAAGATGGCTTGGGCTCTGTGCTGGAGTCTCTCCGTCTGGGGAGTGCCCGCAGTGGTGGTAGTCTCTCCTTGTCAAGGAGAGCCTATCTGCCAGCTCCTGCTGCTTGTGAGAGATTTAACTTTCCCTCACTCACTCACACACACACCAGGCACATCCACACCCTCTCCTTTCATACCCTCACTCACTCACTTCCTCTCCCTCTCCTCCGTCCTGCCAACCTCCATCTTTTTGACCTCAAAAAATCCATTTCTTTACAGCAGCACCCAGAGTACTTAGGCAGGATCCCCACAACTTGGTGAGTCGGGGAGGAGACTGGGAAAGTAGCAGATAAGAATTTCAAAGTGCATTAAAGGGATTGCAGCAGGATGTTTGCCTAATAGCCTCCGAGTGTATCACACATGAAGAATCTGCTTACCAGGTCCACAGTAATGAATACACAATATAAAAAAGAAGTAAATGATGATGTCAAAATATGAAAAGGGTAATGATTTTTTAGATGATCAAAGTCAACTTGATATCAGCTAAAAATTGACTTGTTAATCTATGAGATGTCTTATGTAAGCCTCATAGTAGCACAAAGCACTTAGGGAATATTTTTAAATAAAATAAGGGTTACTTGAACACAATCACTACTATACCACAACAGTTAATCTGATCATTGAGATGACTACTAAGTAACTAATGAATAGGTAATTATACAGTGTTAATGTGCTGGACAAAAAGGTGATTTACATCCTGGTTGATATAAAGATGGTGTGAGATTTCATCAAACTACTCAAAATGACATGCAAATTAAAACCTATGAATTTTTTATTTCTGAAATTTTTCATTTAATATTCTGGATCTCAGTTAACCATGTGTAACTAAAATTGTGGAAAATGAAACTGCAAATAAGTGGTAAGTGTTATATTAACAAAACAGAAAGATAGCAAATAAACAACCTGACTTTACATATCAAGAAACTATGAAAAGAACAAATTAAATCCAAAGTTAGCAGAAGGAAGGAACAAAGATCAGAACAAAACTAAATACAGACCAGAATAAAACAATAGAACAAATAAACAATTGTAAGACCTATTTTTAAAACAGATTAACATAACTGACAAAACTTTACCTTCACTACCTAAAGAGAAAAGAGTGAAACAAATATAATCATAAATGAAAGAGGAGACACACAACTTAGTCCACAGAAATGAATAGGACCATAAGAGATTCCCATGAAAAAAAATATATGCCAACAAATTTTATAACCTAGTAGAAATAGATAAGATCCTAGAACAGGGGTGGGCAAACTTTTTGACTCGAGGGCCACAATGGGTTCTTAAACTGAACCAGAGGGCCGGAACAAAAGCATGGATGGAGTGTTTGTGTTAACTAATATAAATTCAAAGTAAAGGAGTGGAGGGGAGAGCAAGAGAACTGGATAGAACAGGCGGATCTGGCCCGCGGGCCGTAGATTGCCCAAGGCTGTCCTAGAAGCATACAATCTCTCAAGACTGACTTAGAGAAAAAAAAAACAAAACAAAAAAACCAGAAAACCTGAATAGGACAATAATGAGTAAGAAGATTGAATCAGCAATCAAAAGCCTTTTAACCCAGTAAATCCAGTATACATGGCTTCACGTGTGAATTATTCCAAACATTTTTAAAATATGTAATGTCAATCGTTCTCAAACTTTTCCTAAAAATTGAAAGCAAGGGATACTCTCAATCCCATTTTATAAGGCCAGCATTATCCTGAATCCAGATAGAACACTAGAAGGAAAGAAAGTTATAGGCCAGTATCTTTGATGAATATAGATACAAAAATTCTTAACAAATATTAGGAAACTAAATTCATCAACACATTGAAAGAATTATATGACCATATTGTATTTTTCCTGGGATGAAAGGTTAGTTCGACACACACAAATCAATAAATGTGATACATCATAATCAAAGGTTGTAAATGGTGAAGATATAGAAAAACTGAAACTCTCAAACATTGCTGGTGAGGATGTAAAATGGTGCAGTCAGTTGGAAAACAGTTTGGAGTTTCTTAGAAAGGTCAATAAACAAACTTAACACATCAACCAATAATTCCACTCCTAGTTATCTACCCGAAAGAAATAAAAACATATACCTACAGAGATTAAAAATGATGGCAGGGTAAGTGGATGCTGCACGGACATGCTCCCAGGAACAAACTGGAATTACAACTAAAATACAGAAAAACTGCCTGAATAATCAACGGAAGACTTGCTGGAGAGAACTCTGGTAACCGAGGACCGAAAGTGGAGACCACATAGAGATTAGTAGAAGGGGCAGATGCATGCAAGGGCTGGCCTGGCACCAACAGCAACTGAAGTTCCAAAGAGCTATCTCAGCTGTGGGGGATTGCCACTGAGAACTCTGGGGTCTAATCCCCAAGCTGGGACTCTCAGTAGAGAGCACCAGAATTGAGAAGGGTACCCACATAACATCTGGCTGTGAAAAGCAGCTGTGTTGCTGTTTGCCAGGGAGAAATGGCTGGAAATTCAGACACCCTCTTAAAGGGCCAAAACACAAAATTCCCTGTGGAGCCACTCACCTTGTGCTCTGGCAGAGGGAGGGCCAAGTGGATTGCAGCTGTTGGAGCAGAAGCCAGGATCAGGGATTCTGGGGTTAGAGCTCAGAAGGCACACACCATGGTTTCCTTTGCTGAGTCAGTCCCTCAAAAAAAAGAGGATATCTTTCCCACACAGACAATTGCTATATAGGAGGCCTTGCCTGGGGGGAAGACAGTGGACCCATACTATTGGAAACACCTTGCCCCATGGTGCTGAGTTCCTGAGGACACTTAAGAGACTAAAAATAGCAATTAGCCTCAAGACAGAAGCAACTGCCCCATCCTGTTGAAAAAGCTCTCCCACACCTGAGAATAATTGACTGAGGGCAATTCAAGTTGTAATCCTATCAGTCTGTACGCAGATTTGGTCACTGGAGGCTTTGAGTCTTTGTCTGATCTAAATAGTCAGAAACAGTGTTTGACAATGTCCTGAACTAGAGATTGAGAGGCATAGCAAATCTACCTAATACATAGTCACAAACCCAGAGAGGCAGCCAAAATGAGGAAACAAAGATAAAGAATGACATAGCACAAACAAAGAACACATTGGAAGGAATACACAGGAGATTAAGGGAAGGTGAGAATCAAATCAGTGAATTAGAAGACAAGGTTAAAAAAAATCACTCAATCAGAGAAAAAAAAAGAAAAAAAAAAAAAACAAGAAAGAGGAGGACAGCTTAAAGGAGCTGTGGGACAATGTGAAACATAACAATATTTGAATAGCAAGTGTTCCAGAAGAGGCAAAAAGGGAGAAAGGAATAGAGAATGTGTTTGAAAAAATAATGGCAGAAAACATCCCCAAGCTGGTAAAGGAAAAAGTCACACATGTTCAGGAGGTACAGAGAAAACCAAGCAAGAAGAGTCGAAACAGTCCCATGCCCAGACACATCGTAGTTAAAATGAAAATAATTAAAGACAAAGAGAGAATCTTAAAGGCAGCAAGAGAAAAGAAAAGTGTTACTACAAAGGAGCTCCAATAAGGCTGACACCTGATTTCTCATAGGAAACTTTATAGGCCAGAAGAGAATGGCATGAAGTACTCAAGGTAATGGAAAGCAAGATTCTGAAACCAAGATTACTATATCCAAGAAGGCTGTCATTCAAAATAGATGGTCAAATAAAGAGCTTTCTGGAAAAAAAAAAAAAAAAAAAAAAAAAAAAAGGCTAAAGGAGTACATCACCACCAAGCCAGCATTCCAAGAAATGCTAAAGGGACTTGTGTAATGAGAAGAAGAAATAGAAAGAGAAACCTAGCCATACAGAATTAAAATGGCAATAAATAAGTACCCATCAATAATAACCTTTGGAGGAAAAAAGATGGCAGCTGGCAGGATGGAGGTGAGGGAGAGGATGTGAGTGAGTGAGGGGATGAAAGGAGAGTGTGTGGATGTGTGTGGTGTGTGTGTGAGTGAGGGAGGGACAGTTAAAACCAGCAAGAGCAGCAGGGGCTGGCAGACCAGTCCCTCTTTGACAGGGAGAATCTACCACCACTGCGGGCATTCCCCAGACTACGGGACTCGTCAAGGAGCCCACACCATCTTGAAGGGAAGAGTGGCCTCTTCTAGGAACTCATCAGTACCACCACCTAGACAGGCCTTTTACTCTGCCTGCGACCTGGCAGCCACTCCAGCCAAAATCCTGCTGTCCCACTTGCAGACCCGTGGACCCTGGGACCTCCACCTCCAAAGGTGCCCTGCTCCCACAGCAGTAAGTGCAACTTCCCCCTCCCCAGTGGCAGACCTCCAGACACCACAGTCACACGCATGATTCCAGCACACAAGCCTCCAGGGCACACCACTCCACAGGCTTCTCTTGGGAGCCACTGTGAGCCTGCACTGGGTGTGATTTTGTACAGACAAGGATGTGCTGCCCCGCAATAGAAATTCTGAATTTCTTCTTGAATAACTGCCCACAGACACCCCAGCTGCACAACTTCAGTGCCAGGACCCATCATAGTGTGTCAGAGCTCTGCACCGGCAAACGCACTGCCACAGTCATGCATTTCCAGAAAGCAGGCCCCCTGAGCCCATGGATCCACAGGGCACTCTTGGGAGCCATGGTGAGCCCCCACTGGGTGTTATCTTGGACAAACAGGGATACACTCCAGCAGTAGAAATTCTGAATTCACTCATCCTGGATACCTGCCCACAGACACCTCAATTGCGCGGTTTCAGTGCCAGGGCCCTTCAGAGTGCTTCAGTGTGCAGTGCTGGCAAACACACTGCCGGTGCCCCTGTGAGTTGCCACTGGGAGCTTGTGTATTCAACCACAGGTACAGCAGCAAAAACTGAGTTTTCCTACCCCACAGCTGCAGAACTCTGGACACTACAGTCACACGCTTTTCCAGCGTGCAGGCCTCCCAAGCCCACTGCTCTACAGGCAGCCCTTGGGCACCACTGTGAGCCCCAGTTGTGTGCACACTTATACAAACATGGGTTCACTGCTGGGCTGTAGAAACTCTGAATTCCCTCTTCTGAGATACCTGCCCACAGACACTGTGATGCTGTGGCTTCAGCGCCAGGGCCCCTCAGAGTGCATCAGTACACCCTGCTGGAAACACACTGTGGGTGCCCTTGTGAGCTGCCATTGGGGGCATGTGTATCCAACCACAAGGGCAGTAGCAAAAGCTGAGCTGCCCACCCCACAACTACAGAACTCCAGACACCACAGTCACACCTTTTCAGAGCATAGGCCTCCTGAGCCCCACCACCCCAACAGACAGCTCCTGGGTGCCATTGCGAGTCTGCACTGGGCACTCTCAACTTCAACAAAGGGCGCAAGACAGCAAAAATTGGGACATCTCCCTCCATGGCTGCTGAACTCTAGACACTGCAATTGCACCTTTCCAGCTCGCAGGCCTACATCAAGAGCACCCAAATAGCTCAAGTAGGGAGCTACACTAGATTACCAAGCCCAGGAGACTTCAGAGATCACACCAGTAGTACCATCCCCAAAAGAACTTGGGTAGCAAAGCAGTTGGACCTACAATTAAAAAGTTACAGCAAAACATGTGAAGACAAAAAAAGCAATCACTGAAGTAAAGAAAACCAGAAATCACCAGAAAGGCAGTTAAATGAAATTGAGGCTAGCAGCATATCAGAGAAAGAATTCAGAGTAATGGTTATAAGGATGTTTAAATGGCTGGATGACAAATACACACAATTCAATGACAAATACACACAACTCAATGAGAATTATAAGGAGCTGAATGAGAATGTCACCAACATGAAAAGGAACCAAGAGGAAATGAAGAATGACATAGCTGCAATAAAGTACACAATGGAAGGCTTAAACAGTAGACTAGAAGAGGCTGAGGACTGCATCAGCGAATTAGAAGACAAGGTAGGAAAAAGCACACAAACACAGCAATAACTGGAAAGAGAATTTAAAAAGCAAGAGGAGAGCCTAAGAAAGCTTTGGGAAAACACAGTGAAACAACATTTGCATAGTAGGGTTATCAGAAGGAAAGGAAGAGAGCAAGAAATAGAAAACCTGTTTGAAGAAATAATGACAGAAAAACTTCCCTGATATTGGCAACAAAAAAAACTACGCAGGTCCAAGAAGCACATAGAGTCCCAAACAAGATGAACCCCAATACACCAACACAAAGACGCAACATAATTAAATTGGCAAACACCAATGACAAAGTAAGAACCTTAAAGGCTTCCAGAGAGAGACAGAAAGTTACCAACAAGGGATTTCCTATTAGAATATCAACTGATTTCTCAACAGAAACACAACAGGCCAGAAGGGAATGGAATGACATATATAAAGTGATGCAAAACAAGAAACTGAATCCAAGAATACTATACCCAGCAAGGCTATCGTTTAAAACTGAAGGTGAAATCAGGAGATTCACAGACAAAAAAAGGGCTAAGTGAGTTTATTACCACCAAGCCAGCAATGCAAGAAATGCTAAAGGTACTGCTGTAAAAATAAAAAAAAAAACAGAAAGGCAAGAACAAACACAAACATTAATAAAAAAATGATGACAAACAAGTACTTATCAATAATAATATTAAATGTAAATTGATTAAATGCTCCAATCAAAAAACACAAAGTAACTAAATGGATAAGAAAACATGACCCATATATTTGCTGTCTGCAAGAGACCCACCTCCTAACAAAGGATTCTCACAGACTGAAAGTGAAGGGATGGAAAAAAAAATTTCAGGCAAATGGAAATGAGAAAAAAGCTGGGGTTGCAATACTTGACAAAATAGACCTCAAAGTAAAGGTGATAAGAGGAGATAAGGAAGGCCACTATGTAATACCAAAGGGAACAATTCAAGAAGAAGATATAACTCTGGTAAACATATATGCACCCAATACAGGAGCACCCAAGTACATAAAACAACTTCTGGAAGATATCAAGGGAGAGATCAATAGCAATACAGTCATAGTAGGGGAATTTAATAGCCCACTGACACTACTGGATAAATCCTCTAAACAAAAAATCAGCAAAGAAACAGCAATCCTAACTGACTCACTAGATCAGATAGACTTAATTGACATCTTTGGGGTGACATTTCACCCCAAACCTACAGAATATACATTCTTCTCTAGTGCACATGGGACGTTTTCAAAGATAGAACACATATAAAGACACAGGCAAAGTTTCTTCAAATTCAAGAAGATAGAAATCATAACAAGTATCTTCTCAGATCACAATGGCAAAAAACTGGAAATCAACTACAATAAAAACAATAAAAAACCAAACACTTGGAGGCTAAATAGCACGCTATTAAACAATGACTGGTTTACCAAAGAGATCAAAGAGGAAATAAAAAGCATCTTGGAAAAAATGACATTGAAAACAAAACAATCCAAAATCTATGGGACACAATGAAAGCAGTCCCGAGAAGGAAGTAAATAGCTCTACAGGCCTACCTCAAAAAAACAAGAAACAATGGTAATAAATTATCTAACCTTGCAACTTAATTAGAAAGAGAGCAACAAGAAAAGCCCACAGTATCCAGAAGGAAGGAAATAATAAAAATCAGAGCAGAAATAAACAACCTAGAGACCAAAAGAAAACAATACAAAAGACCAATGAAACCAAGAGCTGGTTCTTTGAAAGGATGAACAAGATTGATGAATCTCTAACCAGGCTCACCAAGAAACAAAGAGAAGCTGAAACCGGTTTGGCTCAGTGGATAGAGCGTCAGCCTGCAGACTGAAGGGTCCCAGGTTCGATTCCGGTCAAGGGCATGTACCTTGGTTGCGGGCACATCCCCAGTGGGAGGTGTGCAGGAGGCAGCTGATCGATGTTTTTCTCTCATCGATGTTTCTAGCTCTCTATCCCTCTCCCTTCCTCTCTGTAAAATATCAATAAAATATATTTTAAAAAAAAGAAACAAAGAGAAAGGACCCAAATAAACCAAACCAGAAATGTAAGAAGCTAAATAACAGACCCCACAATAATACAAAGGATTGTAAAAAAAAAAAAAAAAGTACTATGAACAACTGTACTGCAACAAACTGGACACCCTCGATGAAATTGACACATTCCTAGAAAAATACAAGATTCCAAAAGTCAATCAGGAAGAATCAAAACACCTGAATAGGCTGATAACTACTGGTGATATTGAAACAGTAATCAAAAAGCTTCCAGGAAACAAAAACCCTGGACCCAGATGCCTTCACATGGGAGTTTTATCAAACATTCAAAGAGCTAAAACCAATCTTTCTCAGACTATTCCAAAAATTTCAAGAGGAAGGCACACTTCCAAGCTCTTTCTATGAAGCCAGCATTACCCTTATCCCAAAACCAGATAAAGACATCACAAAGAAAGCAAACTACAGGCCAATATCCCTCCTGAACATAGATGCTAAAATCCTCAACAAAATTCTAGCAAACCAGATCCAGCATTACATTAGAAAGATCATACACCATGACCAAGTGGGATTTATGTCAGGGATGTAAGGCTGGTACAATATCCGCAAATCAATAAATGTGATACATCACATAAACTGAGAGACAAAAATCACATAATCAAATCAATTGATGCAGAAAAAGCATTTGACAAATTCCAACACCCTTTTCTGAAAAAAACTCTCAGCGAAGTGCGAATAGAAGGATCACACGTCAACATAATAAAAGCCATATATGACAAACCTACAGCCAACATCATACTCAATGGACAAAAACTAAAACCATTTCCCTTAAGTACAGGAACAAGACAGGGATGCCCAATCTCACCACTCCTGTTCAACATAGTACTGGGAGTTCTAACTAAAGCAATCAGACGAAAAGAAAAAATAAAAGGCATCCAAATTGGAAAAGAAGATGAAAAATTCTCATTACTCACAGATGACATGATACTGTACATAGAAAACCCTAAAGACTCCATCAAAAAATTATTAGACTTAATAAATGAATTCGGCAATGTAGCAGGATACAAAATTAACGCCAAGAAATCTGTGGCATTTTTTATATACCAATACTGAACGTACAGAAAGAGTGATTAAAAAAACAATCCAAATTACCATTGTACAAAAAAATAAGATACCTAGGAATAAACTTAACTAAGGAGGTAAGAGACCTCTACTTATAATACTACAGGACATTGAAAAAAGAGATAGAGGAAGACATAAACAGATGGAAGAACATACTGTTTTCATGGATTAGTAGAATCAACATCATTAAAATGTCCATACAACCCAAAGTAATCTATAGATTCAATGCACTCTCCATTAAAATACCAATAGCATATTTCACAGATCTAGAAAGAATTCTCCAAAATTTCATCTGGAATTAAAAAAATCCCAAATAGCTGCAGCGTTCCTGAGAAAGAACAAAGTAGGAGGGATATCAATATCAGATATCAAGATGTATTACAAAGCCACTGTTCTCAAAACTGCCTGTTACTGGCACAAGAACAGACATATAGACCAATAAAAAAGAATAGAGAATAGAATGGAGAACCCTGAAATCGACCCAAACCACCATGCTCAATTAATATTTGACAAAGGAGGCAAGAACATATAATGGAGTCAAGACAGTCTCTTCAATAAATCACCCTGGGAAATTTGGTCAGACACATGCAAGAAAATTAAACTAGACTACAAATTACACCATCCACAAAAATAAACTCAAAATGGATAAAGGACTTAAATGTAAGATGGGAAACCATAAAAATATTAGAGGAATACACAGGCAGCAAAATTGCAGACATATGCCAAAGAAATATCTTCACCGACACAGCTCCTAGGGCAATGGAAACTAAAGAGAAAATAAACAAATGGGACTACATCAAAATAAAAAGCTTCTTCACTGCAAAAGAAACCATCAACAAAACAACAAGAAAGCCCACTGTATGGGAGAACATATTTGCTAACGATGTCTCCAATAACTATTTAATCTCCAACATTTACAGGGAACTCATACAACTTAACAAAAGGAAGACAAACAACCCAATCAAAAAATGGGCAAAGGACCTAAATAGATACTTTTTGAAAGAAGACATAAAAGAAGACATAAGGAAGGACAAGAGACATATGAAAACATGCTCAAAGTCACTAACCATCCAAGAGATGCAAATGAAATCAACAATGAGGTACCATCTCACACCTGTTAGAATGGCTATCATCAACAAATCAACAAGTGACAAATGCTGGCGAGGATACAAAGAAAAAGGAACCCTCTTGAACTGCTGGTGGGAATGCAGACTGGTGCAGCCACTGTGTAGAACAGTATGGAGTTTCCTCAAAAAACTAAAATGGCACTCCCATTTGACCCAGTGATCCCACTTCTAGGAATATGTCCCAAGAAACTAGAAACACCAATCAGAAAGGACATATGCACCCCAATGTTCATAGCAGCACAATTTACAATAGCTTAGATTTGGGATCAGCCTAAGTGCCCAACAGCAGATGAGTGGATTAAAAAACTTTGGCACATCTACACAATGGATTACTATTTTACTGTAGAAAGGAAGGAACTCCTACCATTTGCAAAAGCATGAATGGAGCTGGAGAGCATTGTGCTAAGTGAAATAAGTCAGTGAGAGGAAGATAAATATCACATGATCTCACTCATTTGTGGATTATAATGAACAACATAAACCGATGAACAAAAACAGATCTAGAGTCAGAGAAGCATTGGTCAGATGTTCAAACCTCAGAGGGAAGGTAGGGGAGGTTGAGGTAAGGAGGAGAGATCAACCAAAGGACGTGTACGCGTGCATATATGCATAAGACAACAGGGGGTGAGGGTGAGGGCAAGACTGAGGGGTGGGGGGAGAATGGGGGGGATAAGGACACATATGTAATACCTTAATCAATAAAGAAAAAAAATAAAAAATAATAATAAACTAAAATTAAAATGGATCTAATGCTCCAATCAAAAGGCATGGGTGTTCTTGGTCATGAGGTGCATTCTCCTGCACAACCTCATGCTGTCCATTTCCTGGTTCCTCGTGCTGCCCAAGGCCATTCACCTGACTCAGATTCTGATATTCTGGATGCCAACTCTTTTCACCTAGAAACCTCTGTGTTTCTTGCATCATAGTCGCTGTCACAGACACTTCCTGTCTTGGGTGGAGATGAGAGATGAGGCCCTGAGTGTTTCTTTCAGCAGTAGATGACTCCAGATTATCTGCAAAAGTGTCTTCCTCTGGTGAATTCTGCCAAGGCATAGCCGGAATCCAGTCTGCTAGAGAAGCATGACCAGAGAGATCCTGTAGAGGAAGATGCTCTTTCTTTTCAGAGGGTATCTGGAATTCAGTGGTAGCCTTTGAAGCCTTCACAGCTTTCAGTGTGATGCTGTCTGGGTCACTGGGATTGATAAGGCAGACTGAAGCAGAGACAGAGTGAGCGAGACCCGCAGGATAACCTATTTCAAGACTCTGTCCTGAGGGACAGGCCTGATGGTTTAATCCATCTGAAGTTGGTAATGATGACATTCCCAATTGACATAGTTTCTTCACCGCTTTTCTCTGGTCTGGGGCCCATTCCAGCTGCAGTGCACAGGGGACCTTGAATTTCTTGGATAAAGGCAACAGAATCAACCAAAAAGTGTTGATGTGGAAGCTGCAATGAAAGGAAACAGGCTGCAGCAGAATATGTATTCCCAGGTGCACAGAACAGTCTACCCTCAGGGTGCTCTGACTGCTCCAATTCAGAAACACTTATGGAAGTAGATGTAGTTGAACAGCCCCTACTTGCTGTGCTTAGTTCGGGAGATGGTCAGAATGCCAATGTAAAGAACGTCAATGCATCTGATCTCACCTGAGATAATCCCTTGATGGAAGACGAAACATCAAAATGTAGCCCTTCATCTGAAATCTTCAGTAGTTCCAGTTCCACTCAGAATTTCCTGCTCCCAGAAAGTAATATGGAAATGTCTGGAACAAAGGAAGACTATGGGAATTGATCCCCCACTGTAAGTCTCTGTGGAAGTTGTCAGCCCTCTGTAGAGTCAGTGGAGAAATCTTGCTCCTCCATCATAACAGCCTTGAAGGCACTTCAAGGACTTCTGGTCACTAGTAGTAAACCAGCTTCAGAAATTACATCTGAAGAAGTTATTTGTCAATCAGAAACAGTAACTGAGGGCCAAATAAGTTTGGGGGTCCTTTCTGAAAGATGAATCCAGAGTGAACAGTGTTCACAAGTCTCTTTTAATCAGGCCACATCTGTTTCAGTAAAGACAGAAAAATTAGTGGACACTTCAACTGGAAGTGGAATGTAAGATGTAGAGGAGAGTAACTTCAGGGGTCCAGCTGATGGCCTAGTAACTAACACAGAAGGTGTTCCCCGGTCTACTGAATCAGTAAATGAGAGCAGTTCTGTCATTTTAGCCTCAGCTAAAATGTCTAATCAATTACACTGTACCTTGGATATAGAAATTTCCCCTAAAATTCTAGCAGGAGAGGAGGATGCACTTAATCAGACTTTGGAGCACTAAGTCCTTGTCATTAGATCTCTTATTGCTTAAATATTTGGGTCATGGCACACAGAATCCAGTAACAGATGGGCCTGAGACCAGAGAAGATGTCCGTCCTGATGCTCAGGGCCACTTGTTGAATTTGAGCCACCTGCCAGCTATCCATCATCAAGTCCCTTCATTCTTCCACCATTTCTTTTTCCTGTTGCAGACATTGACCTAATTCTCCATGCCAGCTTTACTTTTCAGGAAGCCCTTGGGGCTTTGTAACAAATTTGTGGAAATGCAGACCTTACACTTCTTATTTTGCTAACAAAGAACATTGTAGTTCCTATATAACCATGGAAAAGTGGGATAGACCATATTCCATTTTCTTGGGGGGGGGGGAAGTTACTATATACACATATAAACACTTACCACATATACAGTATATGTAGAAGCCTGCAAGCAGAATGTTGAGCCAGATTTTTTTTTCAGTCAAAGTAAAAAAAAAGGCATAGGGTAGCTGAATGGTACAAAAACATGACCCAACTATATAATGTCTTCAAGAAACCAACATAAGAATAAAAGACACACACAGGATAAGAGTGAAGGGATGGACAAATTTTTTCCATGCAAATGGAAAAGAAAAAGTTGCAGGAGTAGCAATACTCATATTCGACAAAATAGACTTCAAAATGAAGGCCATCACAAGAGACAAAAAAGTTCACTACATAATACTAAAGGGATCAGTTCAACAAGAGGATATAACCCTGGTAAATATATACGTATATGCACCCACCATAGCAGTATATATATATATATATATATATATATATATATATATATATGAACTTCTAGAGGACTTTAAGGGAGAGATAGACAAGAATACAGTCACAGTAGGACAGTAGGGGACTTTAACACCCATCTGACTTCACTGGATAGATCTACCAGACAAAAACTTAACAAGGAAAGGGTGACTCTAAAGGACACACTGGATCAGATGGATTTAATTGACATTATAGAACAATTCACCCCAAAGCAGCAGAATATACATTCTTCTCAAGTGCACATAGTTCATTCACAAAGATAGACCACATGTTAGGATGCAAAACAAGTAACTACAAATTCAAGAAGGTTGAAATCATATCAAGCATCTCAGATCACAGTGGAATGAAATTAGATATCAGCTACAGTAAAAACACCCAAAACATTCAAATACATGGAGGTTAAATAGCATGTTATTAAACAACTAGTGGTCCGGTGCACTGATTCATGCACATTGAAAGGAAATTAATTAGAAGGTGGCTGTGGAGTGGTATTGGGCGAGACAGGCTAGACAGGCCCTGGAGCCAACCTCCCCCAGTCCCTCCCTGGCAAGCTACACCTCAGGCAAGGCTGTGGCTCAAAGGGCTTCTGTGGAGTGAGCAGACTCCCTCTGGCAGGTGGAGTCACTCAGCCTGGCCTGAGGGGATCAGGTCAAAACTGGCTCTCCAAGATCCCCTGAGGGGTCCCAAATAGTGAGAGGGTGGTTCTCAGGTGATGCACCCCAGAATTGGGCTCCCTCCTCTCTGGTTCCAGGTGTGTCACCTGAGAACTGCCACTGCCAAGTCAACATAGTTTGGTAGCTCCTGCATTGAGAATCTGCCTCCTAGTGGTCAGTGCGCATCATACCTACCAGCTGGTCAGACAGTCGGACAGTCGCTTAGCCTTTTATATATGTTACCAATGACATCAAGAAAGATATAAAAAAAATTCCTGTAAACAAATGAAAATGAACACACAACAACCCAAAATCTCTGGGACACAGCAAAAGCAGGGCTGAGAGGAAAGTTCATAGCTCTATAGGCCTACCTAAAAAAAAAAAAAATAAAAATCAACAACAAGCTATTTAACCCTGCAACTTAAAGAACTAGAAAGAGAAAAAAGAACAAATGCCCAGAGTGAGTACAAGGAAAGAAATAATAAAGATTAGAGCAGAAAAAAACATAGAGACTAAAAAAAAAAATGAACAAATCAATGAAACCAAGAGCTGGTTCTTTGAAAGGATAAACAAAATTGATGAACCATTAAACAGACTCATCAAGAAAGAAAGAGAGAGGACCCAAATAATTAAAATGAGAAAGGAAAGTGGAGAGGTAAACACTGACACCACAGAAATACAGAGGATTGTAAGAAGTTACTATGAACAACTATATGCCAACAAGCTGGACAATGTAGACAAAATGGAAAAATTCCTAGAAAAATAAAATCTCCCTAAACTAAATCAGGAAGAATGAGAAAACCTGAGTAGGCCAACAACAGCTTATGAAATAGAAGCAATAATCAAAAAAAAAAAAAAATCCCAGCGAACAAAAGCCCAAGTCCAGAAGGCTTCACAGGGGAGTTTTACCAGATATTCAAAGAAGAACTAACACCTATACTCCTCAAACTATTCCAAAAAACCTAAGAGGAAGGGACATTTCTAAAATCTTTTTAGATGCTAGAATTATCCTAATTCCAAAATCAGATAAAGACACTACAAAGAAAGAGAATTACAGGCCAATATCCCTGATGAACATAGACATTAAAATCCTCAACAAAATATTAGCAAAACAAATCCAGTAATGTATTAAAAAAATTACACATCATGACCAAGTGTAATTTATTCCAGGGATGAAAGGCGGGTACAATATTATCAGATCAGTAGACATGATACATCACATAAAAAAATTGAAAGATAAAAATCACATGATCATATCAATAGACCAAGAAAAATCATTCAACAAAATCCAATACCCTTTTTTTATAAAAACTCTTAGCAAAATGGGCATTGAGGGAGCATATCTCAACATGATAAAGGCCATATATGAGAAACCTACAGCGAACATCATACTAAATGGGCAAAACCTAAAACCATTTCCCCTAAGAACAGGAACAAGACAGAGAGGTCCACTTTCACCTCTCTTATTCAACATTGTACTGGAAGTTCTAGCCACAGCAAACAGTCAAGAAGAAAAAATAAAAGGTATCCAAATTGGAAAGGAGAAAGTAAAACTCTCATTATTCACAGATGATATGATATGTACATAGAAAACCCTAAAGACTCCATAAAAATACTACTAGATTTAATAAATTATTTTGGCAATGTAGCAAGATACAAAATCAATACACAAAAATCAATGGCTTTTTTATATACCAATAATGAATCCTCAGCAAGAGAAACTAAGCAAGCAATCCCATTTACCATTGCAACAAAAAAATTAAGATACTTAGGAATAAACTTACCAAAGGAAGCAAAAGACCCATATTCAGAAAACTACAGGACACTGAAAAAATAGAAAATATAAACAAGTGGAATAATATGCTGTGTTCATGGATTGGTAAAATTAACATCATTAAAATGTCCATACTACCCAAAGCAATCTATAGATTCAATGAAATCCCTATTAAAATACCAACAGCATATCTCACAGATCTAGAATGAATACTCCAAAAATTTATATAGAATCAAAAAGAACCCGAATAGTTGCAGCAATCTTGAGAAAGAAAAACAAAGTTGGAGGAATCACAATACAAGATTTCAAGTTATACTATAAAACCACCATAATCAAAACAGCCTGGTACTGGCATAAGAACAGGCATATAGATCAATGGAACAGAACAGAGATCCCAGAAATCAATCCAAGCCATTATGCTTAATAGATATTCGACACAGGAGGCAAGAGTGTACAATGGTGTAAAGAGAGTCTCTTTAATGGTGTTGGGAAAATTAGACAGATACTTGCAAAAACATTAAACTTGACCACCAACTTATACCATACACAAGAATAAACTCAAAATGGGTAAAAGACTTAAATTTATGTCTTGAAACCATAAAAATCCTAGAAGGAATGATAGGCAGCAAAATTTCAGACATCTCTCATAGCAATATGTTACGGATACATCTCCTAGGCCAAAGGAAACTAAAGAGAAAATAAACAAATAGGACTACATCAAAATAAAAAGGTTTTGCACAGCAAAAGAAACCTTCAACAAAATTAAAAGTGATCCCACTATATGAGAGAACATATTTGTCAATGATAAATCTGATAAAGGGTTAATATCCAAAATATATAAGGAACTGATACAACTTAATAAAAGGAAGACAAACAATCCAATTAAAATATGGGCAAAGGACCTAAACATAAAATTCTCCAAAGTGGACATACAGATGGCCAAGAGAAAAAAGAAAAAATTCTCAAAGTAACTGATCATCAGAGAGTTTCAAATTAAAACAACAATGAGGTATCACCTCATACCTGTCAGAATGCCTACCATCAACAAATCAACAAATGATAAGTGCTGGTAAGGATGTGGAGAAAAGGGAACCCTAGTACACTGCTGGTGGGAATGCAGACTGATAGAGCCATTATGGAAAACAGTATGGAGTTTCCTTAAAAAATTAAAAATGGAACTGCCATTTGATCCATTGATTCCACTTCTAGGAATATATCCTAAGAAACCCAAAACACCAATTAAAAAGAATGCATGCACCCCTATTTTCATAGCAGCACAATTTACAATAGCTAAGATATGAAAACAGCCCAAGTGCCCATCAGTAGATGAGTGGATAAAAAAAAGCTGTGGCCCTAACCGGTTTGGCTCAGTGGATAGAGCGTTGGCCTGCGGACTGAAGGGTCCCGGGTTCGATTCCGGTCAAGGGCATGTACCTTGGTTGCGGGCACATCCCCAGTAGGGAGTGTGCAGGAGGCAGCTGAATCGATGTTTCTCTCTCATCGATGTTTCTAACTCTCTATACCTCTCCTTTCCTCTCTGTAAAAAAATCAATAAAATATATTTAAAAAAAAAAAAAAAGCTGTGGTACATTTATGCCATGGAATACTAGGCAGCAGTAAAAAAGAAGTATCTCTTACCCTTTGAGACAGCATGGAAGGACTCAGAGAATATCATGCAAAGTGATCTCACTCATATGTGGAATCTAAGTAATAAAATAAACTGATGAATGGAGTGGATCCAGAGTAATGGAAGCATGGAACAGAGTGCAGAATCTCTGAGAGAAGGCAAGGGAGGGTGGGTGGGAAACAATCAGCCAAGAACCTTGTATACATACAAGAGGCCTGGTGCACGACATTTGTGCACTGGGGGGTGGGGGGTTTGCCTCAGCCAAGCCAGGGCCCTTTCACAGTACAAGAACCCTCAGGGAATGTCTGATTGCAGCCGCAGAGGCCGGCCACTGCACTTGTCCCCTGGTGGTCAGAGTGTGTCATAGCGACCGGTCGCTCCCTGGTTCAGTCAATCTGCATATTACCTTTTATTATATAGGACTAGAGGCCTAGTGCACAAAATTCGTGCACAGCAGGGGGTGTCCCTCAGCCCAGCCTGCACCCTCTCCAATCTGGGACCCCATGAGGGATGTCCGAGTGCCCGTTTAGACACGATCCTACTAGGAACGTGTCTAAACGGGCAGTCGGACATCCCTCTCACAATCCAGGACTACTGGCTCCCCACTGCTTGCCTGCCTGCCTTCCTGATTTCCCCTAACAGCTTCTGCATGCCAGCCTGATCACCCCCTAACCACTCCCCTGACAGACTGATTGATGCCTAACTGCTCCCCTGCCAGCCTGATTGCCCCTAACTGCCCTCCCCTGCAGGCCTGGTACCCCTCCCAACTGCCCTTCCCTGCAGGCCTAGTTGCCCCCAACTTCCCTCCTCTGCTGGCCTTGTCACCCCTAACTGCCCTCCCCTGGGGGCTAGATTGCCCACAACTGCACTCCCTTGCAGGCCTGGTCCCTCCCAACTGCCCTCCCCTGCTGGCCATCTTGTGGTGGCCATCTTCTGTCCACATGGGGGCAGCCATCTTTGACCACATGGGGGCAGCCATCTTGTGTGTTGGAGTGATAGTCAATTTGCATATTACTCTTTTATTAGCTAGGATAGAGGCCTTGTGCACGAGTGGAGGCTAGCTGGTTTGCCCTGAAGGGTGTCCTGGATCAGGGTGGGGGTTCCCTTGGGGTGCGGGGTGGCCTGGGCAAGGGGCCTGTGGTAGTTTGCATGCTGGCCATGCGCCCCAGTGACCCAAGCATAGGCCCTGGTATCTAAGATTTATTTATCTTCTATAATTGAAACTTTGCAGCCTTCAGCAGAGGCCAGGGCAGGCCAGGAATTTGGCTTCCTCCATTGCCAGGGAAACACAAGCCTCCTGCTCGCTCCGTGGCTGCAGCCATTTTTTGGGGGATTTATTTATCTTCTATAATTGAAACTTTGTAGCCTTGAGTGGAGTCCATGGCCTACCAGAGTGTGCGGGGAAGCTTGGCTTCCTCCATTGCCAGGGAAACCCAAGCCTCCTGCTCACTTCATGGCTGCAGCCATCTTGGTTGGGTTAATTTGCATACTTGCTCCTGATTGGCTGGTGAGCGTGGCTTTTTGGGTGTAGCAGAAGTACAGTCAATTTGCATATTACTCTTTTATTAGATAGGATATGCATGGCCCATGGCCACAAACAATGGGACTATGAGGGCCTGGGGTGGCTTCGGGGGGCAAGCTGGAGTGAGTCAATGGGGGAAACAGAGGGCATATGTAATAGTTTGAATAAAAAAGAATTTAAAAAACATATGCCTACATAAAAGTAAATAAATAAATGTTGTATATCGAATTAATGGAATAAAAGATAAAAATCTTTTTTTCCATTAATTTGAGGTAGTCCTTCAAAATAATCTAATGGTTGGGGGCAAAAGAAGGTGGGGGAGATTAGATGAAACTATATGGGCATGTATTAATAACTGTTCAAAGGATTCATGAGTACACTGAGTTTCACAACATATTTATTCACTTATGTACATTTGAAATATTATATAAAAATGTTAACAAAAAGAAAATAAATAGATGTAGAAAAAGTATTTTACAAAAAAAATCCACATTTCATGATTAAAACCTTCAATAAATTGGGTAAAAAAAGATAACTCAACATAATAAAGGCCATATATGACAAACCCACAGCTAATGTTATATTCAACATTTTGAAATTGAAAGCTCTTTTCTCTAAGATTAGTAAAAAGACAAGTGTGTCCATTCTCACTACTCTTATTCAGTATACTACTGAACATCCTAGCTAAAGCAATTAAAAATACCCAAATAAATGAAAGGCATCCAGATCAGAAAGGAAAAAGTAAAATTGTTTTTTATTTGCAGATGTTATCCTATCTCATAAAGAGGGAATATGCTAATTGACCATCACTCCATCACAAAGATGGCTGCACCCACAGCTGAGGCCAAGTTCCCATAAGGAGCCTTAATAAGCAATCAGCAGGGACCTGAGGCTATGCCCTCCTGAGGCTTGACAGGGGACCTCAGGCCGTGCCCCCCTCCCTGGTGCCAGGCCAGGGGACCTGAGGCCACACTCCACCCGGCGGGGCTTGATGGGGGACCTCAAGGTGCACTTCTGGTCCTGGTGCTGGACTAGGGGACCTCAGGCTGCTCCCCCTGCCCCAGTGCCAGGCCGGGGGACCTCAGGTTGTGCCCCCCACCAAGTAGGGCTTGACAGGGGACTTCAGGCCACGCCCTCCCCCCCAGCACCAGGCCAGGGGACCTGAGGCTGTGCCCCCCCTGCCTGGCTGGGCTTGACAGGGGACTTCAGGCCGCACCCCCCACCCGGCAGGGCTTGACAGGGGACCTCAAGGTGCATTTCCTGTCCTGGTGCTGGGCTAGGGTACCTCAGGCTGCTCTCCCTTCCCCAGCGCCAGTCTGAGGGACCTCAGTCCCCGCCCCCACCCCCACCAGGTGGGGCTTGATAGGGGACCTCAGGCCGTGCCCCCCACCCGGCAGGGCTTGACAGGGGACCTCAAGGTGCACTTCCTGTCCTGGTGCTGGGCTAGGGAAACTCAGGCTGCTCCCCCTGCCTCAGCGCCAGGCCAGGGGACCTCAGGCCACGTCCCCCACCAGGTGGGGCTTGACAGGGGAACTCAGGCCTCACCCCCACCCAGCGGGACTTCACGGGGGACCTGAGGCTGTACCCCCCTCCTGGTGCTGGGCTGGGGGACCTGAGGCTGCGCCCCATTGCCTGGCGGGGCTTGACGGGGAACCTCAGGCCATGCCCCCCACCCAGCGGGGCTTGACAGGGGATCTCAAGCCATGTACCCCACCTGGCGGGGCTTGACGGAGGACCTCAAGGCATAGCTTCCACCCCGGTCTGGGCTGGGGGACCTCAGGCCATGCTCCCCGTCCTGGCGCCGGGCTATGCCCCCTGCCTGGCAGGGCTTAACAAGGGTGGGACTGGCCTGGTCTGGATCTAGCCCAATGATGGGGGGCTGGCCGGGTCTGGGTCTCACGCAATTTTGAGGTGCATGTGGGTGGCAAGGAGTTGACTCTGAGTCCTGTGGTGAGCCCCAGACTCTGACAGGAGGAAGTTTTTCATATACATTTTACTAATTTTCTTTCATCTCTGACACTTCTATTATAGAGAAAGGGCAAATAGCAATATTAAATTATTTCCTCTAGTTAATTCCCTTTTAATGTGCACGAATTTCGTGCACCAGGTCACTAGTGTTCTTATATAGAGAAAAATCCTAAAGAGTCAACCAAAAAAAATGTTGGAAGTGATCAATGAATTCAGTAAAGTTAGAGGATATAAAATCACCATACAGTAATTAATTGCATTTTTATACACTGACAACAAAACATTTGACAAGAAAATAAAGAAAACTATCCAGTAAAATAGCTATAAAAACAATAAAATACATAAGAATCAATTCAATCAAATAAGTGAAAAATATATACAATGAAAACTACAAGACTCTGATGAAGGAAATTGAAGAAGACACAAACAAATGGAAAGATATCCCATCTTCATGAATCTGAATTTTTAATATTTAAATATCCATACTACCAAAAGCCATCTACAGATTCAATGTAATCCCTATCAAATTCCAATTCCTATCAAATTCCAATGACCTTTTTCACAGAAATAGAATAACAATCCTAAAAATTTATGTCACCACAAAAGATCTCCAATAGTTAAAACAATCATGAGAAAAAAGGAATAAATCCAGAGGCATCACACTTTTTATTTTCAAAGTATACTACAAAGCTCTAGTAACTAAGATAGTATAGTACTGGCATAAAAATAGACACATAGACAATTAGCAAAGAATCAAGAGCTCAGAAATAATTATAGATTCAACTGTTTGACAAGATAATCAAGGACAGTCAATGTGGTAAGAATGGTTTCTTCAAAAAATTATATTGGGAAAAAGAGACAACCATATGCAGAAAAAGGAAATTAGACCCCTATCATACACAAATTGTATACATTAACTCAAAATTAATTAAGACCTTAAAATCTAATAACTTAAAACTCCTACAAGAAAACAGGGAATAAATTCCTTGACTTTGGATTCGCCAGTGATTTCTTTGGAGTATGTCAAAAGCACACACAATAAAAGCAAAAAATAAAAAGTGGTATTTTAAAAGAGCTAAACTTAAAGAAGCAATTCATAGAATGGTGGCTACTAGAAGCTGGGGGTGAGGGAATTGGAGAGATGATGGTCAAAGTGTACTAACTTGAAGTTAGATGTTCTAGAGAATAAATTTTGGAGATCTAATACCCAGCATTGTGATTACAGTTAATACTGTAGTATATGCTTGAAAGTTGCCAAAGAGTAAATGTTAAATGTGCTCACCACAAAAATAAATGGTAGTTATGTGATGTGATGGATGTGGTAATCATATTACAAAATATAAATGTATCAAACCAACATGCTATACACCTTAATCTTACACAATGTTATATATAAATTAGAGGCCCAGCATGTGAAATCGAGCATGGTAGCCCACCGCTGCTTACAGCTCTGCCCACCCGCCCGCCACCCCACCTCGCTCACAGCCAAGCCCACCCGCCCGCCACCCCTCTGCACTTGCAGCCCCACCCACCTGCCCACCCACCACTGCTCCTTGCATTTACAGCCCCACCCACCCATCTGATGTATTAGCAGCCCTGCCCACCCACTGCCTGCCTTGCTGCGATTGGAGCCTGTGGGATGCGGGGGAGGGACCAGGAAGTACTCAATGCACCTCATTGTGACCGATAGTTTGGTCGTCACAGTTGTCACAGACACTGGCTTTTTATATATATAGATTATATCCCAATTAAAAATTATTTAATAATTTATAAATGAAGAACTAGATCTGACAAGTATAAATTTAGAGTTCCTTTACTTTTTTATTCTTTCAGTTTTTTTGTTTAATTTGTTATGTAAGCAGTTTCTGACATTTCAAAAGAGTTAATAGTGCTATGAAGGCTACATGATGAGGCTGGGATTATATACATCTACAAAACTGAAAGCAAAATTCTGATTAGAATAGGGCAGTCTTGTCCTCTCTCAATTTGGGACACCCACTCACACTCCAATTTTACCAACAAAATTTGTCTTAAATAGAATATTTAGGAAATTTTTTCTAACAGCTTCAATGCAGGCATTCGCCCCTCCCCTGTGTACTTCTTTCCTCTCTTAATAGAAATAAAATAGAATTTGCTCATTATGAATCTAGATCTAAATTTGTATTGCTTTCTATTTCAATTTTTCTTAAACTTGGAGCACTTTCCATGCCAAAACAAACACATTTATAGCTTTTATTTAAAATATGTTTTCATTTGTTGTATTTTGTGTATGTCACAAATTATCAACTTAAAAGACACTGTCATGTACTCTTTTTCAGTAATTTTTAATATATTTCCCTTTTTGGTTCTATGTACTTTTTAAAATTACTTTTTCTAACTCAATTTCTGAAATCTGCTCTTGTCACTTAACTTTAGCTTTTCTATATGTATTTTTCATTGAGAAAATTCTTTTTGGAAGTTGAACAATATATACATCGAAACTGTTCTTCTTAGACATATTACTAATGACTAGCATCAAGTTACTATCTCCTATTAATCTTCAAATATAATATAACTACATTTTAGAATAAAGTACATTATAATAAGTTGTTAGTTTAAGTAAAATTTTTTTAGAGTTGAAATTTTATTCTCTCATGAAAGTCACCATCATATTTTTCTTCCTCATTAAATGCAGGGCTATCATTAGCAAACTGGTTTTCTTTCCACAGGTTAGTGATTCCATTATGAGAAGGGTTATATGACTATTCATTTGTTTTCTGTGTGCATGTGTATGTGTGTAATATGACTGTTACCTCTCACACAATTTAAACTTTAGCACTAATTTAGAAATATCTTTGACCCTTTGGTTTCAGTTTGGTTTAGTCCAAGTGATCATACCAAAATATGAATAACACTAAATGATATAATCCCTATATTATTACTATAGGGAGAGGGGAGGAGATGATAGATAGAAAGAAAGAAAGAAGAAAGAAAGAAAGAAAGAGAGAAAGAAAGAAAGAAAGAAAGAAAGAAAGAAAGAAAGAAAGAAAGAAAGAAAGGAAGGAAGGAAGGAAGGAAGGAAGGAAGGAAGGAAGGAAGGAAGGAAGGAAGGAAGAAATAGCTGATAGCAAAAGAGCCCAAAAGAAAGCAAACAGCCTTTTTCTTTCTTTTTTTATTAATTTCTTTATTGATTAAGATATCACATATTTGTCCTCATCCCCCCATTCCCACCCTAAACCCCTCCCCACGCATGCCCCCACCCCCCTGTTGTCCGTGACCACTGGTTAGGCTTATATGCATGAATACAAGTCCTTTGGTTGATCTCTCCCCCTTACCCCCACCCTCCCCTACCTTCCCTCTGAGGTTTGACGGTCTGGTTGATGCTTCCCTGTCTCTGGGTCTGTTTTTATTCATCAATTTATGTTGTTCATTATTTCCCCTAGATGAGTGAGATCACGTGATACTAGAAATACACTTAGAAGAACCGAAAATGAGACAAGAAAGCAAACAGCCTTTTTCTTCTAAAGAGATCACTAACATATGTTTAACCTGCGACTTCAGTTTTGTTTTTGCCACAAGCGTCAGTATAATAAGAAATGTTTATAGAATGGAATGCCAAGTTTTAAAAAAGTTATGCAATTACCATTGATGGTAAACATTGCGAAGACTTTAGTAATTAAGATATTTTAAACTTATAATGTTTTATTTACACCCTTCAGTTATGTATTCAGAACCTAATTAAAGAATAATATTATAACAGAAGTCTGGGCCATTAGTAATAAAATTGTAATACTTCATATTTTAAAACATAAAACTGTTCTATTGTTGTATTTCAGAATTTCATTCAATGATGATGAATTTCAACATTGACCAAATACTGACTTTAATACTTGGCTATTTTGGATTCAACTAAAATATGTATTCAGTGTTATGTACTGTGAAAACAGTTTCAAGAGTGGTATACCTTATTTGATCACCAACTTCCCAAAATTTGTATCCCATGCCATAGGAATAAGTTCCTTACTATAAACTTTCTATTTAAAAATTTTCACTTTAAAAATGTTAGGTATGAAAACTTTGTTTCTTAGACCTAAAACTTGATTCTCTCTGAGCATCACCCTGATTTCAGATGGCAATTACCAATTCCTTTAAATTCTGAAGAGCATGCTCAAAGATTTATTCTGAGCTCTCAAGATTAAAGAATGTGAGTTAACATTGATGCCTATGAGCCTTAGAAAAGGCAAATGCGAATTCAGCTCATTTTAAACCATCCCACTTTTCTGTTTCTAAGTAGCTATGCACATGGACTATGCAGGTAAAAGGACCAGGGTTGGAATTTCAGCTCTTGGAGAAACCTTGGTGTAATCTTGGGTAAGTGATAATTCAATGAGATAAGACAAATTTAAAGAGAGGAAAACTGTCAGAAGATGACAGCTATCATCATTTCCCCATAACAAATCATCTCCAGGAGAGGATGTGGGGCAAGACAAGACCTCAATATTTTAAGATGAGCTTAAAATCATCTTGCTTCCTTTGAATATTATTTTAAGAGCTAATATGAACTACTCAATTACTGATTTTTCAACTTAAATACTACAGAAATAATTTGACTTCCTCATTCGCTATAACTAAATGCCTTTCGAGTCTCTTTTTCTTCCTGTATAAGATGAAAAAATTCTAAAAGGTATTTGAGAGATAAAATAGCCATATTTCCAACCAGAAGCATAAGAAAACCAAAGATGCCCTTTCATGTTAAATTATAGGTATTTGCTAAAGAATAAATGCATGGTGAATGAATGAAGGTTCAGTTTTGTCAAAGCTAATATGTTATGTTTCCCACTATCTTTCAATCAATAGATTTACATAAAAAGTAACATATACTGTTTTCTCTGATTCTCACAATGTCCTGTAAAATTATAAGACAGGTATTGTTATTTCTAGTTTACCAAAGCGAAAAAAAAAAAAAAAGCCTCAACAATATTAAATGCTTACCCAAGGTAAATTGAGGACTTGAGGTCTGTTAACACTTAAGGCAGAATCCTCTCCACATTACCATTCTGCGTCCTTGTCACTGCAGCATGGTGAAGGGAGGCTGAGAAACATCTTCCCAGGGAGTTTCCTTACTTCCATTTAGTCCCTAAAAATGCACTTCGCAGTTAAAACAAACAAACTTGGAGCACATCAGCCTCTAGGCTAAAACAGATTTGAGCTGCAATATCAAGTTGTAGACTGTGTATTAGGCATGACTTTGACAATTACTGTCTCTCAAAGTATCACAGGTAATTTACAGAGTATTTTCTAAATCTCACTACTGAACCATAGTGGGAACTAAAGCTCAACCTGCCCTGCAGAAGGCACTACCCAGGACAAATTTTCACCTGCTACAGATTTTCAAAAATGATTGCAATCCTAACTAGATAAGGGTATCTGGTCACTTTACTCCAGGATTTCTTAACTTGGGTCTATCTCTGCCCTAGGAATCCATGGAAGAGTTTTAAGAGGGCCCACACGGATAATCGAAAATATATGCAAAAATGTATGTATATGTATCTAATTTTTCTAGAGATGTGAACATTTGTTTTCATCAGATTCTCAGAATGTTTTCCCCAAAGTTAAGCTCCCACAAGAAGTTCTAGAATAGTAGAAATTAGACCTTATTATTTAATTTTTAAAAACGAATGTTCTATTTATGTTGCAATTTTTTCTTATGCTGCATCCTTTTAATAAAACTATATAATTTCACCAAATCTTCCCAAATATATTTTGGATTCCTATGAGACTCCTGATGGCACATTTCAAAGCAAGAGACTATTATATTCTATATCAATTTAAAGTGCTTGTTAATGCCTGCTACTACTAAAGACTGGGTAGTAGCAGGAATTTACTTATATACTATTTGTTAATGGTTTCCCAGTGTTTATCAGATAGTTATTTAAAATTTGTTTATGGTCTACTGCTTTAAAAAATTTATGTATGCTTTATATATGGATCTATTTATATATATTTCATATATACACTCATATATTATCTGATTTTCATCTCAATGTCATAAATATCAGTTTTATTTTGTACTATTATAGATGGTTCAGTATTTTTCATGATTTACTCCATTACTGCCAAAGTACTAGGAAATTTGCCACATTTTTATTATAATTTCTCTATTGGCTATCTTTATCTTCTGATGGTTACAATTGAAAAGTGAAAATCAATTATTATTTATTTCATTTATTAAAAAAACATATTTCCACTTAATCTGCATTTCTCCAGTTGGCTTTTGCAATCTGTGAAATCTTCATTAAAAATAATAAGTCAATATGTTAATGCATCACCTGTCTCAATGAGCACAAAATAATCAGCGTTCAAGAATTCCAAGTCATTTCTCTTACTGTGTACCACTAGCCTCACAATTCATTGTCATTCTAAAATATGTTGCTGTGTCTAATGCAAGTAAAAGAATGGAATGTAATGACAAGAATGCCCAACACAAGAGAAGGCTTAATTCTTTCAATATTTTATAACACTGTGTTCCAGCATTTGGGATGATTCCATAACATGCTCACCTAGCAGCCTGGTTTCCTCTTGTTTAGATCAAGGCAATACTAATATGGAGGCCAAAAGATTTTGAAATTTGTTCCAGGACTTATTCTGACCAGGTGTTTTGGACAAATATCTCCTTTTACTGTGTAATTCAGTATGACCCAAGGTGATGGTAAAACCCCTGTTACTGCAAAACACACAGACACAGCCTGAGTTTGTTTGAATGCTATCCAAGAGCACATGAGTTTTATATTTCTTGCAGAAGCAGGAAGTTCCTCAACTTTTACTTCTCTATTTGGATATGTGAATTTTAACTTTGAGCATAGGTAAGAAATGTTTCTGATACTGAAAACAGGAAGGAAAAAAAACCCACAGCTATGCAGTTTATTTTTTTTTTAATTTATAGATTTGTTTCCTTCAGCATGCAGATGGTTGAATAAAATGCATAATTTTCTTTTTACACACTCCTTTCCACTTTAATTTACACAATACCTAAATGCAATGGGTTGTAAGCTCTATAGAGAAGGAAATAAAGATCATCATCAAAAAGGGCTCATTCCTGCCCTGGTAGGTGTGGCTTAGTCAATAGGAGTTTTGTCCTGTACACCTAAAGGTTATGACTTGGATTTCTGGTCAGGGCACATGCCCAGGTTGTGGGTTTGATCCCTGGAGGCAACACACCATCACATCGATTCTCTCTCTCTCTCTCTCTCTCTCTCTCTCTCTCTCAGTCTCTCTCTCTCTCTCCCTCCCTCACTCACTCCCTCCCTTTCCCTCTGTCTAAAAAAATTAATAAAAATATCATCTGGTGAGTTTTTTTAAGGGCTCATTCCTCTCACAGACCAATCAATTGCATTACACTCCATGATAGTAAACAATGACTGTGCCAAACATGTAGATGACCTAAAGATAAAACAAAAATATAAACTGGACAGATAATTCAATATATACATGATCTATTAATCCTTTTGTCACTGTTAAATAACTCATTTATTAAAACTAATATTTAAAAGGAATAATATATTTCAAGCCATGTGTACACTGTGCAAAATGAGGTTAGAAAGTATGAGTTGAATAGACCAAACATTCATTGTGTTCACTGTTCTATCTTATACCATATTAAAAAAGGTAAGATTTTAGTTAAGCCTTAAATACTTATTGTATTAGACACCACTTCCACCACTTGTAATTAAATGACCTTTGGTTTGAAAAAACATGGACAGCTGGATAGCTCAACAAAAATGCATTTTATCTTCTCAGTTATTATATAGAAAATTTATATATACATTTCCTATTTCTTGCTACATCCCTAGCAGCTGTACTAATTTAAAAATGCCTTTTATAATTTTTATGATGCTTTGAAATCTCTACAATCACTTTAAACTATTGTTATGAATCCAGTTATTGTTGTATACTATTTATCACACTAATTATACTAAACCACTTTTTTTTGCCTATTGTTTGAAATTATACATGCTATTGTTTTCTGGGATTGTATGACTATCAAGACATTACTATTGATATAATCCAAGTTTTAAAGGAGAGGGAATTTTTAATTTGTTTTTTATTCATTTTAGAGAGAGAGGAATAGAGAGGGAGAGAAAGAGAAACATCTATGAGAGAGAAACATTGGCTGCCTCCTGCATGCCTTCTACTGGGATCGAGCCTGCAACCTGGGCATGTGTCCTGATTGGGAATTGTACCAGTGACCTGTCGATGCATAGGAAGGCAACCGACTGAGCCACACCAACCAGGAAAGAGAGGGGATGTTTTAATGACTATTTTTTACTTATTTAACTGCAATGTATTTTTCCAGGAATTAAGGCATAGTGAGTACTTTGGAGGATTCAAAGAGAACTAGAATATTAAACTGCCTTTAATATCAAAGAGGTGCTACAATAGCTTGGTAATTAAAATTATCATGTTCATAATATTTTCAAGTTATATGACAATTTCATAGCTGCAATGATTTTACAAGGGGTCACTGATCATCCTATATAATAAAAGCCTAATATGCAAATTGTCCCCTCAACTGGGAGTTTGACCAGGGGGTGGGGCCAGCAGTGGATGGTTCTCCCCCATCCATCCCCTTGGGTGGCTGGTTAGGGACCCTCCCCATGAACGAATTTTGTGCACTGGGCCTCTAGTGTCAGAATAAAATGATTGGAAGGAACCCACTTTTATGAGAGAAAAATAAAAGATTGTCAAGACTGTCCTAGAGATGTTAAACATAATATGAGATGACTTTAGCACTGATGCAGAGTGTGATGATACTCCATCATAGATCCTAAGTAGAAAGACTGGATCAAGAGTTCTTCAAATTTCAAAGGGGATTTCTATAGTCCTTACAGCTAAGTCTGTGGTCTAAAGCTTTTAACTGCCTTAATAATTGGCACCCAAAAGCCCTCTTGGTTCTTGGCTCTTGAATTTTAACCCCAATGAGTCATTTTACACCTCTTTCCTAGTTGCTTTTTTTAAGGTATTATATGTGTACATATCTTACCATTGCCCCCCCACCCCACTCCCATACATGCCCTCACCCCCCAATGTTTTGTGTCCATTGGTTATGCTTATATGCATGCATACAAGTCCTTCAGTTGAAAAAAAATATGGAACGCTTCACGAATTTGCGTGTCATCCTTGCACAGGGGCCATGCTAATCTTCTCTGTATTGTTCCAATTTTAGTATATGTGCTGCCGAAGCGAGCACTTTCCTATTTTTATAGATGAGGAAAATGATGCTCAGTGCTTAAATTTCTTTTCTAATATCACCATAAAGATAAATGAAAATGAGAATGGGATTTGAACACAACTTCTTTTTTTCTGTCCCTGAGCTTGGTCAATGAATCAAAAAAAAACTCAGTTCTGACATTAACTAACCCTAGTATCCTTAGCTAAGTTACTTATTTTCTTTGAGACTCAAGCATAAAAGTAGGGTGAAGGCAGTTTAGAAGGGTCATGAATTCAGCCACAAATTTGTTGAGCACCAATTATTTATCAGGCAATTTAGGAGCAATGGAGTTGTACTAATCAATGAAAGATACACTGTCAATTACTTCATGGAGCTTAGATTCTAGTAAGGAAAGAGACCAGCAGACAGAAATGTATAAATAGACAAAATGTATAAATGTACAAAATATGTTGGTAATAATAAGTAGTATGCTGATAATAAAATAAATATTAAGGGTTGAATGAGTAGCTACTCCAGATTGGGTGGTCAAAGAAGACCTCATTGAGAAACTGACATTTAAAAATATCAAATATATACATATACATATACATATACATATACATATACATATATATATACATATATATATATATATATATATATATATATATATATATATATCTCCATTCATTGCATCCTAATGTTAACAAATGTAAACACCTAAACATTTTCATGTGGTACATACGACTGTGAACATTTTATAGATGAAGAAGTTGAAATGCATGGAACTGAATTGACCTTCCCAAGGTCATATAGCTAAGCAAGTGTCACAGCAAAGTTTTGAGTCCAGGCTGCACAGGACTCAATGCTCTGTTACCTTTTATTTTCCCACTGAAATATAGCTGACCTATAACATTGTGTAAGTTTAAGGTATATAATATGATACCTTTATATAGTGCAATATGATTATTACCATAAGGTTAACTAATACCACTGTCACAATATTTTTTTTTTCATTTTTGTGTTGGGAAGAATTAAGATTTAATGCCTAGGCAACACTGAAATTTATGAGACAGTATTGTTGACTACAATTTTGAAAAAGATGACATCTAATAGCAAGAAAGATTGAGCCATATAAAGATTAGAGGAAGACCATTCCAAAAAAAAAGAAAACAGCTGGAAGGAGACTTGACTTGGTGTAGAAAAAAAAATACAATATACAGATGATGTATTGAAGAATCATATATCTGAAACCTATATAATTTTATTAAACTATGTAAACCCAATAAATTCAGTTTAAAAATAAAAGTAAAGGGGATCCAAGATGGCTGCTGATGGGATGGCAAGCTGCAAGATAATGTGTGAGTGAAAGGAGAGTGCATGGATGTGCGGGAAGTGTCTGTATTTGTGAGTGAGGGACAGTTATATTCCAAGGAATTGTTGAGGACTGCCGGACAGGGATCCCCTGCCCGGGCAGCCTCTACTGCTGCTGAAATCTCTCCCGCAGTGGCTGGCTCTGCCTCAGAGACAGCGCCATCTTAAAGGGGATAGTGGCGGTGATCTGAAGCCCAGCCTTACATTCAACCAGGGACCTCGGTTACCTCCCGGGACACTACAACCACAACCCCCAGGGACCAGCTACCTCAGCTGCAAACTCAGTCTCTCTGACCATCCAGGCTAGAGGGAGAAGCACGCAAAACATTCTGCAAAAGCGTGCAGCGGGAACTAAAATCTCAGAGAAAGACTGTGCCCCATGAAATCCGTGGCTGCTGGGGTCAGTGTAGACCTCGAATGTGGAAGGGGGTCCACAGGGATGCTGGCAGAAAGAGAATACAGAAATTAACCCATAGCAGGGCTGGGCCCAGAAAGGCAGCCTGAAGTTCTACCAGTATACCAGCTGCGGAGTGCCAGGGGAAAAAGACACACATCTGCCTGTGTCCTGTGGATTTTTTTTTCTTCTTTTTCTTTTTAAGTCCTTGCTTTTGATTGCTAAGTCCAGTACATAGGATCTTCAAATTAAAAAACACTCACCAAGACTGGAGGGGAAAGCTGTTTTTGTGGAACCTGGGGTTCAGAGCAGGGAGAGACAAGCAGAAAACCAGCTCTAGGGCAGTCTATCCCACCAACCCAGTATTGAGTGCTACAGGGAAAGCAATCTAAACACTTGGTAGGGGAGGGGCCTTTTAGCACAGGATATCAATTACAGAAACACTACCATCCAGGGGTTATATCAGAAATTGACTCTTGTGTAAATACAACTAAAGGCAGGCTGAGAAACAAAGAGCTCCTGACTGCTTGAAAACAGGGTTGGGGCTTATGACACAGAGACTGGTGGAGCACAGGGAACTTCAATAATGTGCTGTCTACCTGACAGGAAACAGACCTAACAAGCAGAACAGTAGAGGAAGTGAATGACCTTCACTACTTCACATTTTTATTTTTTATCTTTTACTTGAGAAACTAATTTTTTCTCACTTTATTTTACCTCTTCATTATATTTTGATTTTTAATTATTACTTTTGCTACTATTAATTTCCCTTTATTAAGTTTTATTTTATTTTTTCTTTATTTTATTTTATTTTATATTGGGATTAGTGTTCTACATTCTATTTTTATTTTTCCTTTAGCATTAATTTACTCTATCTCAATTTTTCCTTTATGCCAATGCTCTCTTCCTCACTTTCCTCTTTTGTCCTGTTTCTCTTACCCTGTTCCTGCTTTAGTTTTTCTCTATCCATTCTCTTTACTCCTTGTTATAAATTGATCTTCCTCATATATCTAATTTCTGCTCCCCTGCTCCAAGTCCATACACATTTCTCTCTTCTCTTTCTTCACTATCCAAATTTTCTTTTTCTTCTTTTTTTGCCTCTTTCTTTCTATCTGTCTTGTTGCTTGATTTATTGTTGATTAGTTTGGTTTTTATTGCATTTTTTTTTGCTCTTTTTGTTTTGCTTTGTTTTTTTGTGTGTTTTATTTTTTTTCCTTCTGTTTTTCCTCTCCTCGCTTGTTCTCGTCTACTAATACCTTCACTAATTCCAATCACAAACGCAGGCCTATCTACTCTTTAATCTCCTTTTCCAATAGTAAATGAATACATAGATAGAATTAAGAAAGGGAAAAGTTATATATTTCCTTTTGTATATATACTTTAATATACATAATTTTTTTTCTTTTTCATATTTAGTTTTTTTAAATTTTATTTTATAGTTTAAAGGTATAACAAATAATAATACATATGTCTCCTTTTTTCCCCACTGACAGAACCCCAGTCTTCCCTACCCCCTGGCACATGTCCTCACCACCCTCCCAAGTGCCTTGCATCCATTGGTTATGCTTATATGCATGCATATGAGTCCTTTGGTTGATCTCTTACTTCCCCCCGCCAACCCTCCCCAGCCTTCCCGCTATAATTTGACAGTCTGTTTGATGCTTTTCTGCCTCTGTATCTATCTTTTTGTTCATCAGGTTATAATGTTCTTTATTATCCATAAATGAGTGAGATCATGTGGTATTTTTCACTCACTGACAGGCATATTTCACTAAGCATAGTGCTCTCCAGTTCCATCCATGCTGCTGCAAATGGTAAGAATTCCTTCTTTTTTATAGCAACATAGTATTCCATTGTGTAGATGTACCATAGATTTCTAATACACTCATCTGCTGATGGGTATTTAGGCTGTTTCCAAATCTTAGTTATTGTAAATTGTGCTGCTATGAACATAGGGGTACATATATCTTTCCTGATTGGTATTTCTGTTTTCTTGGGATATATTCCTAGATGTGGTATTACTGGGACAAATGGCAGTTCCATTTTTAAATTTTGAGGAAATGCCACACTGTTTTCCATAATGGCTGCACCAGTCTGCATTCCGACCAGCAGTGAAGGAGGGTTCCTTTTTCTATGCATCCTCTCCAGCACTTGTCATTTGTTGATTTGTTGATGACAGCCATTCTGACAGGTGTGAGGTGGTACCTCATTGACGTTTTAATTTGCATCTCTCAGATGATTAGTGACTTTGAGCATGTTTTCATATGTCTCTTGGCTTTCTGAATGTCCTCTTTTGAAAACCGTTTATTTAGGTCCTTTGCCCATTTTTTTATTGGATTGTTCATCTTCCTTTTGTTAAGTTGTATGAGTTCCCTGTAAATGTTGGAGATTAAACACTTATCACAGATAACATTGCAAATATGTTCTCCCATGCAGTGGGCTTTCATGTTATTATGTTGATAGTTTCTTTTGATGTGCAGAAGCTTTTTTATTTTTATGTAGTCCCATTTGTTTATTTTCTCCTTAGTCTCTCTTGCCCTAGGATCTGTATCTGTAAAGATATTGCTATGACATATGTCTGCAATTTTGCTGCCTATGGAGTCTTGTAGGATTTTTATGGTTTCCCATCTTACATTCAAGTCCTTTAGCCATTTTGAGTTCGTTTTTGTGTATGGTGTAAGATGGTCTCTAGTTTCTTTTTTTTTTTTTTTTTTGCATGTATCTGACCAAATTCCCAAGTACCATTTATTAAAGAGACTGTTTTGACTCCATTGTATGCTCTTGCCTCCTTTGTCAAATATTAATTGAGTGTAATGGCTTGGGTAAATTTTTGTGTTTTCTATTCTGTTCCATTTGTCTATATGTCTGTTCTTGTGCCAGTACCAGGCAGTTTTGAGAGAGTCGTGGTTTGGTAATATAGCTTGATGTCTGGTACTGTGATACCTCCAACTTTGTTCTTCTTTCTCAGGATAGCTGTGGCTATTTAGGATATTTGTTTATTCCAGATGAATTTTGTAAAGTTTGTTCTAGATCTTTGAAATGTGCCATTGTTATTTTAATAGGTATTGCATTGAATTTATAGATTGCTTTAGGTAGTATGGACATTTTAATGATGTTGATTCTACCAATCCATGAACATGGTATGTTCTTCCATTTGTTTATGTCTTTCTCTATCTCTTTTTTCAATATCCTGTAGTTTTTCGAGTACAGGTCTTTTACATCCTTAGTTAAGTTTATTCCTAGTTATCTTAATTTTTTTGGTACAATGGTAAATGGGATTGTTTTTTTCACTTCTCTTTCTGGGAGTTCATTATTGGTGTATAAAAGGCCATAGATTTCTGGGTATTAATTTTGTATCCTGCTACATTTCCAAGTTCATTTATTAGGTCTGGTAGTTTTTTTGATGGAGTCTTTTGGGTTTTCTATGTATAGTATCATGTCATCTGCGAATAAGAACAGTTTTACTTCTTCTTTTCCAGTTTGGATGCCATTTATTTCTTCTTCTTGTCTGATCACTATGGCTAGTACTTCTAGTACTATGTCGAACAGGAATGGTGAGAGTGGGCTTCCTTGTCTTATTCCTGTACTTAGGAGAAATGAATTTAGTTTTTGCCACCTCCTCTAAACTGAATTGTGACTATTTTCTCATTCATTCAATTCCTTGACCTTACCTTCTGGAAATAAGTTCTGCTTCATAAAATACATATGGGTTTTTGTTGTTTGTGGGTTTGTAGTTTATATATTTTGGATTATTTGTTGTTTGTAGTTTGAATTCATCTCTGGGTGTTTGTTGTTTGCATTTTTGGATTATTGTTATTTTATTGGAGTTGTTTTATGTATATATATACATTTCCTCCCCCCATTCTTTTTTCTTCTCTTTCTTTCCTCTCTTACATTTTTTTCCTTTTCTCAATATCATTTTGCACTCTTTTCTATCTCCTAACACTCTTTTCCCTGGTGGTCACTTTTATTTGGGTTTATGAGTATTCTGAATACATTTTTGTTTGGTGCCCTGTGTGTTGTGTCCTGTTGTGTTGCATTTTGTGCCTATAGGTCAACGTAGGAGAGAGGAGCTACATAACCTGACATCCAGAGAGGAGCGATCATGGGGAGACAAAGAAAAAGACCACATACAAAAGAAAAGGAGGAATAACCAGAAAAGGAACTAAATAAAATGGAGGCAAGCAATATGTCAGAGAAATAATTCAGAGCAATGGTCAGAAGGTTGCTTAAAAGGATGGAAGACAAATTCAACAACATGTGTAAGAACCATGAGGAAATGAAGAAGAACCAAGAAGAAATGAAAAATGACATCACTGCTATGAATAACTCAATAGAAAGCATCAACAGTAGACTAGAAGAAGCAGAGGACCACATCAGTGAGCTAGAAGACAAAGCAGGAAAAATACCCAAGCAGAGCAGCATAAAGAAAAAAACAAAAACTTAAAAAAACAGGAGGATCGCCAAAGGGAACTTTGGGACAACAAGAAATGAAACAAAATCCATGTAATGGGGGAGCCAGAAGGAGAGGAAACTGAGCAAGGGATAGAAAACATGTTTGAAGAAATAATAACAGAAAACTTCCCTTATATCGGGAAGAAAAAACTCACAAAAATCCAAGAAGCTCACAGAGTCCCAAACAAGATGAACCCAAAAGGCCAACACCAAGAAACATAATTATTTTTTAAAATTTTATTTTATTGTTTAAAGTATTACACATAGTAGAACATATATCTCCTTTTTTCCCCATTGACATTCTTCCAGGCTCCCCTACCCCCTAT
The DNA here is from genome assembly GCF_963455305.1 of Plecotus auritus. NCBI lineage: Eukaryota > Metazoa > Chordata > Mammalia > Chiroptera > Vespertilionidae > Plecotus > Plecotus auritus. Next base: position 66,253,234 of record NC_137784.1, read on the forward strand.
CCCATGCCCTCATCCCACCCTGCCCCCAGAGTCATGTCCATTGGTTGTGCATAAATGCATGCATACAAGTCCTTCTGTTGATCTCTTTCCCTGTTCCCCAACACTCCGCAGCATTCCAGCTGTAATTTGACTGTTTGATGCTTTAATGCCTCTGTATCTATCTTTTTTTTTTTTTTCATCAGGTTATAATGTTCTTTATTTTCCATAAATGAGATAATGTGGTATTTTTCTTTCATTGCCTGGCTTATTTCACTTAGCAGAGTGCTCTCTAGTTCCATTCATGCTGCTGCAAATGGTAAAAATTCCTTCTTTTTTATAGCAGTGTAGTATTCCATTGTGTAGATGTACCATAGTTTTCTAATCCACTCATCTGCTGATGGGCATTTAGGATGTTTCCAAATCTTAGCTATGGTGAATTCTGCTGCTATGAACATAGGGGTGCATATGTCCTTTCTGATTGGTGTTTCAAGTTTCTTGGGATATATTCCTAGAAGTGGGATTACTGGGTCAAATGGGAGTTCCATTTTTAGTTTTTTGAGGAAACTCCATACTGTTCTCCACAGTGGCTGCACCAGTCTGCATTCCCACAAGGAGTGCACGAGGGTTCCTTTTTCTCCACATCCTCCCCAGCACTTGTTTGTTGATTTGTTGATGACAGCCATCCGACAGGTGTGAGATGGAACCACATTGTCATTTTGATTTGCATTTCTCGGGTAATTAGTGACTTTGAGCATGTTTTCATATGTCTCTCGGACTTCCTTATGTCTTCTTTTGAAAAGTATCTATTTAGGTCCGTTGCCCATTTTTTTATTGGATCATTTATCTTCCTTTTATTGAGTTGTATGAGTTCTCTGTAAATGTTGGAGATTAAACCTTTCCTTTAGCAGTGATAACATTTGCAAATATGTTCTCCCATACAGTGGGCTTTCTTGTTGTTTTCTTGAAGGTTTCTTTTGCTGTTTAAAAGCTTTTTATTTTGATGGAGTCCCACTTGTTAATTTTCTCTTTAGCTTCCATTGCCCTAAGAGTAGTATTGGTGAAGAAATTGATTTGGAATATGTCAGAGATTTCACTGCCTGTGGATTTCTCTAGTATTTTTATAGTTTCCTGTCTTATGTTTAAGTCCTTTATGCATTTTGAGTTTATTTTGTGTATGGTGTAAGTTGGTGGTCTAGTTTCATTTTTTTGCATGTATCTGTCCAATTTTCCCAACACCATTTATTGAAGTGACTGTCTTGAATCCATTGTGTGTTCATGTCTCCATTGTCAAATATTAATTGAGCATAGTGGTTTGGGTCAATATCTGGGTTCTCTATTCTATTCCATTGGTCTATATGCCTGTTCTTGTGCCAGTACCAGGCTGTTTGGAGAACAGTGGCCTTGTAGTACAGGTTGAAATCTGGTATTGAGATCCCACCTACTTTGTTCTTTTTCTCAGGATTGCTGCAGCTATTCAGGGTCTTTTTTTATTCCGATGAAATTTTGGAGAGTTATTTCCAGGTCTGTGAAATATGCCGTTGGTATTTTAATGGGGATTGCATTGAATTTATAGATTGCTTTGGGTAGTATGGACATTTTAATGATGTTGATTCTACCAATCCATGAACATGCTATGTTCTTCCATCTGTTTACGTCTTCCTCTATCTCTTTTCTCAGTGTCCTGTAGTTTCCCACATATAGGTCTTTTACCTCCTTAGTTAGGTTTATTCCTAGGTATCTTAATTTTTTTGGTGCGATGGTAAATGGGATTGCTTTTTTAGTCTCTCTTTCTATAAGTTCACTATTGATGTATAGAAATGCTATAGATTTCTTGGTGTTAATTTTGTATCCTGCTACATTGCTGAATTCATTTATTAAGTCTAATAGTTTTTTGATGGAGTCTTTAGGGTTTTCTATGTACAATAGCATGGCATCTGAAAATAAGGACAGTTTTACTTCTTCTTTTCCAATTTGTGTAACTTTTATTTCTTCTTCTTGTCTAATTGCAATCGCTAATACTTCCAGTAATATGTAGAACAGGAGTGGTGAGAGTGGGCATCCCTGTCTTGTTCCTGTTCTTAGGGGAAATGATTTTAGTTTTTGTCTATTGAGTATGATGTTGGTTTTGGGTTTGTCATATATGTCTTTTATGATGTTGAGGTATGATCCTTCTATTCCCAACTTGCTGAGAGTTTTTATTTAAAATGGGTGTTGGATTTTGTCAAATGCTTTTTCTGCATCAATTGATATGACTATGTAGTTATTATCTCTTAATTTGTTTATGTGATGTATCAAGTTTTTTGATTTGCGGATATTGTACCATCCTTGCATTCCTGGGATAAATCCAACTTGGTCATGGTGTATGATCTTTCTGATGTACTGCTTAGTCTGATTTCTAGAATTTTGTTGAGGATTTTGGCATCTATGTTCATGAGTGATATTGGCCTGTAATTCTCTTTCATTGTGTTGTCTTTATCTGGTTTTGGTGTTAGGGTGATGCTGGCTTCATAGAATGAGTTTGGAAATGTTCTTTCCTCTTGAATTTTTTGGAATAGTGTAAGGAGGAGAGGTTTTAGTTCTTCCTTGAATGTTTGGTAGAACTCCCCTGTGAAGCCGTCTGGCCCTGGGCTTTTGTTTGCTGGACGTTTTTTGATGACTGCTGCAATTTCTTCCATAGTTATTGGCCTATTGAGATGTTTAGATTCTTCCTGACTGATTTTTGGAAGGTTATATTTTTCTAGGAATATGTCCATTTCGTCCAGGTTGTCCAGTTTGTTAGAATAGAGTTGTTCATAGTATTTTTTAACAATCCTTTGTATTTCGGTGGGGTCTGTTGTTATTTCTCCTCTTTCATTTCTGATTTTGTTTATTTGGGCCCTCTCTCTTTGCTTTTTGGTGAGCCTGGCTAGAGGTTCATCAATCTTGTTTATCCTTTCACAGAACCAGCTCTTGGTTTTGTTGATCTTTTGTATTGTTTTTTTTTGTTTGTTTGTTTTGTTTTGTTTTGTTTTTTTTGGTCTCTATGTCGTTTATCTCCACTCTGATCTTTATTATTTTCTTCCTTCTCTTTACACTGGGTTTTTCTTTTTTAAAAAATATATTTATATACATTTCAGAGAGGAAGGGTGAGGGATAAAAAGATAGAAACATCAATTATGAGAGAGAATCATTGATCAGCTGCCTCCTGCACAACCCTTGCTGGGGATCAACCCCTCAAACCCGGCATGTGCCCTTTACTGTAATCGAACACGGGACTCTTCAGTTCACAGGTTGACGCTTTATCCACTGAGCCAAACCTGTGAGGGCTACACTCAGCTTCTTGTGGTTCTTTTTCTAACTCTTTGAATTGTAGGTTTAGGTAATTTATTACTATAGATTTTTGTTTTTTGCAATAGGCTTGTAGAGCTATGAATTTCCCTCTTAAGATGGCTTTCGCTGTGTCCCATAGATTTTGGATTATTGTGTTTTCATTGTCCTTTGTTGTCATGATGTTTTTTATTTCCTCTTTGGTCTCTCTTGTTACCCAGTCATTGTTTAATAGGATGCTATTTAGTCTCCAGGTGTTTCATTTTTTTGGATTGTTTTTATTGTAGTTGATTTCCAGTTTTATGTCATTGTGATCTGAGAAGATGCTTGATATGATGTCTATCTTCCTCAATTTGAAGGGGTTTTTCTGTGACCAAATATATGTGTATCTTTGAAAACGACCCATGTGAACTTGAGAATGTATATTCTGTGGCTTTGGGGTGAAATGTTCTGAAGATGTCAATTATTTCCATCTGACCTAGCGAGTCATTTAGGATTGATGTTTCTTTACTGATTTTTTTTGTTTAGAGGATTTGTCCAATGGTGATAGTGGGGTATTAAAGTCCCCCAGTATGATTGTGTTGCTGTCAGTCTCTCCCTTGATATACTCCAGAAGTTTTTTTATGTATTTGGGTGCTCCTGTATTGGGTGTGTATATGTTTACCAGAGTTATTTCTCCTTGTTGAATTGCTCCCTTTAGTATTATAAAGTGGCCTTCCTTATCTCTTTTTATGTCCTTCACTTTGAAATCTAATTTGTCAGATATAACTATTGCTACCCCAACTTTTTTTTCATTTCCATTCTCCTGAAAACCCTTTTTCCATCCCTTCACCATCAGTCTGTATGCGTCTTTTTTTCTGTGGTGGGTTTCCTGTAGACAGCAGATATATGTGTCATGTTTTCTTATCCACTGAATTATTCTATGTCTTCTGATTGGGGCATTTAATCTATTTATATTTAAAGTTATTATTTATAGGTACTTTTTTGCATCCATTTTTATTCTTGACCACTGTGTTCCTTCTTTGCTTCCTATTTCTTCTTTTCACAGCAGACCCTTTAGCATTTCTTGCATTTCTGGTTTGGTGGTAATAAACTCCCGTAGTCCTTTTTTGTCTGTGAAGCTCTTGATTTCACCCTCAATTTTGATTGATAGCCTTGCTGGGTACAGTATTCTTGGATTCAGACCCGTCCTTTGCATGACTTTGTATATTTCATTCCATTCCCTTCTGGCCTGATGTGTTTCTGTTGAGAAATCAGTTGATAGTCTGATGGGGGATCCTTTGTAGGTAACTTTCTGTCTCTCTCTGGCCGCTTTTAGGATTCTTACTTTGTTGTTGGTGTTTGCCTATTTAATTATGATGTGCCTTGGCGTTGGTCTTTAGTGGTTCATTTTGTTTGGGACTCTGTGAGTTTCTTGGATTTGTGTGAGTTTTTTCTTCCCTATATCAGGGAAGTTTTCTGTCATTATTTCGTCAAACAGGTTTTCTATTCTTTTCTAGGTTTACTCTCCTTCTGGCACCCTTATTTTGCGGATGTTGTTTCGTTGCGTGTTGTCCCAAAGTTCCCTTAGGCTCTCCTCCTGCTTTTTAATTTTTTTTCTCGAAGCTGCTCTGCTTGGGTATTTTTTCCTACCTTGTCTTCTAGCTCACTGATGCAGTCCTCTGCTTTATCTAATCTAATGTTGATACTTTATATTTAGTTCTTTAGAGCAGCAATGTCATTTTTTAATTTTTTTTTAGTTTTTTTTTAATTTCTTCTTGGTTCTTACACATATTTTTAAATTTGTCTTCCATTTTTTTCATGCACCTTACGACCATTTCTCTGAATTCTTTTTCTGACAGGTTGCTAGCCTCCATTTCGTTTACTTCCTCTTCTAGTGATTCCTGCTTTTCTGTCATATGCGGGCTGTTTCTTTGGCTCCCTATGATCTCTCTTTTCCAGGTATTTGCTTATGTAGTTCTCTCTCTCCTACAGATGATACAGGTGCAAAAATTTCCAGCCTCACATTGCAGTAGAGAAGTCTCTAAGGCTCATCAAGGAGTCCCCATTCCTCTGTTCTGGATGTGGCTTCCTGGACTGCAGTAACTGAGAGGCGCCAGTCCCCAAGGGATCAGTGGGCTGAAGCCTGTGAGTCCTTGAAGAAACTGAAGAGGTCAAAATGACCGCCAGGGGGAGCTCATCATATTATTTTATATAGGCAGAGTATACAGAGAAACCAGTTCTTCCTTTGGTGAACTAGTCTGGCTATGACTAAAATGTGGGGATGCTCAATTAAACAAGGTCATAATCATGACTTGGTAATTAAGCTACTTGAGAAATATCCTGTGGTTAAACATTTGTCTCTGATTTAATAAACCTACCAGGGTAAGTATTGTAGTAAAATAACTAAAAGTATGACTCTCCTGCAATAGCTTTTAAGGGCAGCTGGGAAAAGATCACATTAAGATAATCAAAAGTTCTGTGAGTCAATGGGAAATACTGCTATGGAAGATAAAACGATACTCCTTTAGGTACAAATAATTATAATTTAGGTTGCTTGTTGAAACAACCCTCAACATATGAAGCAATCTATCCTATGTAATAAAGAGGCAATATGCTAATTGACCATCACACCCTCACAAAGATGGTGGCACCCACAGCCAAAAAGGTGGGAGTATGCTAATTTACTGCCATACCCCCAAATATGGCAGTGGCCACAGCCACAAGATGGCGGTGCCCAGTCCCCTCAGCCTCCCAGCTGCCTGGGGTTGGCCCCAGGCACAGGCAAGCCTCAGATGTCAGTTGCCCAGCTGCCCAGTCCCAGCCCAAGATTCAGGCAAGCCTCGGATGTCAGCTGCCCAGCCAAAGCCCGAGGCAAAGGCAAGCCTCGGATGGCGGCTGCCCAACCACCCAGGGCCACTGAGACTCAGGTAACCAGGGCTGGCTGAAGCTTGCACTGCAGCAGTGGCAGCAGCAGAGGTGTGATGGGGCATCGTCTTCCCCTGATCGCTGGGTCACGTCCTGCCCTTGAGGGCTCCCAGAATGTGAGAGGGGGCTGGCTGGTCTAAGGGACCCCCCCCCCTTCTATTGCATGAATTTTCATGCACTGGACCTCTAGTCCTATGTAATAAAGAGGTAATATGCAAATTGACCATCACTCCAACACACAAGTTGGCCGCACCCATGTGGTCAAAGATGGCCACCCCCATGTGGACACAAGATGGCTGCCACAAGATGGCCAACAGGGGAGGGCAGCTGTAGGCAATCAGGCCAGCAGGGGAGGGCAGTTAGGAGGGACCAAGCCTGCAAGGGAGGGCAGTTGGGGAGACCCAGGCCTGCAAGGGAGGGCAGTTGGGAGCGACCAGGCCGGCAGCAGAGGGCAGTTGGGGGTGACCAGGCTGGCAGGAGATGGCAGTTAGAGGAGACCAGGCCAGCAAGGGAGGGCAGCTGGGTGCGACCAGGCTGGCAGCGGAGGGTGATTGAGTGTGACAAGGCCTGCAGGGGAGGGCAGTTGGGGGTGACCAGGCCCGCAACGGAGGGCCGTTGGAGGTGACCAGCCAGCAGAGGAGGGAAGTTGGGGGGACTAGGTCAGCAAAGGAGGGCAGTTGGCGGGGACCAGGCCAGCAGAGGAGGGCAGTTGGGGGTAACAGGCCTTCAGGGGAGGGCAGTTGGAAAAAACGAGGCCTGCAGGGGAGGGCAGTTGCAGGGGAACCAGGCCTGCAGGGGAGGAGAGTTGGGGGGACCACGTCAGCAAGGGAGGGCAGGTGAGGGTGACCAGGTCTGCAGCAGAAGGCAGTTGGGGGCGACCAGGCCTGCAGGGGAGGGCACTTGTGGGGAACCAGGCCAGCAGAGGAGGGAAGTTGCGGGGGACCAGGCTGGTAGGAAATGGCAGTTAGGTGTGACCAGGCCAGCAGGGGAGGGAAGTTAGGGGTGACCAGGCTGGCAGAGGAGGGCAGTTGGGGGTGAACGAGCTGGCAGGGGATGCCATTTCGGGAGGACCAGGCTGGCAGGGGACGGCAGTTAGGGGTCACAGGGCTGGCAGGGGAGAGCATTTGGGGGGGACCAGGCCTGCAGGGGAGTGCAGTAAGGGGAGGGCGACTAGGCCTGCTGGGGAGGGCAGTTAGTGGTGACTGGGCTGGCAGGAGAGGGCAGTTGAGGGCAACCAGGCCGGTAGGAGAGGGCAGTTGGGGGCGACCAAGCCAGCAGGGGGGGCAGTTGGGTGCAATCTGGTTGGCAGGGGAGCAGTTAGGCATCGGTCAGGCTGGCAGGGGAGTGGTTAGGGGGTGATCAGGCTGGCAGGCAGGTAAGCAGTTGGGAACCAGCAGTCCTGGATTGTGAGAGGGATGTCCGACTGCCTGTGGGATTGGGCCTAAACCAGCGGTCAGTCATACCCCGAGGGGTCACAGATTCGAGAGAATGCAGACTGGGCTAAGGGATACCCCAAACCCAGTGCACAAATTTTGTGCATGAGACCTCTAATGTATATATAAAAGCCCAGTGACCAAACAGCAGAATGACCAGAATGACCAGTCGACCAGTCGCTATAATGCACACTGTCAGTGCACTCCCACAGTGGGATTGCCACTCAGCTGACTGGGATGAGCAGTGCATCCACAGTTGGCCAATATCTGCAGGCCACGGCCCCCACCAGTGCACGAATCCATACAACAGGCCTCTAGTAATATATAATCTAAATGAAGTTTATATTGTATGCCTCTTTTAATCTTTATTGGATAATTAAATGGTTGCTTGTATTGCAGCATGCAAAGAAACATCTGAGTTTTAAATTAAAATACTGCAAATGTTTGCACAGGCTTCTGACAAGCAAAGAGTATATAAAAATAAAAACAGTTTAGGGAAAGAAGAATTATGCTATTATGATTTATAAGGCACAAAATAATTTCATTTGATTAAAGTTCACTGGAATCAGTGTGTCTTTTATTCTTGATACTTAATGGATTGTGCAGTCTTAATTTTATATTGTATGAAATATTCAAACACAAAAACAAACATTGGAAAATTTCCAAACAATATACATATCATAAAACATTTATAAGCTTAAACATTTATAGTCTGTAAATAACCACAAAAATGTGTTTATATGTGTGTAGGGGAGTTTTCTTGCAATGGCTATTAAATTCCTCTCTCTTGTTTTCCGCAGAGGCACCTAATGTAAAATGGCATGCATTCACCATCATTTAAAATGTAATAGCTACTCTTGGTCATGTTCAAATAAAATAATTATCTCTAACCAATTTAAAAATGAAACCTTCATAAAAACCATCCAGTATATTAAAGCAATTGGCACATGAAGTTGCCCTAAAGGAAGGTAAAAATTCAGCTGTGCCACAAACTATTTTTCTCTGTACTGCCTAAATTTATATTCTTTTAATCTAGAAATTATGAATTTTTCAGCATTTTTGGTGTTCTGTTTTTTTTTCCTTTAAAGCAAAGATTGAGTTATCTTATTTTTCAGTGATTTTTCTAATGCTTTTTGATTAATGCCACAAGTACAGTAAGTTGTTACTAGATTTACCATATCTTCCTAAAATTTGAAGAATTATTATCAACATACACATGGCATGTCAATTTCAGTTTTATTCTATTTCTTCATTGTTTTGTCCCATTACAAACAAATATGGCTTCTAACCCCAAGGATGATAAATACATCTATGAGGTTCTATTTATTTTATCCTCATCTACTGCTATAAGTGTATTTTTTTATATTTCTTTTTTTGGTTCTGTATTAGATTAATTCCGAAGGTTGTCATCTTGCCATGACAAATGGGAAAATTGGACCATTTGTAATTCAAAAGTTGAAGTCAAGCAACCTTACTATTTTAGAAAACTATCATATCATTTTATTTTATTAAATCATTTGCAGCAGCCAACTTATTAAAAACAGAAATTTTATCATTTATCTAATATATAAAGTATTGTTTTAAAGAATATACAGCCCTGGTATGTGTGGTTCAGTTGTTTGGGCATCGTCCAGTGCACCAAATGGTTGCTGGTTTGATTCCAGGTCAGGGCATGCCACAACCTTTTGCATTAAGGATTCAGAATCTGGAGAAGGGGCCATGCACAAACAGATACACTGGATAAGAAATATAAATTTGGAAATCATTGGGGGAATCAAGTGGAGGCCCTTCTCTAGTGGAATGGCTCCCCAAATATCCAGACACACTGCTTTTTATTTACTATAATATACATTTGTCTTTTAGCAAACCAAACAGACATATCAAAGGTCAGGTTTGGTAAACAGTAAAAGATTATCAGGTTAGGGGATTGCCCTGAGCCACCATTGTCTTTACAGAATAATCGGTGCAAAGCTTTTAGCCCTTGCTAAAGCCCCAAGGTCCATCAGGCTTATGACAGAACTCTCATATTTATTATGCTAACTACATTTTGGTCTTTGCCTCCAGCAAGGGTACATGCCCTGGCTGCAGGCTCAATCCCTGGTGGGGAGGCTGCAGGAGACAGCTGATTGATGTTACATTCTCCCATCCACGTTTATCTCTCTCTCTCCCTCATCTCTCTCTCTAAATCAATAAAAATATTTTTTAAAAGAATATATATACATTATCAAAGATTTCTAAATGCCTCATATTTGCGTCTCCAAAGTATCTTTAGATTCAGAAAAAAAAGGCCACAATTCAGTGCTTCAGTTGTTGCTTTAACCAATTATCTAACATGACCGAATATGTTGGTGTTAAGTAAATAATGTGAGATATTTTCATGTATAGCTTAATCATAATTAACTCTGCTAGCCCAAGGGAGGCAGGAGAAAATTAAACATGACCTGAAGTCACTGGCCAGCCCACTGTCACATCTATACAATCTCATCTATAACTTACATTTAAAAAATCATATAAAATTTAATTTATTTGAAAACACTGAATTTTACCTCTTATCTCATAGAAGTTCTAATAAAATGATCAAAAGTAGAATAAATTAAAATAAACATAATGAATTATATCAATCTATAGACTAGATAAATCACCTCAAGATAAATCTTAATTTATAGCATGATTCATTTCACACACTGAAAGGGTGGGGAGAGACCAACTCCATGCTCCCTTTGTTCCATGTCCTCCACCTCGTTGAGTCAGGTTCCCGCCCTAGAACCTCTCCAAGAGCCCAACCCACACTTTTGAATTAGCCAATAGAAATGCAAGAGGAAAGTAAGCCGCGCCCTGCCCCCATGTGAAACCTGACCCCGACCAATCAGCTGAGTCCACACTACCTCACCCCTCCTACCTCTCCCAGGCCCCCTATAAATCAGCGTGTTTGGGGCCTGGGGCTCTCTCTCTGCTTCCTGCCACTGTGTGGGTGAGTGTGGTGGACGGGGAGCTCGAGCTAGCTCGAATAAAGGCTCTTTGCTTTTGCATCGGACTCGGCTCCCTGGTGGTCTTTGGGGATCACAAAATCTGGGCATAACATTTGGGGGCTTGCCCGAGATCCCCAAGGCCCTCGTGGGACCCTTGATTCGGAGAGTCTGACTGGCCACGGTAGGTGTCAGTCTGTTCCTTGTCTCTTTTGTGTGAGCTCATTTCTGGATCTCTGGCAGTGTCCGAAGCGGTCTAGGTGGATGCACTGGAGGACCACGGGCAGGAGGAATCGGGAGACGTCCCGATCCACCTTCAGGAGGGATGCGTATTCCCCTCATGAGGGATGTGTATTCCCCTTGAACCTCTGGGACGAGGTGGGTTGCTCCCACCAATCGGCGTGAAGCCATCGTCCGCACTTTCGGTTTTGTCAGTTTTGTTCCAATGGACTCGCATTGGAAAGCTTGTCTCAAGGGCCTTTTGTTGGTCTGTGTCTGTGTTTTTCTGTTTTGTTTTGTGGACTCTCTTGACGGACATCCTGGGACAGACTCAAAGCACTCCTTTAAGCATTATGGTTGATCATTTCAAAGAGGTTAATGGAAGAGCTAGCAACCTCAGTGTAGAGGTCCGGAAGGGCCAGTGGCAAATATTTTGTTCTAGGGAGTGGCCGACTTTTAGTGTCAGGTGGCCGCCGGAGGGGACCTTTGACCTCCCCACCATCCACTGGGTGAGGGACATCATCACTCAGCCCAAGAAGGGACATCCTGATCAACTCCCTTACATTATTACTTGGCAGGACCTCGTGGAAGATCCACCCTCCTGGCTTAAGCCCTTTCTGTCCCCGTGCACCCCGGAGCTGAAACCCATACTTGCTTCTCAGGAAACAAAGAAGGTGAAGGAGAAGAAGGACCTTACCCCACCATCAGCTCCCCTCTACCCTGTCTTTCAGGGGGGAACTGAAGAGGAACTAATCTTTCCTCCCTCATATCAGCCCCCTAGGAGTCCACGGGGGGGCGATCCTCCCACGTGAGGGGAAGCAGACGCCATGGGGGACGGAGTTCCGGGAGCGGCTGCGGTTTTGGTGGGAAGCCTGCCTCTTACTAAACAAAAGGCTCAGAGGGAACTGTCTGTCACAGCCCCCGACTCCACTATTAAAACCCTACCTTTAAGAGCCGCAGGGCCCCTATATGCAGATGGCAATCAACCCCATCACTATTGGCCTTTCGCCACTAGTGACCTTTACAACTGGAAGTCTCAGAATCCTGTTCTCTGAGAAGCCATCAGGGCTTATTGATCTGTTAGATTCTGTCCTTTTCACCCACCAGCCCACGTGGGACGTCTGCTAACAGCTTTTACAGGTCCTGTTCACAACTGAGGAGAGGGAAAGAATCCTCAATGAGGCCCAGAAAGTGGTTCCAGGCATGGATGGGAACCCAACCACCAACCCGGTCCAGATAGATGTCTCTTTTCTCTTAACTAGGCCTGAATGGGATTTCAACACGGCAGAAGGTAAGGAGAGGCTCCGGGTCTACCGCCAGACTCTAATGGGGGGGTGTCTGAATGGCTGCTAGAAAGCCAACTGATTTGGCCAAGGTAGGGAATGTTCAGCAGGAAAAGGATGAGTCTCCAGCTGTCTTTTTAGAACGGATCATGGAGGCATACCGCACCTACACACCCATGAATCCAGAAGCTCCTGAAAACAAGGCAGCTGTGATCATAAGCTTTGTAAACCAATCAGCTGGGGATATTAAAAAGAAACTGCAAAAAGTATAAAGGTTTGGGGAGAAGAGTTTAAAGGACCTACTGGAGGTAGCCGAGAAGGTGTATAATAACAGGGAGCCCCCGGAAGAAAGGCAGGTTCATGCTGCGGCGGCTGCTAGCAGCAAACAAACCTGAGACCTAGCTAAGATTCTGCTCGCCACCACCGCGGACTCTTCCGAGGAACGGAACCGCCATCTCCACCGACTCACCGGCAACCAGGAGGACGGTAAGGGGACCACCTGGGGTGGGAGGCGGAAGCTGCAGAAAGATCAGTGTCCTTACTGTAGGGAGATAGGGCACTGGAAACAAGAGTGTCCGAGAAGGGCCAGCAAAAAGGGAGGCGAAGCGGATCGAGTGAAGGTCCTGGAGCTAGATGAACTGAGTGATTAGGGGAGTCGGGGTTCGGACCCCCTCCCCGAGCCCAGGGTAACTCTTAGAGTGGAGGGGACCCCCATTGACTTCCTTGTTGACACCAGAGCGCAACACTCGGTCCTCTGTATGCCTTAAGGAAAATTAACAAATAAGAAGTCTTGGGTACAAGGGGCAACTGGTATGAGCCAGTATTCATGGACTACCAGAAGAACGGTGGATTTAGGGACAGGCTGGGTATCCCACTCTTTTATGGTAATTCCGGAATGCCCCTACCCAGTGTTAGGATGAGACTTGCTCACTAAGATCGGAGCTCAGATAACTTTCTTACAAGGGGGGCCTCAGGTTACTGATGGCAAGGGCCACCCCATTCAGGTCCTGACCATAAGGCTGGAGGATGAGTACCGGCTTCACCAAAAAGCCTCTCCAATAGAGGGAAGCACAGAAGAATGGCTGCAGGAGTTCCCCACGGCGTGGGCGGAGACAGGGGGAGTGGGGCTCGTTGTCCACAGGGCCCCAGTCCTGGTAGAGTTAAAACCAGGGGAAGGCCTGGTGAGAATCAAACAGTACCCCATGCCTCAGGAAGCCCGGAAGAGAATTCAGCCACACATTTGGAGACTGAGGGGCCTAGGGGTGCTGGTCCCCTGCCAGTCTGCCTGGAACACCTCCTCCTGCCAGTCAAGAAGCCGCACATGAATGACTACAGGCCAGTACAGGACCTCCGGGAAGTAAATAAAAGAGTTATGGACATACATCCAACGGTCCCCAACCCATACACTCTCTTAAGCTCTCTGGCGTCCTCCAGTGTCTGGCATACTGTGTTAGATTGGAAGGATGCCTTTTTCAGTTTGCCGCTGGCACCTCGCAGTCAACCCCTGTTTGCCTTCGAGTGGCATGACCCAGAAGAGGGCTACAGCGGACAACTGACGTGGACTCGGTTGCCTCAGGGGTTCAAGAACTCGCCCACCATCTTCGACGAGGTCCTGCACGAGGACCTGGGAATCCTAGATCAAGTGCATGGGCTCCGGAAGGACCTGACTGACCAGCCCCTTCCAAATGCAGACGTCACCTGGTTCACGGATGGAAGCAGCTTCGTACGGGATGGGAGCAGGTATGCGGGTGCAGCTGTAGTCACTGAAATGGACACTGTATGGGCAGAGGCTCTGCCCTCCGGCACGTCAGCCCAGAGAGCAGAGCTTGTGGCCCTCACCAAGGCCCTGACACTGGGAGCTGGAAAGCAGCTCAACATCTACACAGACAACCGGTATGCGTTCGCCACCGCTCATGTTCATGGGGCAATCTACCAAGAGAGAGTGTTACTAACAGCATAGAGGTGGACTATAAAGAATAAACAGGAGACACTCGACTTACTGTCAGCCTTATGGCTCCCTGCCAAGTTGGCCATCATACACTGCCAAGGACACCAGAAGGCTGACGACCCAGTGGCAAGAGGAAACCGCAGGGTTGACCAGGTGGCCAAGGCAGTAACCCTTTCTCCGATCCCCACCATGGCCCTACAGCTCCCAGACCCAGGAGACCCAGTTCTGCCAGTTCAGCCAGGATATTCCCTGGAGGAGTTACAGTGCATTAGGAAGCTTCCCCAAGCAAAGGAGGAGAAGGGGTGGTGGTATACACCACAAGGGGAGCTCATACTGCTGGACCAGCTTGGAGTCTCCATGATAAAACACATGCACCGGTCCACTCACCTGGGGGCACGTAAATTAAAGGGCTTAATCTGACACGCCAGAATTAAGATACACCAGCAGGACATTAAAATAGAGCAGGTTGTATCTGCCTGCAAGACCTGTCAACTCACAAATGCGAGAATCGGGCCGAGTGAAAAAGAAACCAGGCTTCGAGGAACCAAGCCTGGGGCACAATGGGAGGTTGACTTCACCTAGGTTAAACCAGGAAAGTATGGCTATAAATATCTTTTAGTATTTGTAGATACCTTCTCCGGATGGGTAGAAGCATACCCAACTAAGCATGAAACAGCTCCGACGGTAGTTAAGAAGCTGCTGGAAGACATCTTGCCCAGGTACGGTTTTCCCGCTGAGATAGGGTCAGACAATGGACCAGCTTTTGTCTCGCAGGTAACGCAGGCAGTGGCCAAGGCCATTGGGGCAAATTGGAAGTTGCATTGCATTTATAGGCCCCAAAGCTCAGGGCAAGTAGAGAGGATGAATAGAACTCTAAAAGAGACCCTTACCAAATTGACCATGGAGACTGGCGGAAACTGGGTGGCTCTCCTTTCATATGCCCTTTACCGGGTTAAGAACTCCCCCTACACCCTGGGTTTTACTCCTTATGAGATCATGTTTGGCTGGCCACCCCCTATTATCCCTAACCTTAAAGCCGAATTTCTTACAGAATTTGAAAGTCAAGAACTGTTTCTTTCCTTGAGAGGGCTCCAGAGGGCACACGAAGACATTTGGCCGTGCCTCTGCACTATCTACGAGACCGGCCCAGCCCTGACTCCTCATCAACATAAGCACGGGGACCGGGTCTATGTCAAGAGACACCACCAGGAGACCCTTGAGCCACGTTGGAAGGGTCCCTACGTCGTGGTGCTGATGACCCCCACTGCTCTCAAGGTAGACGGCGTCGCGACCTGGGTCCATCACACTCACATCTGGTCAGTGGGCCCATCTGTGATCCGGGAAGACTTCGTCACCAAATGGAGTGTCGATCGAGATCAATGCAACCCGCTCAAGCTCAAGCTACGGCATGCTAGACCTGCCTGATGCTGGTAACCTTACTCGCGATCACTCATGCTACTGGGAGCCCCCACACTAACTATAATGTTACCTGGCAAATTATAGACACCAACTCAGGGGTGATTCTCAATCAGACTTCTCAAGCCCATCCCAAAAGTACTTGGTTCCCTGAGCTGCGGGTGGACCTCCAGACTCTCTTTCCCAGAATCTACCCCCCACTGTACTGTACATCTGCTGCGATAGGTGCAGGGATTAAGGACTCAAAACCATTAAGTAGCGCTTATTTCTACGTCTGCTCCGAGCACTCGTGAATTCGGCCCTGGGAAAAGAACCCTTGTGGAGGCACTGGAGACTATTTCTGTGCTTCCTGGTCATGCGTCTCAACTGGACACATTTGGTGGGAGGCCCCGAGGAAGGGTGACCTGATGGCTGCCTGCTCCACTTTGTCCCCCGAGAGGCCGTAGCCACTGTAACCCCGTGAGCATTTCCTTCATGGGAGAGGGAAGGAAGGCTACCGGATGGGACACCGGGAAGACTTGGGGACTCCGATTTTATCAGTGCAGGGAATTTGGGATGGTGTACCCTCTTGACCCAGGAATGTTGTTCAGTAGAAATACAAACTGACCCATGATTGGGCCTGTAAGTTTCAAGACAAGGGGGGAATGAAAGGGCGGGGAGAGACCGACTCCATGTTCCCTTTGTTCCATGTCCTCCACCTCGTTGAGTCAGGTTCCCGCCCTAGAACCTCTCCAAGAGCCCAACCCACACTTTTGAATTAGCCAATAAAAATGCAAGAGGAAAGTAAGCGCGCCCTGCCCCCATGTGCAACCTGACCCCGACCAATCAGCGGAGGCCACACTACCTCACCCCTCCTACCTCTCCCAAGCCCCCTATAAATCAGTGCATTTGGGGCCTGGGGCTCTCTTTCTGCCTCTTGCCACTGTGTCAGCGAGTGTGGTGGACAGGGAACTTGAGCTAGCTCGAATAAAGGCTCTTCGCTATGCATCAGACTCGCTCCCTGGTGGTCTTTGGGGATCACAAAATCTGGGCATAACACTTCATGCATGCATTGTCCCCCATCTAAGCAATTTATGTTCACTCTTGAGAAGGAGTTCTCAGAAGACATACTGCAAGAAGAGAATGAAAATCAAACCTGGAAATATTTAGTGTTTGAAAAAATAAGACTAACTAAAATCATATTTTGAATAAAACGATTTTGTTTAGGGAGAGTGGAGTGCTTAAAGTTCTCCAAAGTAATATATTTAAACCTTTGTGTGGTAAACATTCTGGCATATAGAAAACCAGTTAAATTCATTCATATTTGACTAGAGGCCAGCGGCATGAAATTTGTGCCAGGGCGGGGGAGGGGTTGTCCCTCAGCCCAGCCTGCACCCTCTCCAATCTGGAACCCCTTAAGGGATGTCCAACTGCCCATTTTGGCCTGATCCCACCAGGCAGTTGGACATCCCTATCACAATGCAGGACTGCTGGTTCCCAACTGCTCGCCTGCCTGCCTTCCTGATTGCCCCTAACTGTTTCTGTATGCCAGTCTGATCACCACCTAACCACTGCCCTGCCAGCCTGATTGATGCCTAACTGCTCCCCTGCCAGCCTGATTGCCCCTAACTGCCCTCCCCTGCAAGCCTGGATGCCCCCAACTGCCCTCCCTTACTGGCCCTTTCACCCCTAACTTCCTTCCCTTGCCAGCTTGGTCACCCATAATTGCCCTCCTCTGCAGGCCTGGTCATCCCCAACTGACCTCCCCTGCAGGCCTGGTTCCCCCTAACTGTCCTCACCTTCAGGACTGGTTGCCCCCAACTTCCCTCCCCTGCAAGCCTGGGTTCCCCCTAAATGTCCTCCCCTGCAGACCTGGTTGCCTACAACTGCCCTCGCCTGATGGCCATCTTGTGCTGGCCATCTTGTGTCCACATGGGGGTGACCATCTTTGACCACATGGGGGCGGCCACCTTGTGTGTTGGAGTGATGGCCAATTTGCATATTACCTCTTTATTATATAGAATAGTGTGGCTTTTAGTGACAATAGTGAGAAAGTCAGTATCCTCCACAAGAATGGCAACATTTTAAAAGTTTTGTATGGAATTTAACCTCCATTTGAAAAATTCGAGAATTTGCTCTCTTCTGAAATGTTTAAGAAGAGTCAAACTATGTTTAGAAATAAAGTTCATTTTCTCAAATAGTGTTTCCATGAGTATATTTTAGTGGAAAATTTGGTCTAAAAATTGTAAATATGCCTTAGCACAGGTAAGAATGAAACAGTGTGCTTCTCTAGTGAAAATAGACACACACACACACACACACACACACACACACACACACACACACAGTGAGTTCTTTATGAACTTGTTTCAGGAAAAATATTTTGCTTTCAATTCAACTTAAAAAATAAGGATCCTTTCTCTTAGTATTTTAGGATCATGTTTGACAAATGGATCACTTCCACCCTTTACATAAAGAAAGATATTTTTTATGGTAAACTTCCAAAATAATGTTAGTCATCTATTTTGAAGGGGTTCTTGGTGTTTCTCATAGCATAAATATATTTAGACTTGTACTTCTAAAACAATTTTTTTTAGATAGTCAAATTATGCGCTATATTTTAAACCTATCTTTAAAAAAAAACACATTTCATTTTTATGCATTTTTTGACAAGAGCTTAATTAACATAAGTCACTGGACTTCAGCTCTAGTCTATTTTGAAACCTCCACTTTTTTATTGTAGCTTAAATGAAGAGACTCTTCATATACGGCATCACAGTATATTTAATAAGCAGGAAAACAAGGATTGGAGGGAGAATGTTAGTGTTCCAAATGAAAAATTAGAGTTTATAAAGCAAATTCATTAATACTTACTTGGTGTGGGGTAGGAATTTACTGGATTTAAAAATAGTCTGAAAAACCATAATCCAATGAAAAATGTGGTCCCCAAGTTTCAAAACGATATAACCACATTACATTTTTTTAAGAATCTCAAAGTATGTTAAACATCAGAGCAAACATTTCCCTTATTTAAATTCATTTCTGCTTTGGTAGACATTTTTTTCCATTGAAGATATATAGACTTTATTATATTTTCTAAAATTTCTATGCCTTATCCTAATCTTGTTAATATACAAAAATAAGTTCCTTGAGTTGGTGAAAAAAAGAAGAAAACATCATAAGCCTCCCTAAAATAGCTTGGAAACTTTGAATTTCTAATAATTATATCATCATAGTCCAGTCATAACTCTATGGTCCAGTTTGATGGCTACTCAGCAGTGACAGAAATTGAAACTAATTCTTAAACAAAAATGGCAACAAAATCAGCATATTATTTCTAGATTTCCAAAAATTATAAGAAAAGACCAGAATGTTGAGCAATTCAAGTCTCAAATATTGCCAACTACAGGGTAATTTAAAGGAAAAGAAACTCAGTATCCTACAAAATTCATATTAATAATAGGCTTGTCTTGAGATTCCCATATCAGTCTTTGAAGTACAAAGCTAAATAGTTCCATTTAATTTGTTTTAAAAGAAGTTTACACTGGGGGTGGGGGGAGTTCAAGTGGGATCGAGAGGGTTAGTGGGCAGGAAAAGGAGGATATTTCTAATTCTTTCAACAATAAAGATGATTTTTAAAAAATTATAACTAATTTTCTTAATTATCAACAGATTTTGGCTTATTTGGTTTTAAGGCTCTGTCTTCAGAATAATTTTCTATTAATCAGAGAAATTGGGTAGATTTATTAAAATAACACAGCTTTTATTTGATATTATTTATTTGATGTTATTTTCTTAGCTTTGACAAATGCACCGAATTGATGTCTGATGTTAACAATGGGGAAACTGGGGAGAGAAACCAAGATGGCAGCATAGGTAAACACCTAAACTGCTGCATCGCACAACAATTTCAAAACTACAACTAAAAGACAAAATGGACATCATCCAGAACCACAGGAAGGCTGGCTGAGTGGAAATTCTACAACTAGAAGGAAAGAGAAAAACACACTGAGACTCAGAGGAGCTGCAGGAGGCAGAGGTACTGTATGCACGCACGGAGAGGACTGGCAACTGAATGCGCAGCTGGCTTTCTCAAGCGGGAGGGAGACAAAAGCTCCCAACTGCGCTGAACTCCAGTTCCAGGCAAGACTCTGGGGACCCAGACTCATAGGGGGTGAAACTGGACTGTCAGGAAAGAGAAAAGCACACTGAGACTCAGAAGATCTGCGGAAGGCAGAGGTTCCGAGGCACACACGCGGAGAGGGCGGGCAACTGAGTACGCGGCTGGCTTTCTCAAGCGGGAGGGAGACAAAAGCTCCCGAGTGCACTGAACTCCAGTTCTGGGCAAGACTCTGGGGACCCAGACTCATTCGAGGAGAAATTAGACTGTCTGGCAGCGGGCGGAACTTGAGGGCGGCTTTCTCTCAGAGGTGCGTGCAGCGATTACCACGGGACACTGAGACACAGGGGCCTATTAGGGCAGGGCTGACGGGAAACAATGCTGTCTGCTCTGCCCTGAGACTCCACCCCATCCAAACTGAGCACAGAGGCTTTTGCAAGTCTCATCTCATAAGGGTGTCTCCAGCACAGAAGTTCTCCCAGCATAGACACAGCTGATCCTCACAGCCAATTGGCCTGGAAGTCAATTCCTCCCAGTGATACCAATAACAACCAAGGCTTAACTACAACAAGACTGTGCACACAGCCCACAAAGGGGTGCACCAAGAGTGTCCACCTCAGGTAACTGGGGAGGCTGAGCCACTGGGCCCTATAGGACACCTAGCACACAAAACCACTCTATCAACTCAGAGAAGTAGCCAAAATGCAGAGACAAAGAAACAGATCACTAATGAAAGAAATGGAGGAAAGCAAACGACTGGATATAAAGTTCAAAACCATGGTTATAAGGTTTTTCAAGAATTTTCTATAAAAGGCCGATGAATTTAGCAAGACCCTCTAGGATATGAAAAATGACCAATTAGAAATTAAGCATACACTGACTGAAATAAAAAATATTATACAGAGATCTAACAGCAGACTAGAGGATCGCAAGAATCAAGTCATAGATTTGAAATACAAAGAAGCAAAAAACACTCAAACAGAAAAGCAAAAGAAAAAAGAATCCAAAAATATGAAGATAGTGTAAGGAGCCTCTGGGACAACTTCAAGCGTACCAACATTCAAATTATGGGGGTGCCAGAAGAAGAGAGAGAGCAAGATATTGAAAACCTATTTGAAGAAATAATGACCAAAAACTTCCCCCACCAGGTGAAAGAAATAGACTTACAAGTCCAGGAAGCACAGAGAACCCCAAAGAAAAGGAATCCAAAGAGGACCACACCAAGACACATCATAATTAAAATGCCAAGAGCAAAAGACAAAGAGAGAATCTTAAAAGCAGCAAGAGAAAAACAGTTAGTTACCTACAAGGGAGCACCCATATGACTGTCAGCTGATTTCTCAACAGAAACTATGCAGGCCAGACGGTAGTGGCAAGAAATATTCAAAGTGATGAATAGCAAGAACCTACAACCAAGATTACTCTACCCAGAAAAGCTATCATTCAGAATTGAAGGGCAGATGAAAAGCTTCACAGATAAGAAAAAGGTAAAGGAGTTCATCACCACCAAACCAGTATTATATGAAATGCTGAAAGGTATTCTTTAAGAAGAGGAAGAAGAAGAAAAAGGTAAAGATAAAAATTATGAACAACAAATACATATGTATCAACAAGTGAATCTAAAAATCAAGTGAATAAAAAATCTGATGAACAGAATAAACTGGGGAATATAATAGAATCAGGGGCATAGAAAGGGAGTTGACTGACAATTCTCAGGGGGAAAGGGGTGTGGGGGGTGCGGGAAGAGTCTGGACAAAAATCGTACACCTATGGATGAAGACAGTGAAGGGGATAAGGGCAGAGGGTGAGGTGGGAACTGGGTGGAGGGGAGCTATGTGGGAAAAAAAAGGAACAATTGTAATAATCTGAACAATAAAGATTTATTAAATTAAAAAAAATAAAAAAACAATGGGGAAACTGGTTGAGGAAAGGTACAGAAACTGTAATATTTTGTAGTTTTTCTATGAATTTAAAATTATTTCAAAAATTAATAATATTCTAAAATTATTCTGTGAGTCTAAAATTATTAAAAATTCACTGTTAGCATTCTAAATGTAAAATGCAAAACTCCAAAACCCTTAAGAGACAACATAGGAGAAAATTTGCTCTTATTTTTAATTTTTAAACTGTACTTTAATCCTTACCTGAGGTTATGCTTTTTAATTTCAGAGAGCAGAGAAAGGAGGGAGCGGGGAGAGGAAGAGTAAAAAAGAGTCGGAACCAATAGGTTGTGTGCTCTGACCTGGCATTGAACCTGCAACCTTGCGGTATAAGGGATAATGCTTATAGGGGTCAGGACAAGCAATGACTTTTTAGGTAACACACCAAAAGGCATAATATACTAAAGAAATAATTGATAAGCTAAAATTTATGAAAATTAAAAACTACTGCTCTGTAAAAGACAGTGATGAATGAGATGATAAGTCAAGGCTGAGATAAAATATTTGCCAAAAAAAAAAACCAAACCAACAAACAAAACACACACACACACACACACACACACACACACACACACACACACACACATCTGATGAAGGACTATTATCCCAAGTATTCAAAGAACTCAAAATACAATAAGAAAACAATGATTAAAAGATGAGCCAAAGACCTTAACTGACACCTGTCAAAGAAGATGTACAGTTAGAAAAAAAATCATATGGAAAGATGCTTCACATCATATGACATCAGGTAAATGAAAATTAAAACAGGGAGACGGAAGTGCACCTATTTTCGAATGACTAGAATCTGGAGCACTGACTACACCAAATGCTGGTGAGGATATGGAGCAACAGGAACTCTCATTCATTGCCAGGGTAATAATGCCAAATGCTACAGTCACTTTGGAAGACAGTTTGGTGGTATTTACAAAACTAAAAAGAATCTTACCATATAGTCCAGCAATTATGCTCCCTGATATTTACTCAAAAGAGTTAAAAACTTATGCCCACATGAAAACCTAGACATAGATGTTTATAAAAGTTTTACTCATAATTGCCAAAACTTGAAAATAACCTACATTTCCTTCAATATGTGAATAGAAAAAGAAACTGTGGTACATCCAGACAATGAAATATTATTCAGTCCTAAAAAGAAATAAGCTATCAAGTCATGAAAATGCATTGAAGAAACTTAAAGGCACATTACTAAATGAAAGCCCATCTGAAAAGGCTACATACTTTATGGTTTTGAATATAACATTCTGAAAAAAGGCAAAATTATAGGGAAAGTAAAAAGATCAGGTTTTATATAGGATTTGGGGCAAAGAGGGATGAATAAGCAGAGCACAGAAATTTTTAGGGCAGTAAAAATACTCTACATGATACTATAATGATGAATACATATCATTATACATTTGTCTAAACCAAGAGTGAACCCTAAGGTAAACTATGGACTCATGGTAATTACATTGCATTGATGTGAGTTCATCTATATATATATATGAAAGCCAAGCGACTGAAACAATGGAATGACCAGAATTACCAGAATGACCAGTCACTATAACGTGCACTGTGTTTGCCAAACAGCCCGATAAGGGCCCTGATTGCCCCCTCCAACCTCCCATGGTCCCTCCCTCTGGCCAGCCCAGCCCCCCAACAGCGCCCCCCACCTCAATTGGGATGGGGATGGCCAGCCAACCGCCCATGGCCCTCCCTCCAGCCAGCCCAGCCCCCATCGGCCCCCATCGGGGCAAGCCGGCCAGACCCCACCCATGCATAAATTCATGCACCAGGCCTCTCTAGTCAATTATAACAAGCGTACCACATTGATGATAGATGTTAATAATGGGAGAGGATATGCATATGTAGTTGCAGGGATATATGAGAAATTTCTGTGTCTTCCTCTCAATTTTGCTATGAACTTAAAGCTGCTCTAAAAAACTAAAGTTGGTTATAGACTAAATGTTTAGGTCCCTCCAACATTCATATGTGGAAATCCTAACTCCCAAACGTTATGGTATTAGAAGGTGGGTCTTTTGGGATGTTTAGGTCATGAGGGCAGAGTCTTCATGAATGAGACTAGTGCTCTTATAAAAGGGATTTCTCAGAGCTCCATAGCCCTTTTCACCATGTTAGGTTACAGTCAGAAGGCACTAGCTGTGAATCAGGAAGAAGGCTTTCACCAGCGAACTAGACCATGTTGGTGCCTTGATCTTGGACTTCTCAGTTTCCAGAAAAATGAGAATTAAATTTCTGCTTTCTATAAACTTTCCAGTCTGTGGTATGCTTTTAAAACCGCTCAAATAAATAAAGACAGCCATATTTTAAAAAAGAACTATTATAAGTGCATTTTCCTAAACAATGGAAACCATTGTGAAAAGTAAATTCCTAATAAAGTATTAATTTGACACTTTTTGGAAAATCAACATTACTTGAAGATCATCTAAGCTGTTTCTGTTGGACAAAGAAGAGGGAAAATAGGATGAAATAAGAGAATCTACAAAGGAAACTTGAAATATAATAAGAGGCCCACACAAATCACAGACATTTATCTCCGTCCAAAACCAAGTAAGCAAACCAAAGAGTGTTAAGCATGAATGCAAATAATAAAATCTTGCAACAGTATTGGCCTTGATAAAAAGCAGTGCTTCTTACTCTCACTAAACCATCTTGGGATCTTAACTGTCAGATTTTCACACCTTACAGTAGTAATGTCTTTTTGCATTTAAATGCTGTCTTAATCATTGCTTAATTCATTTACATAAGAAAATATCCTTTGTAAATTCTAGCTCATTTTACTTTAATTCACATTTTATAAAAATGTGGCACATTTTTTTTTCATTTTATTTTATTTTATTTATTTTTTATTTTATTTATTTATTTATTTATTTATTTATTTATTTATTTATTTATTTATTTTTATTAAGGTATTATATGTGTACATATCTTACCATTGCCGCCCCACCCCACTCCCATACATGCCTCACCCCCCAATGTTTTGCATCCGTTGGTTACTCTTATATACATGCATATAAGTCCTTCAGTTGATCTCTTATTTCCGCCACCTCTCCCTAACCTTACTGCTGTAATTTGACAGTCTGTTTGATGCTTTACTGCCTCTGTATCTATCTTTTTGTTCATCAGTTTATAAATGTTTTTCATTATCCCCAAATGAGTGAGATCATGTGGTATTTTTCTTTCATTAACTGGCTTATTTCACTTAGCATAATGTTCTCTAATTCCATCCAGGTGCCTACAAATGGTAATTATTCCTTCTTTTTTATGGCAGCATAGTATTCCATTGTGTAGATGTACCATAGTTTTCTGATCCAGTCATCTGCTGATGGGCACTTAGGCTGTTTCCAAATCTTAGCTATGGTAAATTGTGCTGCTATGAACATAGGGGTGCATATATCCTTTCTGATTGGTGTTTCTAGTTTCTTAGGATATATTCCCAGGAGTGGGATTACTGGGTCAAATGGGAGTTCCAATTTCAGTTTTTTGAGGAAACTCCATACTGTTCTCCACAGTGGCTGCACCAGTCTGCATTCCCACCAGCAGTGCACGAGGGTTCCTTTTTCTCCGCATCCTCGCCAACACTTGTCGTTTGTTGACTTGTTGATAATAGCCATTCTGACAGGTGTGAGATGGTATCGCATTGTTGTTTTGATTTGCATCTCTCGGATAATTAGTGACTTTGAGCATGTTTTCATGTGTCTCTTGGCCTTCCTTCTGTCTTCTTTCGAAAAGCTTCTATTTAGGTCCGTTGCCCATTTTTTTATTGGATCATTTATCTTCCTTTTATTAAGTTGTATAAGCTGCCTGTAGATGTTGGAGATTAAACCTTTATCAGTGATACCATTTGCAAATATGTTCTCCCATACAGTGGGGTTTCTTGTTGTTTTGTTGATGGTTTCTTTTGCTGTGAAAAAGGTTTTTATTTTGATGTAGTCCCATTTGTTTATTTTCTCTTTGGCTTCCATTGCCCTAGGGGAAGTATCAGTGAAAACGTTCTTTTGGCATATGTCTGAGATTTTGCTACATGTGGATTCCTCCAGTATTTTTATGGTTTCCCGTCTTATATTTAAGTCCCGTACCCATTTTGAGTTTATTTTTGTGTATGGTGTAAGTTGGTGATCTAGTTTCATTTTTTTGCATGTATCTGTCCAATTTTCCCAACACCATTTATTAAAGAGACTGTCTTGACTCCATTGTATGCTCTTGCCTCCTTTGTCAAATATTAAATGCGCATATTGGTTTGGGTCGATATCTGGATTCTCTATTCTGTTCCATTGATCTATATGTCTGTTCTTGTGCCAGTACCAGGCTGTTTTGAGGACAGTGGCTTTGTAATACAGCTTGAAATCTGGTATTGAGATCCCTCCTACTTTATTCTTCTTTCTCAGGATTGCTGTGGCTATTCGGGGTCTTTTTTTATTCCAGATGAATTTTTGGAGAGTTCTTTCTAGGTCTGTGAAATACACCGTTGGTATTTTAATGGGGAGTGCATTGAATCTATAGATTGCTTTGGGTAGTATGGACATTTTAATGATGTTGATTCTACCAATCCATGAACATGGTATGTTCTTCCATCTGTTTACATCTTCCTCTATCTCTTTTTTCAGTGTCCTGTAGTTTTCTGCATATAGGTCTTTTACCTCCTTGGTTAGGTTTATTCCTAAGTATCTTAATTTTTTTGGTGCGATGGAAAATGGGATTGCGTTTTTAGTATCTCTTTCTGTAAGTTCACTGTTGGTGTATAGAAATGCCATAGATTTCTTGGTGTTAATTTTGTATCCTGCTACATTGAAGAATTCATTTATTAAGTCTGTTAGTTTTTTGATGGAGTCTTTAGGGTTTTCTATGTACAATAGCATGTCATCTGCAAATAAGGACAGCTTTACTTCTTTTCCAATTTGGATGCCTTTTATTTCTTCTTCTTGTCTAATTGCAGTGGCTAATACTTCCAGTACTATGTCAAACAGGAGTGGTGAGAGTGGGCATCCCTGTCTTGTTCCTGTTCTTAGGGGAAATGGTTTTAGTTTTTGCCCATTGAGTATGATGTTAGCTGTGGGTTAATCATATATAGCTTTTATTATGTTGAGGTATGATCCTTCTATTCCCACCTTGTTGAGAGTTTTTATCAAGAAAGGGTGTTGGATTTTGTCAAATGCTTTTTCTGCATCAATTGATATGACTATGTGATTTTTATCTCTCAATTTGTTTATGTGATGCATCACATTTATTGATTTGCGGATATTGAACCATCCTTGCATTCCTGGGATAAACCCTACTTGGTCGTGGTGTATGATCTTTCTGATGTACTGCTGGATCCTATTTGCTAGAATTTTGTTGAGGATTTTGGCATCTACATTCATGAGGGATATTGGCCTGTAATTCTCCTTCATTGTGTTGTCTTTATCTGGTTTTGGTATTAGGGTGATGCTGGCTTCATAGAAGGAGCTTGGAAGTGATCCTTCCTCTTGAATTTTTTGGAATAGTCTGAGGAGGATAGGTTTTAGTTCTTCCTTGAATGTTTGGTAGAACTCTCCTGTGAAGCCGTCTGGCCCCGGGCTTTTGTTTGCAGGAAGCTCTTTGATGACTGCTTCAATTTCTTCCATAGTTACTGGCATGTTGAGCTGTTTAGATTCTTCCTGATTGAGTTTTGGAAGGTTATATTTTTCTAGGAATATGTCCATTTCCACCAGGTTGTCCAGTTTGTTGGAATAGAGTTGTTCATAGTATTTTTTAACAATCCTTGGTATTTCGGCGGGATCTGTTGTTATTTCAACTCTTTCATTTCAGATTTTGTTTATTTGGGTCCTCTCTCTTTGCTTGTTGGTGAGCCTGGCTAGAGGTTCATCAATCTTGTTTATACTTTCAAAGAACCAGCTCTTGGTTTTGTTGATCTTTTGTATTGTTTCTTTGGTCTCTATGTCGTTTATCTGTGCTCTGATCTTTATTATTTCCTTCCTTCTGCTTACACTGGGCTTTTCTTGTTGCTCTTTTTCTAACTCTTTGAGTTGTTGGGTTAGGTAATTTATTACCCCTGTTTCTTGTTTTTTGCAGTAGGCTTGTAGAGCTATGAACTTCCCTCTCAAGACTGCTTTTGCTGTGTCCCATAGATTTTGGATTGTAGTGTTTTCATTGTCATTTGTTGTCATAATGTTTTTTATTTCTTCTTTGATCGCTCTGTTAACCCAGTCATGGTTTAATAGCATGCTGTTTAGTCTCCATGTGTTTGATTTCTTTGGGTTGTTTTTATTGTAGTTGATTTCCAGTTTTATGCCACTGTGGTCTTAGAAGATGCTTGATATGATTTCTATCTTCTTGAATTTGAAGAGACTTTGCCTATGTCCCAACATATGGTCTATCTTTGAAAATGACCCATGTGCACTTGAGAAGAATGTATATTCTGTGGCTTTGGAGTGAAATGTTCTGAAGATGTCAATTAATTCCATCTGGTCTAGTGAGTCATTTAGGATTGATGTTTCTTTGCTGATGTTTTGTTTAGAGGATTTGTCCAATGGTGATAGTGGGGTATTAAAGTCTCCTACTATGATTGTATTGCTGTCAATCTCTCCATTGATATCCTCCAGGAGTTTTTTTTATGTATTTGGGTGCTCCTGTATTGGGTGCATATATGTTTACCAGAGTTATTTCTTCTTGTTGGATTGCTCCCTTTAGTATTATGAAATGGCCTTCCTTATCTCTTGTTATGTCCTTCAGTTTGAGATCTAATTTGTCAGAAATAAGTATTGCTACCCCAGCTTTTTTTTCAGTTCCATTTGCATGGAAAACCTTTTTCCATCCCTTCACCCTCAGTCTGTGTGCCCTTTTTTTTCTGAGGTGGGTTTCTTGTAGACAGCAGATATATGGGTCGTGTTTTCTTATCCAATCCGTTACCCTATGTCTTTTGATTGGGGCATTTAATCCATTTACATTTAAAGTTATTATTGATAGGTACTTATTTGTCGCCATTCCTATTCTTTACCCCTGTGTTACTTCTTCGCTTCCTGTTTCTTTCTTTCTTTCTTTCTTTTTTTTTTTTTTTTTTTTTTTTTTTTTTACAGCAGACCCTTTAGCATTTCTTGCATTGCTGGTTTGGTGGTAATAAATTCCCTTCGTCCTTTTTTGTCTGTGAAGCTCCTGATTTCACCTTCAATTTTGATTGACAGCCTTGCTGGGTACAGTATTCTTGGATTCAGACCGTTCCTTTGCATGACTTTGTATATTTCATTCCATTCCCTTCTGGCCTGATGAGTTTCTGTTGAGAAATCAGTTGCTAGTCTGATGGGGGTTCCTTTGTATGTAACTTTCTGTCTCTCTCTTGCTGCTTTTAAGATTCTTACTTTGTCGTTGGTGTTTGCCAATTTAATTATAATGTGCCTTGGCGTTGGTCTTTTGGGGTTCATTTTGCTTGGGAATCAGTGAGCTTCTTGGATTTTTGTGGGTTTTTTCTTCCCTATATCAGGGAAATTTTCTGTCATTATTTCTTCAAAGAGGTTTTCTATTCCTTGCTCAGCTTCCTTTCCTTCTGAAACCCCTATTATGTGGATGTTGTTTTGTTTCGTGTTGTCCCAAAGTTCCCTTAGACTCTCCTCCTGTCTTTTAATTTTTTTTTCTAGAAGTTGTTCTACTTGGGTATTTTTTTCCATCTTGTCTTCTAGCTCACTGATGCGGTCCTCTGCTTCTTCTAGTCTACTCCTGATGCTTTCTATTGTGTTCTTTACAGCAGTGATGTCATTTTTCATTTCTTCTTGGTTCTTATTCATTTCCTCTTGATTCTTGCTCATATTGTCGAATTTGTCTTCCATTCTTTTCAGCCACCTTAGGACCATTTCTCTGAATTCTTTTTCTGGAAGGTTGCTTGCCTCCATTTCGTTTACTTCCTTTTCTGGTGATGCCTGCTTTTCTTTCATATACGGGCTGCTTCTTTGTCTCCCCATGGTCTCTCTTCTCTGGGTGTCAGGTTATGTAGTTCTCTCTCTCTTGGGTTGATTTAAAGGCACAAAATACAGCACTACCAGGTACAACTCACAAGGCACTGAACAGGAATGTATTCACGATATTAATAACCTCCAATAAAGGTGACCACCAGAGAAAGGCAAATTAGGTGATAGGAGAGAAAGAAGAACAGGAAAAAGAAAGAAAGAAAGAAAAAAAGAAAGAAAGAAAGAAAGAAAGAAAGAAAGAAAGAAAGAAAGAAAGGAAGAAAGAAAGAAAGAAAGAAAAAAGGAGTGTGAAAATGAAATTGGGGAAAGGGAAAGTAAAGAAAAAAAAAGTAAGAGAGACAAGAAAGTGACTAAGAGAGAGAGGGGAACAGACTATATATATTGGGGATACAACTCCAATAGAACAATCACTAATCCCAGCAAATGCCAGCAACAAGTGCCTGGGGATTAGTACAAACTACAACAACAAGTAATATGGAGTGAGGCAAGGGAAAGCTGAAGCACCAAAGAAACAAAAAATAAACAAAGGAAGAATAATCAAAACAATCTCACAAAAAAGCATAAAAACTTGATATAATCTACATTCAAGCAAACAACAACAAATGGACAGAGAGAAGGACAAGTTTATGGATAGCTCAGACAGCGAAGGGAGAGGTGTATGTGGACTTGGAGCAGGGGATTGGAGATTAGATATGTAAGTAGGGTGAAATTTTAACAAGGGGTAAACAGAAAGAATAGGGAAAATCTAAAGCAGTAAAAGGGTAAGATAAACAGGACACTGAAAAGGGGGAGGTTAGGAAGAGAGTGATGGCCTAAAGGTAGAGTTGAGATAGAGTAAAACGATGCTACAGGAAAGATAAAAATAGAATGTAGAACCCTAATCCCAAATAAAATGAAGATAAAATAAAATGACACTTTAAAAAAAAAAAGGAAAAGATAAAATAGCAGTAGTAATAATACGGATTGAAAATAAAAATGTAATAATTAAAAAGGTAAAATCAAGTGATGAAAAAAGAAAAAAAAAGTTTCTTGATTAAAGGATGCAAAAAATGAAAATAGTAAAAAATAAAAAAAAATAAAAAAATAAAAGGTAAAAATAAAATGTGAAGTAGTGAAGGTCATTCACTTCCTCTGTTTTTCTGTTTGGCACGCCTGTTTCTCAGTCCAGACAGTATTGCAGTTCCCTGCGATCCTCTGCTCTTCAGTGTTGTAAGCCAGTCCTGATTTTAAGCAGGCGGTGTGTCTTAATTTCTCATATTCCTTTATTTTTGATTACACAAAACTCAATTTGTGATTCAGCCCCTGGGTGGCAGTGTTTCTGGATTGACTTCCGGGTCTATCTATGGCCTCTCTAGGCAGTGTTAGAGCCTTCTTTCCCTGTGGCAATCACTACCGGTTTGTGGGAGTGGGCTGCCTCAGAGCTGACTCTCTGATGGTCACTCCCTGCTCCGATCCCCAGGTTCTAGAAAAACAACTTTCCCCTGCAGTCTCCCAGGGTGTCCCCAACTGGGTAATCCTATGTATTGGGCTTAGTAATCAGAAGCAAGAATTTCAAGAGGAAAAAGCCCAGTTGTGCGAACTCTGGGACTGCGCGTAAGCCCAGGCACCCAGGGAACGCAGGGGCTGCGCGTAAGTCTGGACTGCCTGAAATTCTTAGGGTGTCCCTGCACTTCAGATCAGAATGGGTTGCTTTTTAGAGTGCCCTTCTCTTAGCAGCTCTGAGGACCCCTTTCCACAATCACAGATCACGCCAGCCCCTACAGCCACGGATTTTTCTAGGCACAGACTTCCCTGGTCCTCCAGCTCCCGCAAAACGCGCGTTCCTCTCTCCCGTTGGGACCAGAGACCTCACCTTATCCCAGGCGAAATCTGACCTTTCCGTGGTGGAGTGTAGAGCTCCTCTGACCCCGTGTGTTTGCACCAATTGGGGAGTGATGTGCTGGGGCTCGCAGCTGTTCCGTGGGTGCCACAGTTGTGGATTCTCAGGCTTCCGATAAGCTCCACTTTCCGGATCAAGATGGCGCAGACTCCGCGTCCAAGCCCGCAGCTCCGGGAGGGGACCCAGTCACAGTTGGTGCTGCCAGGTCAGGGGAACCCCGTTTAGCAGTCCCCCACCTCCTTCTGGAATTCAGCTGTCTCCCAACCAGCCAACAAACACTCCTTGTGCGACCCTCAGCTGTTCTTTCTTTCTGCTCCGGGACAAGGCTCGGAACACGTCTGTCTATTCCGCCGCCATTATTCCCTCCCTCCAAAATGTGGCACATTTTCATCCTGCCAGTAATCTCAATTTTCAATTACTGATTCTATAAATATGATTTAAGAAAATATTATATAGCATTTATATCATATATTAAAATAGATCATTCTTTTAAAAATATATATATACTACCATGTTTTCCGAAAATAAAACATCCTCTGAAAATAAGACCTACTTACAGGTTTCCTTCTCAGTGAAATATAAGGCATCCCCCGAAAATAAGGCTCCAGGCTCTGTCTCAGAATGAAAATTAATTTACCATAAACTGATCGCTAGGGCCGCCCCGACTGGCGTCTAGCAACCAGTGACGTTACGCGGAGTCCTGATGTCACTGCTGTGTGGAGGCGGAGCGGAGGTCGGAGTGAGCGGTGAGTGTGGGGCGGGAGAGAGGAGGAGACTTTCGCAGATGCATGTAGAAGAACAGGAGGATTAGAACGGATGGGACGCAGCAAAGGTGGTGAGTGCTGGTCTGTCTCTGGTGACACTACCTGATGCTCACGGCCACCTTCATGATCACTGAAGGTTCTAAGTCAGTGGCAGACCCTGCTCCAGTCCAGATCCAGGCCCCAGCAAGCCCAGTGACAGTCCCCAGGCAGGCCCCAAGGGGTAAATGTCTGATAAAGTGGTAGGGGGGATGTCTGGTGAAGGTGTTCAGTGGCACAGTGGTGGGGGGAGGGGGATCACTTAAAATGACACAGGAGGATCAGAGGGGACAATCAAAATGACACAGGAGGATCAAAAGGGGTTACTAAAATGGTAATCCCCCCTCTGATTCTCCTGTGCCATTTTGATTCCCCCTCTGATACCCCCTGTGTCATTTTGAGTGATCCCCCTCTCCCCACCTTGATACCCCAATTCCTTTTTTTTTTTACCCCTAGAAATGAGCGCAAAAAGAAAAAGCTACTCCATGGAGTACAAGAAAGGAATCGTGGAAGACTCTTGGGGCAAAAATCTTACTGCTTTCTGCAAAGAGAAGACGTTGAGTATCCGATTGGTCCGAAAATGGCGAGCAGAGTATGGTAACCTCATTGAACAAGTGGACAAGGGAAATGCTAAAAAGCGCAAGTGTGGATCAGGTCGGCAACCATTATTTTCCGAGCTGGAAGACCTGATCTGTGAATGGGTTGTTGACAGGAGAGCAAAGGCTTTGGTTGTGAATAGGGCTCAGATTCAAGAATTTGCCCTTGCAATGGCACCACAGTTTGACATAGCCCCCGAAGACTTCAAAGCATCACAACACTGGCTGGATAATTTCCTTCAGCGAAGTGAACTGTCTTTAAGAAGATCTACCAACATTGTTTAGGTTGGAAGATACTCAAGTTATTAAGCGAGTACTTGCATTCAAGTCCTTTATTGATGATGCTGACTTCTCTAAATACAATCTTTCTAACATGATTCCTATGGATGAAACTGCAGTGTTTATGGGCCAATCATCTCAAACAACAATTGAACAGCGGGGTGCCTCCTTAGCATACATTCCCTCCACTGCTTACAAAAGTGCACGTTTTTCCTGTATTTTGGCAATTCGTCTGGATGGCACTAAAATCCCACCTTTAATCATTTCTAAGGGCAAGAAGGAAAAGATTGAACGTGTTTTGGGTGTTTTTATTCTTGAAACTGAAAAAGCCTGGGCCACACAAGCAGTTATAAGGAAGTGGGTCGATTTAATGCTGCCGCTTGTTATGCGAGGGAGCCAAAGAGGTCTGCTAGTCTGGGATGCAGCCAGCACTCACCGCGCTAAAGACATGAGGACATTTCTTCACAAAAGAAAAATAGATCGCCGAAACCGGTTTGGCTCAGTGGATAGAGCGTCGGCTTGCGGACTGAAGGGTCCCGGGTTCGATTCCAGTCAAGGGCATGTACCTTGGTTGTGGGCACATCCCCAGTGGGAGGTGTGCAGGAGGCAGCTGATCGATGTTTCTCTCTCATCGATGTTTCTAACTCTCTATTCCTCTCCCTTCCTCTCTGTAAAAAAAAAAATCAATAAAAATATATATTTTAAAAAAAATAGATCAGATAATGATTCCCGCAGGAATGACGGCCTATCTCCAGACTCTTGATATTGCAATAAACAAGCCATTCAAAGACAATTTGTGCATGGACATTAATGACTACATTGAAAATAGTATGGAGAGAAATCAGCTTGGAAACTTTGTGAAACCTAAACTGCAAGAAGTTTTGTCTTGGGTGAAGAATTCATGGGAGAAAATCACTGACAGTTGCATTGCAAATGCACTGCGAGCAGGCTACCTTGACAAGAAGTACTCATTTAAAGACAGTACTATTGCTAAACATGAGAGATTTGGTCCACTGATTCTGAAAGAAATGGAGTCACAAGAAATTCACCAGGAAATTCAGGAATTGGATTGTTATGATGATGTTCCAGAAGATGATGATATGATTGTCATTGAATAAATGAGTAAATTCTTGATACTGTAGGATTCACAGTTTGTCTGGTTTGTGTTGACAATTACCGTACTACCGTACCGTATACAGGTAATAAATTTCCTTTATTTTCATTTAACAATAAATGTGTACCGTATTCTTCTTCATGGAAAAATAAGACATCCCCTGAAAATAAGACCTAGCACATCTTTGGGAGCAAAAATTAATATAAGACACTGTCTTATTTTCGGAAAAACAGGGTAGTGGCCCAGTGCACGAAATTCGTGCACATTAAAAGGGGATTAATTGGAGAAAATAATGTAATATTGCTATTTGCCCATTCTCTATAATAGAAGTGTCAGAGATGAAAGAATATTTGTAAAATGTATATGAAAACCTTCCTCCTGTCAGTGTCTGGGACACACCACGGGACCCAGAGTCAAGTCCCCGCCCTCCCACATGCGCCTCAAATTCGCGAGAGACCCAGACCTGGCCGGCCCCCCCGCCCTCATTGGAATAGATCCAGATCAGGCTAGTCCCACCCTTGTCAAGCCCCACCAGGCTGGGAACGTAGCCTCAGGTCCCCTGGCCCGGCGCCAGGACGGGGGGCATGGCCTGAGGTCCCCCAGCCCAGACCAGGGTGGGGGGGCATGCCTTGAGGTCCTCCATCAAGCCCCGCCAGGTGGGGGACATGGCCTGAGGTCCCCTGTCAAGCCCTGCCAGGCGGTGGGGGGGTGGGGGCACAGCCTCAGGTCCCCGGGCCCGGCATCGGGAGGGAGGAACAGCTTCAGGTCCCTTGTCAAGCCCCATCGGCAGGGGTGTGCAGCCTCAGGTCCCCCCTGGGCAGGGGGCTCAGCCTGAGTTCCCCCGACCCAGCACTGGGGTTGCACCTTGAGTTCCCCTGTCAAGCCCTGCCAGACAGGGGGGCACAGCCTCAGGTCCCCTGGCTCGGTGCTGGGGCGGGGCTGGTGGTCTGAGGTCCCCTGGCTTGGTGCTGGGGTGGAGGGCGTGGCCTGAAGTCCCCTGTCAAGCCCCACCTGCTGGGGGGCATGGCCCGAAGTCCCCCCGCCTGGCGCTGGGGTGGGTGGGTCCCCTAACCCAGCACCAGGACGGGAAGCACACCTTGAGGTACCCCGTCAAGCCCCGCTGGGTGGGGGGTGTGGCCTGAAGTCCTTTGTCAAGCCCCACCTGGTGGGGGGCATAGCCTGAGGTCCCCTGTCAAGCCCTTCCAGTCTGAGTTCCCCTGTCAAGCCCCATGGGGGCGCGAGAGGGCGTAGCCTTGGGTCCCTGCTGATTGCTTGTTAAGGCTCTTTATGGAAGCTTGGCCTCAGCTGTGGGTGCAGCCATCTTTGTGATAGAGTGATGGTTAATTAGCATATTCCCTCTTTATTAGATAGGATATATCCTATCTAATAAAGAGGGAATATGCAAATTAACTCTCACACCCTTACAAGATAGCTGCCTATGACCAGGCCAGCAGGGGCATTAGTGAGAGACCACCAGCCAGCCCAGCCCCCATCGACCCCCATCGGGGCAGTCCAGCTGGACCCCACCCATGCACAAATTGGTGCACCAGGCCTCTAGTCAATTATAACAAGTGTACCACACTGATGATAGATGTTAATAATAGGATAGGATATGCATATGTGGGTGCAGGGATATATGAGAAATTTCTGTGAGATTTATACGAGAAACAACTGAACAAGCAGGCTGTGTGGGATGACCAGGATTGTGAGAGGGATGTCCGATTGTGCCATTTCACATTTTTTTCTCTAATATTATCTTTAATATTAATCCATCCACTTTCTTTTTCTTATATATACTTTTTCAGTTCAACTGTAAATAGTATATATGGCAAACCATAACGATCACAGTGCATAGCAGATTAATACTTTCACCTTGGTTTAAAACAACTAGAATTAAAAGAGAATAAAATCCCCCAACCTATTCAAAGTTCACATTCACTATGGGAGGGGTGGGGAATGTCCAGCCACGGCCCGAGAAATCATTTGGTCTGGCCCTACTAAGGCTTTAGGGGTGATTTAATGAAATGTTTGACCAAATATAGCAGGCCAATTTTTGAGTTGAAATTTTGTGTGCCCTGAGAATGATGTTATAAAAATCCAAATGGCTCTTTGCAGAAAAAAGGTTCCCCACCCCTGCTCAATATACTCTGAGGAAACTTCAACTCCAAACTTACTTTAATTTCTCAGGGAAATCAAACTTCGGCTCAAGCTTACCATGAGACTTATTCTTGTTTTTAACCTTCTAATACTGGGAGCATGAGTGACTTTGCTCTACTTCTGGTCATTGCTCCCAATTACCACTCCAAACCAACCTCTCAAAGATATTAAAAAGTAAATTCCCATCAGCAGGGAACTTACTGGGAATGTAGACTGGTACAGCCACTATGGAAAACAGTCTGGAGATTCCTAAAAAAGTTAATAACAGAGCTACCATATGACCCAGCAATTCTTTTCCTAGGTATATACCTGAAAAACTTGAAAACATGTATTCACAAATATATATGCACCCCTATGTTCATTGCAGCATTATTCACAGTGGCCAAGACATGGAAACAACTAAAGTATCCCATGATAGAGGACTGGATAAAGAAGATGTGCTACATATGCATAATGGAATACTACTCAGCCATAAGAAAAAGACAAAATACTGCCATTTGTGACAACATGGATGGAACTTGAAAATATTATGCTAAGTGAAATAAGTCAGGCAGAAAAAGTTAGAAGCCATATGATTTCACTCATATGTGGGTTATAAAACTGAAATTCATGTGCCGAGAACCAATTCCAGCATGTAATAATTACAAGAGTTTTACCAAAAGGTTGGTGAAGCTTGGGGAGCTCAACAGGGTTGAGTCACATGTAGTTTACCTGTTGGAAACGCCTAAAAGGCACTCCTCCCAAACCTGAATAGGAGTGTTAGATGCCAGACAGCTCAGGGCATTTTATTGCCTCCTGCTGGCCAAACACCTGAACAGCTGTAGGCTATTCCCCAAACTGACAATGTTTCTGTATACTCTTTGATACCTTACCCTTTGAAGTGTATATCTCCACCTTGCCTTGGGACAAATTGTACTAATAAAAGCAGGTTTCTTCGTCAAGGTGAGAGCCTTCTAGCTCCTTCAGCTGGAACTGAACTCCTTCTTAATCATCTACTGGCAGCCCCTTTCGCCAGAATGCTGAACCCTTTGTTAGGCTGGGAAAAAGAACCCCAGTACTCATGGACACAAATAGCAGTGTGGTAGTTAACAGCGGGACGGAGGTAGGAGACCTAATATATGGTGACAGGAGATGATTTGACATTGGGTGGGCACACACAGTGCAATATACAGATCTTGTAACATAGAACTATATACCTGAAATCTATATGATCCTAGCAACCAATGCCATCCCAATAAATTTAATTAAAATATTAAAAAATACATAAATATTTTTTAAACCATACAGGTTCACATCTCCATACAGTGGTATTAATTCAAGTCCTTCATCAGTTTATTAGCTTTGGGATCCTGGGTTAGTCACTCAACTACCAATTCTTTTTTTTTTTTTTTTCTTTTTCAGAGGTGATTTCTCAGGCAGTCTAACTTAAAGCTAAATTTTAGTTCACTAAAGTAAAGCTTGCATGTTCCGGATGACAATGTGTTTTTTTAAAACACTGAAATTATTCTTTTAATAACTGCAGCTGCATTTCTTAGTTTTTAAAATATTTTCAAATTGTGAACTAAAATTTAGCTTTAAGTTAGACTGCATGACAAAGTGATTCTTTTTTTTATATTGTTTATTATTGATAGTATTACAGATGTCTCCTGTTTACCCTCCCTTTACTCCCCTCCACCCAGCCCCTACCCACCCCACTCACAGGCCTTCACCACCCTATTGCCTCTGTCCATGGGCTATGCATATAGGTATACTAGTTCTTTGGCTTATCTCTTCTCGTCCCCCCACCGACACATTGAATATGTCAGTCTGTTCCATGCCTCCATGCTTTGGGTCTTATTTCGTTGGTTAATTCATTTTGTCTATTAGATTCCCCAAATAAGTGAAATCATGTGATATGTATCTTTCTCAGATTGGCTTATTTCACTGAACATAATATTCTCCAGGTCCATCCATGCTGCACCAAAGGGTAAGAGATCACTTTTTTTACAGTTGCATAGTATTCCATTGTGTAAATGTCCCACAGCATTTTTTATCAATTCTACTGATGGGCACTTGGGTCGTTTCCAAATGTTAGCTATTGTAAATAACGCTGCAATGAAAATAGGGGTGCATATATTCTTTGTGATTGGGGTTTTGAGATTTTTAGGATATAATCCTAGAAGTGGGATCACTGGGTCAAATGGAAGTTCCATTTTTAAATTTTTGAGGAAACTCCATGCTGTTTTCCACAGTGGCTGCACCAGTCTGCATTCCCACCAGCAGTGAACTAGATAGTATTCCCTTTTCCATGCATCCTCTCCAGTTGATTTTTTAAATGATAGCCAGAGCCCAGCCAGGGGGAGTGCCTGAGGCTCTTTGGTGAGGAGAGCCCGAACTGCCTGCCTCCAAGGCTCCCGCACAATCGTACTCTCACTCATACACATATCCACACACTCATGCACATCCACACACTCGGCCTCTCACTCATTTACTCACACTCTCTCCCTCACTTCAGACCTGCTGGCTGCCATGTCCAAATGCCCAAAAGGATTCTTTTTTCAATTTATTGTTGAAAGTATTAGAGATGTCCCCTCTTCCTTCCCCTTGACCCCCTCCTCCCCTCTCCCATCCCATCTGCAGGCCTTCATCCCACTATTGTATGTGCCATGGGTTATGCATGTAAGTCCTCTGGTTGATCTCTTCCCTCCCCACCCCGCCCTGCCTTTCCTCTGAAAATTCTCAGTCTGTTGCATGCTTCCATGCATCTGGATCTATTTTGTTTGTCATATTATTTTGTTCATAAGTGAGATAATGTGATACTTATCTTTCTCTTACTGGCTTATTTCACTTAGCATAATACTCAGCAGGTCCCTCCATGCTGTCTCAAAGATTAAGAGATCCCTTTTTACAGCTGCATAGTATTCTGTTGTGTAAATGTACCATTCATCTACTGATGGGCTCTTGTGCTGTTTCCAGATTCTTAGGATATATTCCTAGAAGTGTGATCACTGTGTCAAATGACAGGTCCATTTTTAATATTTTGATGAAACTACACACTGTTTTCAATAGTGGCTGCACCAGTCTGCATTCCCACCAGCAGTGTCCTAGGATTTTTTTTTCTCCACATCCTCTCCAGCACTTGTCATTTGTTGATTTGTTGATGGTAGCCATTCTGACAGTTATGAGGTAATACCTCATTGTTGTTTAATTTGTATCTCTGATGATTAGTGACTTTGAGCATTTTTTCATATGTCTCTTGGCCATCAGTATATCATCTTTGGAGAAGTGTCTATTCAGGTCTTCTGCCCAATTTTTAATTGGATTGCTTGACTTCTTTTTTGTTGAGTTGTATGAGTAATACATATATTTTGGAAATTACCCCTTATCAGATGTATCAATAGCAAATATGTTCTCCCATACAATGGATCCCCTTTTCATTGTGATAATGGTTTCTTATGCTGTGCAGAAGCTTTTTTATTTTTATGTAGCCCAATTTGTTCCTTTGTTTCTCTTACCCCAGAAGTTGTATCTGTAAAAATTCTGCTACATGAGATGTCTGATATTTTGCTTCCTATGTTTTCTTCTAGGGTTTTTATAGTTTCATGACTTACCTTGAATCTTTTATGCATTATGAGTTTATTCTTGTGTATAGTATAAGTTGGTGGTCTAGTTTTATTTATTTTTTTTGTCTATAGCTGTCCAATTTTCCCAACCCCGTTTATTGAAAAGACTATTCTTACTCCAATGAATACCTTTTCCTCCTTTATCAAATATTAATTGAGCATAATGACTTGGGTCAATTTCTAGGTTCTCTTTATTTTTATTCCTGTTCTTGTGCTAATACCAGGCTGTTTTGATTAGAGTGACTTCGAAGTATAGCTTGATATCTGATATTGTGATTCTGCCAACTTTGTTCTTTTTCAAGATTGCTACAGTGATTCAGGGTCTTTTTGGATCCATATAAATTTTTGGAGTATTTGTTGTAGATGTGTGAAATATGCTATTGGTAATTTAATAGGGATTGCATTGAATCTGTAGATTGCTTTGGGTAGAATGGACATTTTTATGGTATTGTTTCTACCTATCCATAAACACAATATATTCTTCTACTTATTTATATCTTCTATCTCTTTTAAAATATATTTTGTATTGATTTCAGAGAGGAAGGGAGAGGGAGAGAGAAATAGAAACATCAATGATGAGAGAGAATCATTGATGGGCTGCCTCCTGCACACTCCCTACTGGGATCAAGCCTTCAATCCAGGCATGAGCCAGGAATTGAATCATGACCCCCTGATTCACAGGTCAACACTCAACCACTGAGCACACTAGCCAGGATTCTTCTATCTTTTTTTTTCATCATTCTATAATTTTCTGAGCACAGGTCTTTTACCTCCTTGGTTAAATTTATTTCCAAGTATCTTAATTTGTTTTGTAGCAATGGAAAATGGGATTATTTTTATTTTAGTTTCTCTTTCTTAGAGTTCATCATTGATATATAAAAATTCCAATGATTTCTGACTGTTAATTTTGTATCCTGCTATATTGCCAAAGTAATTTATTAAATCTAATAGTTTTTTGGTGGAGTCTTTATGGTTTTCTACACACAATATCATGTCATCTGCGAACAGTGACAGTTTTACTTCCTCCTTTCCAATTTTGTTAGTAATTCTAATACTATGCTGAATAAAATGATGATAGTGGACAAACCTGTCTTGTTCCTGTTCTTAGGAGAAATGATTTTAGTTTTTGCCCATTGAGTATAATGTTGATTGTAGTTTTGTAATATGTGGCCTTTATTATGTTGAGGTATGATCCCTCCATTCCCACTGTTATAAAAAACGAGAGGCCCAGTGCACAAAATTTGTGCACTCAAGGGTGTCCCTCCACCAGGCCTGCACCTTCTTACAGTCCGGGAGCCCATGGGGAGCACACCTAAGCCATCAGTGGGACATCTTTAGCACTGCCGCGGAGGCGGGAGAAGTTCCTGCCACCACTGCTGCTGCACTTTCCAGCCATGAGCCCAGCTCAGGGCTCTGGCTGAGTGGTGCTTCCCCCGTGGGAGTGCACTGACCACTAGGGGGAAGCTTCTGCATTGAGCATCTGCCCCCTGGTGATCAGTGTGTGTCATAGTTACCAGTTGTTCGGCCGTTCGGCTGATTTGCATATTAGCCTTTTATTATATAGGATGGGTGTCATATTTTGTCAGATGTTTTTTCTGCATCTATTTTTTAATTTTTTATTGTCTAAAGTGTTACATGATTCTCCTTTTACCCCCATTGACCTCTTTCCTCCCCCATTCTCTCCCCCAAGCACAAGCCCTAAACCCCCGCCCCCCACTGTCTGTGTCCATTGGTTTTACTTATATGCATGAGTAAAAGTCCTTTGGTTGATCTCTTGTCAGATGCTTTTTCTGTATCTATTGACATGATTATGTGCTTTTTGTCTCTCAATTTGTTTATGTGATGTATCACATGTATTTTTTTAATATATTTTATTGATATTTTACAGAGAGGAAGGGAGAGGGATAAAGTTAGAAACATCATTGAGAGAGAAACATTGATCAGCTGCCTCCTGCACACCCCCTACTGGGGATGTGCCTGCAACCAAGGTACATGCCCTTGACCAGAATCGAACCTGGGACCCTTTAGTCCCCAGGCTGATGCTCTATCCACTGAGCCAAACTGGTTAGGGCTGTATCACATTTATTGATTTGCGAATATTGTACCAGACTTGCATACCTGGAATAAATCCTTCTTGGTCATCGTGTATGATCTTTTATATATATATATATTGCTGGATGCTATTTGCTAATATTTTGTTGAGGATTTTAGCATCTTTGTTCATCATGAATACTGAACTGTAATTCTTTCTTTGCAGTGTATTTATCTGGTTTTGGAATGAGGATAATGCTGGCTTCATGAAAAGAGCTTGGGAATATTTCTTCCTCTTGGATTGTTTGGGAATAGTTGGAGGAGGACAGGTGTTACTTCTTCTTTTAATATTTTGTAAAACTCCCCTACAAAGCCATCCAGGCCAGGGCTTTTGTTTGCTGGGAGTGTTTTGATTACTGCTTCAATTTTATCAGTTGTTATTGACCTATTCAAGTTTTCTGATTCTTCCTGATTCAATTTTGGAAGTTTGTATTTTTCTAGGAATTTGTCCATTTCATTCATGTTGTCCAGTTTGTTGGCATACAGTTGTTCATAGTATTTTCTTACTATATTTCTCTGGTGTCAGTTGTTATTTCACTTCTTTAGATTCTGATATTATTTATTTGTGTCCTGTCTCTGTTTCTTGATGAGTCTGACTAAACAAATCTTGTTTATCTTTCAAAGAACCAGTCCTTAGTTTCATTGATCTTTGTATTGTTCTTTCACTCTCTATGTCATTTATTACTGCTGTGATCTTTATTATTTACTTCCTTCTACCTACTCTGGGTTTTTCTTGTTCTTCTATTTCTAATTCTTTAAGTTGTCAAGTTAGATAGTTTCTTAGCAATTTTACTTGTTTCTTGAGAAAGGCCTGTAATGCTATGAACTTCCCTCTCAGGACTGCTTTCTCTGACTCCCCTAAATTTTTAGATTATCGTGTGTTCATTTTCATTTCTTTTCAGAAATTTTTAATTTTTTCCTTGATTGCATTGGTAACCCATTCATTGTTTGATAACATCCTATTTAGCCTCCATGTGTTTAGTAAATTTGGGGTGTTTTTATTGTAGTTTATCTCTAGAGTCATGCCATTGTGATCTGTGTAGTTGCTTCACATGATTTCAATCCTCTTGAATTTGCAGAATCCATTTGATCTAGTGTGTCATTTTGGGTTGCTGTTTTCTTTTTTTCTCTAGAAGATCTATCAAGTGATGTCAGTGAGGCTATATCCTCTTGTTGTATAGATCCCTTCATTGTCTCTTGTTATGGCCTTCATTTTGAAGTCTATTTTGGCATATATGAGTATTGCAAACCCAGCTTTTTTTTTTTAAATTCCATTTGCATAGACATTTTTTTCCATCTCTTGACTTTCATCTTTTGTGAGTCATTTATTCTAGAGGTGGGTCTCTTTTATTATTATTATTATTATTTTAATTCTTACCTGAGGA
This sequence comes from Plecotus auritus, assembly GCF_963455305.1. Classification (NCBI taxonomy): domain Eukaryota; kingdom Metazoa; phylum Chordata; class Mammalia; order Chiroptera; family Vespertilionidae; genus Plecotus; species Plecotus auritus. The sequence continues at coordinate 66,296,585 of NC_137784.1, forward strand.
TATTTTTCCATTGATTTTAAGGAGAGTGGGAGAGAGAGGGAAAGGCAGAGAGAAATATTGATGTGAGAGAAACACATTGATTGGTTGCCTCCTGCATATACCCTGATTGAGAAGCCTGCAACTGAAGTATGAGGGGAGTGCCCTTGACGGGCATTGAACCCGGAACCCTTTGGTCCACAGGCCAACACTCTATCCACTGTGCCAAACTGACTAGGGCAAGGTGGGTCTCTTTTAGAATATATATATTAGAGGCTCAGTGTATAAAATTCGTGCACTGGGGGTGGGGGGTTCCCTCAGTCCAGCCTGTGCCCTCTCACAGTCCGGGACCCCTCACTCCTTACCACCTGCCTGCTTGCTGCTCCCTACAGCTCAGCTCGCAGCTCCTTAGTGCTGCCGCAGAGATTCCTGCAACCTCTGCTGCACTCGCCAGCCGTGAGCCCGGCTTCTGGCTTTGCGGCGCTCCCTTTGTGGGAGCACACTGACCACCGAGGAGCAGCTCCTACATTGAACATCTGGCCCCTGGTGGTCAGTTCATAGCAACCAGTCATTCCATTGTTCGGTCGATTTGCATATTAGGGTTTTATTATATAGGATAGGATATTGAATGTGAACTATAAATGAAAAATAAAATTTAAAAAAGAACCAAATAAAATTTTAGATCTGAAATTTTATATATATATATATATACTATCTAATAAAAGAGTAATATGCAAATTAACCATCACTTCGCTATACCCATCAGCCATGCCCACCAGCCATGCCAACCAGCCACGCCAACCAACCAATCAGGAGGGATTATGCAAATAAACCCAACCAAGATGGCTACAGCCACAGAGAGCAGGAGGGAGGCTTGGGTTTCCCCTGCAATGGAGGAAGCCAAGCTTTCTGCCTGCCCTTGCCAGCCTAGGCCTCCACTCAAGGCTACAAAGTTTCAATGATAAAAGATACATAAACCCAAACAGAAATGGCGGCAGCCACGAAGCTGGAATGAGCAGGAGGGTGGGTTGCCCTGGGCGATAGAGGAAGCCAAGCTTTCCGCACACCCTGGCCGGCCCAGGCCTCTGCTTAAGGCTACAAATTTTCAATTATAGAAGATACATAAATCCCCCCCAAAATGGCTGCTGCCACGGAGCCAGCAGAAGGCTTGGCTCCGCTCCAGGCTACAAAGTTTCAAATGTAGAAGATAAATAAACCCCAGATACCAGGGCCCCCGCTTAGGACGCCAGGGGGCATGGCCGGCCTGCAAACCACCACAGGCCCCTCGCCCAGGCTGCCCCACGCCCCAAGGGAACCCCCACCCTCATCCGGGACACTTTTCAGGGCAAACCAGCTGGCCCCCACCCATGCACCAGGCCTCTATCCTATCTAATAAAAGAGTAATATGCAGATTGACATCACTCCAACACACAAGATGGCTGCCCCCATGTGGTCAAAGATCCTGCCCCCATGTGGACACATGATGGCCACCACAAGTTGGCCAGCAGGGGAGGGCAGTTGGGAGGGACCAGGCCTGCAAGAGAGGGCAGTTGGGGGCGATCAAGCCTGCAGGGGAGGACAGTTAGGGGTGACCAAGCCGGCAGAGGAGGGAAGTTGGGGGCGGCCAGGCCTGCAGGGGAAAGCAGTTAGGGGTGACCAGGCCTGCAGGGAGGGTAGTTAGGGGAAAACAGGCTGGCAGGGGAGCAGTTAGGCATCAATCAGGCTGGCAGGGGAGTGGTTAGGGGGTGATCAGGCTGGCAGGCAGAAGCAGTTAGGGGCAATCAGGAAGGCAATCAGGCGAGCAGTTGGGAGCCAGCAGTCCTGGATTGTGAGAGGAATTTCCAACTGCCCATTTAGGCCCGATCCCACCAGGATCGGGCCTAAATGGGCAGTTTGGGCAGTTGGACATTCCTTGAGGGGTCTCATATTGAAAAGGGTACAGGCTGGGCTGAGGGACACCCTCCCCCCAGTGCACGAATTTCATGCACCGGGCCTCTAGTGTGTGTGTATGTATGTATGTGTGTGTGTGTATATATATATATATATATATATATATATATATATATATATATATTTATTTATTTATTTAATTCTCGCTTGAAGATGTTTTTAAAATTGATTTTTAGAGAGAGAAGCATCCATGTGACAGAGAAATACCAGTAGGCTGCCCTGCACCTGCTGACCCAGCGGGATCTAACCTAAACCTAAGTATGTGCCCTAACCTAGAATCCAATAGGAAATCCTTTGTTGTACAGGTTGAGACTCCAACCAATTGAGCCACCTGGCCAGGGCAGATCTGAAAAAAAAAATTTTTTAATGTACCTCTAGGCCCTGGTCAGTGTGGATCAGTAGTTAGAGTGTCCTCCCATGCACCAAAGGGTCATGGGCTCAATTCCAGGTGAGGGCACATACACAGGTTGTGGGTTCCATCCCTGTTGGATTGCTTGGGCAACTGTTCGATGTTTCTCTTTCTCTTTCCCTCTCCCTTCCTCTCTCTCTAGAATCAATGAAAAGAACATATCCTTAGAGGAGGACTTAAAAAGAAAAAAAAATGCTGGTTTGGTTCAGTGGATAGTGCTTCTGCAGGTGGAATGAAGGGTACCGGGTTGGATTCTGATCAAGGACATATACCTGGGTTGCAGGCTTAATCCAGGTCCAGGGCCCTGGTCAGGGATTCAGCAAGAGGCAACCAATTGATGTCTCTCACATTAGTTTCTGTCTTTCTCCATCCCTTCCACTCTCTGTAAAAAAAAAAAAAAAAAAAAAAAAAAAAAAAAAAAAAAAAAAAAAAAAAAAAAAATCAATGCAAAAATGTCCTCAGGTAAGGATTAAGAAAAACAAACAAACAAACACCCATTCCCAGTGTGATTATTGAAGGAGTATATGAAGTATTTATTGAATGAATGGGAAGGGATGGAACTTCACTTTCTTACTGTTTTAGCAACTCTGCAAGCCAGGGGGTTTATTTTTATTCTTTAAAATATATTTTATTGAATTTTTACAGAGAGGAAGGGAGAGGGATAGCGAGTAAGAAACACCGATCAGAGAGACACATCGATCAGCTGCCTCTTGCACACCCCTGACTGGGGATGTGCCCGCAACCAAGGTAAATGCCCTTGACCGGAATCGAACCCGGGACCCCTCAGTCCACAGGCTGACACTCTATCCACTGATCCAAACTGGTTAGGGCCAGAGCGTTTATTTTTTATTTTAATTTTTATTGATTGATTATTTTAGAGAGAGGAAGGGAGCGAGAGAAACACCAGTGTGTTGTTCCACTTACAATGCTCTCAGTGGTTGCTTCTTGTCTGTGCCCTGACAAGGGATCCAACCCACCACCTTGCTGTATCAGGAGGAGGTTCTAACCCACTGTACTGCGGGTTACCTGTCAGGTCCCCTCAACAAAACCCCTCTGGTGAGCCCTGGCCCCTGATGTGGGCTGGAGTTCCTCTGCCACAGCAAAGGTTTGGGTTCCATTCTGTAAGGGCACCTACTTGTGTTTCAGGTTTGATGACCAGGCCGGGCTGACTGCTGCTCAGGAAGTGACTGAGGACCATTGAGGTCCATTTGCTGTATTCATTCGGAGGGGAGCTGGGATTCCATTGCTGACATGGTCAACTCTGATCTCCGCTACTCCCACTCCTCCATCGAGAGCAACTTCAACTATGGCAGCTTCATGGTCTCTGGGTAGGTCGCTCTCCCCACAGCTCACCAGGCCTGGCTGCTGTGCAGTTGCCCTGGGAGGCAGATTTCTGGGTTCCCAGGGAGAGTGCTCTCTGTGTCAGACTCCCAGGGAGAGCAGGTTCCCAGAGAGAAAGCACTTCGCTCCACCTCCCTTCAGGGCTCCCGGGCCAGAGCAGAGCGCCCGTTCTGCTCAGGGATTGGAGGGGAGAGCCGCCCCAGGGAGTCCTCCTAGCTGGGTGTGAGAAAACGAAATTGGAGCCCTTCCTCCTTATACCATGTCATCTTCGGGCATGTGAACGCATTTTACTTTATTTGATGCAGCCTCACATGCCCAGACTCGTGCCACATGCAGCCACGCCCACCCGATCCTGCTGGATGTCACCCGTGAGGGCGTCCCAGCTAATTAGCATATTCCTCTCTTATTATATAGGAAATATCCTATCAAATAAAAGAGTAATATGCAAATTGACCATCACTCCAAGACACAAGATGGCCATCCCCATGTGGTCAAAGATGGCTGCCCCCATGTGGACACAAGATGGCCTCCACAAGATGACCTGCATGGAAGGGCAGTTGTGGCCAGTTAGGGGTGACCAGACCAGCAGAGGAGGGCAGTTGAGGGTGACCAGGGTGGCAGGGGAGGGCAGTTGGGAGGGACCAGGCCTGCAGGGGAGGGCAGTTGGGGGCGACCAGGCCTGCAGGAGAGGGCAGTTAGGGGCAATCAGGTCAGGCCAGCCTGGGAGCAGTTCGCCGTCGATCAGGCTGGCAGGGGAGTGATTAGGGGTGACCAGGCTGGCAGGCAGAAGCAGTTAGGGGCAATCAAGCAGAGGCAGGTGAGTGGTTGGGAGCCAGCAGTTCTGGATTGTGAGAAGAATGTCCACCAGGATCGGGCCTAAACGGGGGGTTGGACATCCCTCAAGGGGTCCCAGATTGGAGAGGGTGTAGGCTGGGCTGAGGGACACTCCCCCCCATGCACGAATTTCACGCACTGGGCCTCTAGTGTGTGTGTGTATATATATATATATATATATATATATATATATATATATATATATATATAATGTTTTCTTATCCATTCAACAACCCTATGTCATTTAATTGGAGCATTTAAGCCATTTACATTTAAGGATATTATTGATAGGTACTTATTTGTTGCCATTTTTATTCTATATACCTGTGTTACCCTCTCTATATATATTTCTTCTTACAAAATATTCCCTTTTGCATTTCTTGCAGTACTGGTATAGTGATAATAAAGTCCTTTAGGGTTTTTTTTTTTTGTTTTTTTTTTGTCTGCATAACTCCTAATTTCATTGTCAATTTTCAATGATAGCCTTGCTGTATAGAGTAGTCTTGGATTCAGATCCTTACTTTTTATATAAATTGTATACTTCATGCCATTCCCTTCTGGCCTGAAGTGTTTCTATTGCTAAATCAGCTGACAGTCTAATAGGAGCTCCCTTTAGGTAACTTTCTGTCTCTCTTTTGTAGCCTTTAGGATTCTTTCTTTGTCTTTATAATTTGCCATTTTAATTATTAAATGTCTTGTGAATCTTTTGGGGTTCATCTTCATTGGGACTCTCTCTGCTTCCTGGACTTGTGTGACTTTTTTCTTTGCAAAGTCAGGGAAGTTTTCAGTCATTATTTCTTCAAACAGGTTCTCTATTCCTTACTCTGATTCTTGTCCTTCTGATACCCCAATTTTGCAAATGTTGATATTTTTTCGTGTTGTCCTAAATCTCCCTGAAACTATCCTCCTGCTTTTTTTTTTCTCCTATGTTGTCTTCTAACTATATGATTAGGTCCTTTGCTTCTTATAGTCTACTGTTGAATCCTTCCAAGGTGATCTTTATTTCAGCTATGTCATTCTTCATTTCTGATTGATTCTTATTTATTGTTTTATCCTCTCTTTTCATGTTGGTATCATTCCCATTAAGTCATTTATAATTCTCATTAAGTTGCTTATAGTTCTCACTGAGTTGTTTGAGTAACCTTATTACCATTGCTTTGAACTCTTTATACGACAAATCGCCTGCCTCCATTTCATTTAGTTCGTTTTTTGGTGATTCCTCTTTCTTTCATTTTGGCATATTTCTTTGTCTCCCCATTTTAGCAGCCTCGTAGTCTGGGATGCCAGGTGAGGGTGGAGGGGTCACAAGGCCAGGTCTGTGTTCAGATGTGACTGGTCACACTGGGGTCACAGTGATGGGTCCAATCTTCTGGTGGCACCGTGTTTGGCAGGCCAGGTCACTCTTGCAAGTCCATGCATCCAGGGATGTCAGTTAACTTCTTCCAGGTGGTGTCAGGCAATGGGGCTATTCATCCAGCGGCACCAGCTCAGCCACAATGGATCATGGTGGCAAGTCTGTGTGTCTGGTAACATTGGATCAATTTTTCAGGGCCAGGTGCACCACTTCAAGGCAGTGGGGCAAGTCTTCCAGGGCCACCTGGCTGGGCCTGCTAGGTCTGGGCAGCAGATCCCTGTGTCCCAGATGGACCTTTTGTCAAGGTGGCTGGGCAGGCCAGGCGCTGTTCTACTTGTGCAGGTGGTGAGCTGAGCTGGGCCACGTGTCTCTCTGCTGGTGCAGCAGGGTATGCCGGACATGGTGCCTCTCACTCAACTACCAATTCTTTAATATCATGGTCCCACTTAATAAAAGAACAGAGAGAAGAAGAACTTTACTATACTGGTTGATTCTTCCAATTTGGCAAATTTTAAGAGAAATCATATTTATCAAAGTGAATGACAGAGAAAATATATGCTCTACAGTTATTCAGAAAAATGGACTACACCATCACAAAATTGCAGATGAGTACTAAAGTCCACAGATCACTTTGTTATACATTTCTTTTGTAATGACTTTTCTTCTTATTTTATACAAGTAAATAGAATATAGATTTTTCATTGATAAATATTGCCAAGTAATACTGTCTTTTCAAAAACACCACTATAATAAAGAGAGTAATCAGTAACTGAGTTAATGAAGACTGTTAATGCTGTAAGTACATCTAATAGATGATGCATATTTAAATTAAAAGTGCAAAACAAAATTTAATAAAGAAGACAGTGTAATAAAAAAAAATAAGCAGATCTTCACTAGAGAGGTTACTTCTTTCTTGCACAACTTTGAATTCTCAAAATTCCAGGACTGTTTGGTGAATATTTGTACTTGTGTGTAGAATAATTATTTATAATTCAATCAGTTTAGATACCATTGGGTATTTTCCCTTATAAAATAGGAAAACTATAGACTTTCTTTTCATATCACTTACAGTTCTTCAAAAATTTAAACACAGAATTACAATATGACCAAGAAATTTGACTCCTATTTCAAGACCCCAAAAAACTGAAGGCATAAGTTAATGAAAAAAAAACTTGTATATAAATATTCATAGCCGCATTATTCATAATACCAAAAAAGTAGAGAAAACAAAATGTCCATCAACTAATGAATGTATAAATAAAATATGAAACATCCATGCAATAAAATATTGCTTGACATCTACACTAATAAAAGAGAAACATGTAAATTGACCATCCCTCCGCTATGCCCACCAGCCAATCAGATGGCTGTTAATTTGCATACACAGGCACGGAGTGAAGACTGAAGACAGCGTAGAAGGAAGCCAAGTGCTGCAGAAGAGAGTGAAGCTGCAGAGAAGTGAGCAAGACAGTAGAGGGGAAGTGAGGCTGCAGAAATGTGAGGGAAGCGAGGCAGCGGAGAAGGGAGCGAAGGCAGGCCAGGCTGCAGGAAGCCCTATTCTTGCAGGAATCTTCCTGCAACGGGCCTCTAGTTAAAAAAAATGAACTACTGATACATGTTATAAATTGGATAAATCTTGAAAATATTATACTGAGAGAATCCAGGTATAAACATGGTTCCATATTGTTTGATGCCATTTATATGAAATGTCCAAGATAGACAAAGCTACAGAGAAAGATATTAGATTTGTGGTGGCCAGGCCAGAGAGTGAGGGGGAGAGGGAATGGAAAGTAACAGCTAATGGATACAGATATTCCCAAACACAGACCTAGTATACTTATTTGCATATGAGGCCAAAGACCACCATTGTACTCTGAGTGTCTGACACATATTCAGTACTCAATAAATATTTTTTGAATGAATGAGTAAATGATTAAATGACTGAATTATCAGTAAATGCTCCACAAATGATGCTTGAATTTAATTTTAAGAAAGAGAAATCACCTTAGGAAACTGATTAGATGTAAAGTGTAAGAGGGAAAGCTAAGTCAACTACAGCAAGAAAGTAACAAATTCCCAGAATTTTAAGTGTGATAGGAGGGCAGTGCATCTATTGCTGTGCTTCATTGCATCTTGGTTTTCTGCTCCCCCAAATACATGTTATATCTCATCAACTTTACTCTCTCTAATCTCTCTTCAATATTCTGACCTGCGTACAATTTCTTAATTCTCACTGTGAATTTGCCCAGTCATGGAAAAAACTTAACATGTGATTTTTCCTTTCAGTTGTCACATAGATGTAGGAAAGCTGTATAAGTAATAATTTACAGGAGTTTCCTCATCTCTTCTGGATTGCAGGAACATGTTTATGACACAATTTTCCTCAGTGGCACTGGAAAGCTAATTGAAATCCCTTGACTTCTGCGAATCTAGACCTTTCCAAAATTTCAAGAGTACTTATTTCTTTGTGTAAATGCCTTTCTGCTTAAAATACCTAGAGTACTTTTTTTCTAATTTAACCTTTATTGCTATAACCACATCCTATCTAATAAAAGAGTAATATGCAAATTAACCATCACTCTGCTACACCCACAGGCCACGCCCACAAACCAAGCCCACGGGAGCAAGTATGCAAATTAACCCAACCAAGATGGCTACAGCTATGGAGAGAGCAGGAGAGAGACTTGGGTTTCCCCGGCAATGGAGGAAGCCAAGCTTTCCACACACTCTGGCCAGCCCAGGCCTCCACTTAAGGCTACAGTGTTTCAATTATAGAAGATAAATAAATCCCAACAGAAATGGCTGCTGCCACATAGCGAGCAGAAGGCTTGGCTCCGCTCCAGGCTACAAAGTTTCAATTGTAGAAGATAAATAAATCCCAGATACCAGGGCCTCAGGGGTCATGGCCGGCCTGCAAACCACCACAGGGCCCCTCGCCCAGGCAGCCTCACACCCCAAGGGAACCCCCACCCTGATCCGGGACACCCTTCAGGGCAAACCAGCTGGCCCCCACCCATGCACCAGGCCTCTATCCTATCTAATAAAAGAGTAATATGCAGATTGACTATCACTCCAACACACAAGATGGCTGCCCCCATGTGGTCAAAGATCCTGCCCCCATGTGGACACAACATGGCCATCACAAGATGGCCAACAGTGTAGGGCAGTTGGGGGCAATCAAGCTTGCAGGGGAGGGCAGTTAGGGGTGACCAGGCCAGCAGAGGAGGGAAGTTGGGGGCAAACAGGCTGGCAAGGGAGCAATTAGACATCAATCAAGCTGGCAGGGGAGTGGTTAGGGGGGGATCAGGCTGGCAGGGAGAAGGGGTTAGGGGCAATCAGGAAGGCAGGCAGGCAGGTGAGCAGTTGGGAGCCATCAGTCCTGGATTGTGAGAGGGATGAGGCCTAAACAGGCAGTTGGACATCCCTTGAGGGGTCCCAGATTGGAGAGGGTGCAGGCTGGGCTGAGGGACACCCCCTCCCCGTGCACAAATTTCATGCACCGGGCTTCTAGTCTTTTATGAATGAGGAAACTGAGGCTCATTGACTTGTCCAAAGTTACACAGATATAATAACAATTACAATAACAATTCTTTTAACAAGAATTTAAAATGGCATATAACTAAAATTCAAATACAAAAGTAATTTACCACCCTGGCTGGGTAGCTCATTTGTTTAGAGAATTGTCCTGATACACCAAGGTTGCAGGTTTGATCTCTGGTCAGGGCACATACAAGAAGCAACCAATGAATGCATAAATAAATTGAAGAACAAATCATAAATAAAAAAATACTTTTAAAAAATTGAAATAAAATTACTTTACCTTCCATCTTAGATTCCATGGATCATTACAATTACTCTCTTACATATTGTCTGAACTATCTTGATCTTACATGCCTCCATCATACTAAAGTGGCTAAATCCTACCAGCTTCCTATTCTGTACCCCAACTTGGAGAACCAAATATAAAAGAATTTTTCCAAGCATCATGGTTGTTTTTAATTTAAATTTATGAACACAAGCAGCTCTTTAACATAGTTTGACAGCATACTTCATTTCATTTGTTAATTAACTTTCTCAACTCTTTGAGATGACAACTAGTCACCTTCTTATTTCTCCTCAAACATCAAACACCCTTTGCCATTTCTTATTGTCTAATGTCCTTGCTTTTTTTTTTCAATGAGATAATACCTACAGAAGAGATTTTCTTCATTTCCCCCCACTATATTAACTTTCCTATCTTTCCTAGGGCAATATATGCTTTGTCCCTGCCATAAATGAATGAGTCTACTTGTTTTCTGAATCTGATCTACTTCTACTAAAATACTTTACACTTATAATCATCCCCTTTCATTCCAAGACAGGTAATTCTTGATTTCTCATCTCAATCAACAAAAACACATAGTTTAATATTTTTCCATCTTTAAAAAGCTGTCTTGGAAAATTCAAGACTATGGGAATATCTCAAGAAACAAGAAAAATCTCAAAGAATCTAACATTACACATAAAGGAATAATAAATCACAAAGAGTAGAAGAAAGGAAATAATAAATATCAGAGAGGATATAAACAAAAATAGTCTAAAAAAAGATACAAAAGATTAATGAAACCAAGAGGTGGTTATTTAAAATGATAAGACTGACAAACTATTAACCAGACTCATCAAGCAATGAAAAGAGAGGACCCCAAAAAATAAAATTAGAAATAAAAGCAAAGATGTAACAAGTGACATCAGAGAAATATAAAGAATTATAAGAAAATATTCTAAAAAAGATAAGTCAACATATTGAACAGTCTGGAAATAATGAATAAATTCCTAGAAATATACAATCTTTCAAAACTGAATCAAAAAGAAACATCAAATCTCAACAGACAGATTGCAACTAGTAAAATTGAAGCATTAATCAGAAAACTTACAACAAAAAGAACTCCTGGACCAGATGGCTTCACAAGTGAATTTTATCAAACATTCAAAAAGAACTAACACCTATCTTTCTCAAACTATTCCAAGAGGAGAAACAGCTCCCAAGTTCATTTTATGAGGCCACTATTATCCTAATTCAAAAGTCAGATAAAACACTACAAAGAAAGAAAATTATAGGTCAATATCCCTGATGAACATAGATACAAAATTCATCGCCAGCCCTGGACAGTGTTTCTCAGTGGTTAGACTGTTGGCCTGTGCACCAAATCAACTTGGATTTGATTCCCAGTCAAGGGCATGTACCTGGGTGGCATGTTTGATCCCCAGCCCTAGTCGGGGCAAGTGCAGGAGTCAACCAATCGATGTCTCTCTCTCTCACATCAATGTTTCTCTCTCTCTCTCTCTCTCTCTCTCTCTCTCTCTCTCTCTCTCTCTCTCCCTCTTCTCCTCCATTCCTCACCCTGTCCCCTCTTCTATATCTCTCTAAAAGTAAGTGGAAAAAAATATCCTCTGCTGAGTTTTAACAACAACACAAATTATAAAATAAACAACACTAAAATATTAGCATAGTGAATCCTGCAATTAATTAAAAAATTCAGCCCTAACTGGTTTGGCTCAGTGGATAGAGCATTGGCCTGCGGACTTAAGGGTCCCAGGTTCTATTCCGGTCAAAGCATGTATCTCGGTTGTGGGCACATCCCCAGTGGGGGGTGTGCAAGAGGCAGCTGATTGATGTTTCTCTCTCATCAATGTTTCTGGCTCTATCTCCCTCTTCCTTCCTCTCTGTAAAAAAATAAATAAAATATATTTTAAAAAATTCATACACCTTGATGAAGTTATATTTATTCCTGGGATGCAGGGTTGGTACAATATTTGCAAATCAATTAACATGATACTCCACATAAATAAAATAAAAAATAAAAATCATATAATCATATTAATAGATGCAGAAAAAGCATTTGACAATATCCACTACCCATTTATGAAAAGAACTCTCAGCAAAGTGGGAATGGAGGGAAAATACCTCAGTACAATAAATGCCATATATGACAAACTTGCTGTTAACTTTATATTCAACAGGGAAAAACTAAAAGTGTTTCCCTTAAGGTCAGAAATGAGACAGGGATATCCACTCTCACCACTCTTATGCAAGGTAGTACTGGAAGTCCTAGACATAGCCATCAGACAAGAAGAAATAAAAGACTGCCTCCACAGTGCTTTGAGTGCCGCCTCAGAGGCACAGGGCAGCGGGGTGGACACAGGGAGAAAAAAAAAAAAAAGGGAGAGGGAGTTAAACTGTCATTATTTGCAGATAACATGATACTGTAAAGAGATAACCCTAAAGATTTCATGGAAAAACTATTAAAATTAATAAATGAATTTGGTAAAGTAGCAGAATGCATTTTATATACCAATAATGAACTATCAAAAAGGAAAATCAACAAAATAATCCCACTTAAAAGTGCATAAAAATATAATTAGGGTCCTGGGTGATTGCTCAGTGGTTAGAACGTCAGCCCACAGATCAAAGAGTGGAGGGTTCAATTCCTGGTCAAGGGCTCATATCTCAGTTGCAGGCTCGTTTTCCAGTCCCAGGTTGCTTGTATGAGGCAACCAGTAGGTGTGTCTCCCTCATATCAATATTTCTCTCTCTCTCTCTTCCTCGTTCCTCTCCTCTACTCTCTCTTAAAAAAAAAAGGAAAAATATCCTCAGGTGAGGATAAAAATACATATACTAGTATATAATTAGTAATACATATAATGAAGGATGTAAAAGACGTATACTCAGAAACTTATAAGACACTGAAGAAAGCAATTGAAGAAAATATAAATAAGTGGCAGTATATACCATGTTCATGGATAAGAAGAATTAACAATATTAAAATGTCCATACTACCCAAAGCAATCTATACATCCAACAGAATTCCAATCAAGATACCAATGGTGTATTTCTCAGTACTAGAACAATTATTCCAAAAATTTATATGGAACTACAAAAGACCCTAATAGCCACAGCAATTTTGAGAAAGTACAAAGTTGAAGGAATCATGCTAGCTGATATCAAACTATTCTACAGGGCTATAATAATCAAAACAGCATGGTACTGGTATAAAAAAACAGACATATCGATCAGTGGAACAGAATAGAGAGCCCAGAAATAAACACACACCTTTATGGCCAATTAGTATTTGACAAAGGAGGCAAGTACATACTCTCTGGTAAAGACAGTCCATTCAATAAATGGTGATGGGAAAATTGGTCAGACAAGTGCAAAAAAAAAAAAAAAGAAAGAAAAAATAAAATAAACTAGATCACCTACTTATACCATAAAAAAGAATGAACTCAAAATTGATTAAAGACCTAAATGTAAGACTTGAAACAATGAACTCCTAGAAGAAAACATAATCAATAAAATCTCAGACAGTTTTCATGGCAATATTTTTTTCTGATATATCTCCTTGGGCAATAGAAACAAACAAAAAAATAAACCTGTGGGTCTATATAAAACTAAAAAGTTTTTGCACAGCAAAGGTAACCATCACAAGATAAAAAGACAACCCACTGAATGTGAAAACATATCCTCTTCCAATGACACATTTGATAAGGACTTAATATCCAAATTTATAAAGAGCTTCTACAACTAAACACCAAAAAAACTCAAATAATCTAATTTAAAAATGGGCAAAATACCTGAATAGAAACTTCCCCAAACGGAATATACAGATTGCCACTATACATATGAAATGATGCTCAACATCACTAATTAACATAGAAATGCAAATTAAAACCTTAGTGAGATATTACCTCTCATCTGTCAGTGTGGTTATCATCAATAAATCAATAAACAAGTGTTGGTGAGGATGTGGAGAAAAGGGAACCCCCATGAACTGTTGGTGGAAATTCAGACTTTTGTACCCATGGAGTTTCCTAAAAAAAAAAAAAGAAAAGGAACTTCTTTATGAACCAGCTATTCCACTTCACTTCCCAAAGAAATCAAAAATACAATTTTGGAAGAATATTTGCACCCTGATGTTCATTGCAGTGCTTTTTACAATAGTAAAGTGTCCATCAGTAGAAGCAGCCCAAGTGCCCATCAGTAGATGACTGGATAAAAATGCTGTGTATAAAAAAAGCTGTGGTACATTTGCACAATGGAATGCTACTCGGCTATAAAAATGATGCAAATCTCACCTTTTGCGACAGTATGGACAGACCTAGAGAGTGTTAAGTGAAATAAGCCAGCCAGAGAAAGACAAATGCCATATGATTTCACTAACCTGTAGAATCCAATGAACAAAATAAGCTAACAAACAAAATAGAAACAGACTCATAGATTTAGAGCACAGACTGACAGCTGTCAGAGGGAAGGGGTTTTGGGGGGAAAGATGAAAAAGTTGTAGGTATTAAGCAAAGAAAAAAACAAGCCCTCGTAGACACAGACAATAGTATCGTGATTACCAGAGGGAAAGTTGGATAGTGGAGGTAGAAGATAGTAAAGGGGGATAAATGGTGAGGGAAGGAGACTTGATTTTGGGTGGAGAACACACAGTACAATATACAGATGATGTATTATAGAATTGTACACCTGAAACCTGTATAATTTTATTAAATAACTAGTGGCCTGGTGCACGAAATTCATGCATGGGGGGTGGGGTTCCTCAGCCCGATCTGCACCCTCTCCAATCTGGGATCGGGCCTAAACAGGCAGTTGGACATCCCTCTCAAAATCTGGGACCGCTGGCTCCTAACTGCTCGCCTGTCTGCCTGATTGCCCCTAATCACTTCTGCCTGCCAGCTTGATTGCCCCCTAACTGCTCCCCTGCTGGCCTGATTGCTACCAACTGCCCTCCACTGCTGGCCTGATCACCCCAAGGCTTCTATTAGTATAGATATAACCCTTCACAAAAAATTTCATTATCCCAGCTTTACAATAAGGGCTTGATGATTGAATCATTGAGGCCAGACACCAAGACTTCCTTTCTTTGAATAGTGGAGGGAATAATTGTCTTTAAGTTGCCCTGAACATCAAATGAGATGATGACTTAGAAAAGTATAAAAGCACCATATGAAGACAACTGTCTGTTTCATGTACTGAAAAGGCAATAAAGTGGTAAAATGAAAAACTATTTTTATTCCCCCCTTCCTTTACAGCCTTTATTTAAACTGTGAAATTTATAAAAATTTCACTACTATTTTCATTTCTTTACATTCAATATTATTTTGTATTAGTTTCAGGTTTTATATTAGTTACAGAATAGTGGTTAGACAATCATATACTTTACAAAGTCTTCTCTGATGTTTCCAGTACCCACCTGGCATCAACCGTCATTACAACACTATTGACTATATTCCCTATTTAAGTGACAATGGGTTTACAGGTTCCTTCCAGTCTTTCTTTTGTGTTGTTCGCCTTTCCTTTCCTTTCTCACTTCTTCCCTCACTTTCCTTATATAGTATCTCAATTGGCCATCGAAGCTCAGTGAAGGCACTGGGACACGCTTAATCCATTTTATAGACCAGGAAACTGAGGCCAATTCCAGTTGGCTGTGGAACTTGACTCAGCCCACAGGGAGCCCTCAGAGCCATGCTCTCTGCCCTTCCTAAGGGGCAGCCGCCGGGCAAACAGAACAAACCTTCCCGTCAGGCTTCCGAGCCTCTTTCTCAAGCACCGCTTCATCGCAGTTGCTCCACATTCTTTCTTCTCCCCGGTCCCCTGCCCCATTCTTTACTGCCTCCCCCTTCTCCAGAGCAGGTGGAAGGCTGCGCACTCACTGCACAGGCATGCTCTGCCATGGGGCAGGGCGGGCGCTGGCTTGCTTTTGGGCCAAGGCGGGAGCAGGAGTCGCCGCCTCTGCAGTGCGAAGGCCGCCTGGGCGAGGCCGGTTAGCACTGGGAGCCTCTCTGAATCACATCAGTCAGTCTGGTACCCTGCAGTATGGCACCCCTCCACTGAGGTGGCACTGCCCCTCAACCCCCACCTCAGGGCTGCAGGTCCTCGCCCCTCTGCCTGGGTGTCCTTCCATGCCCTTGATCCCCAGCCAGGCCCACTGGCTTCTTGGGGCCACTGCACAACCTCGCTCTCTGCAGGTGAGGCAGATCCCTGCCCGCTGGCCCCCTGACCTGGCCCGAGCCCCCTCTGGTGCACCCCACCTTACCAGATTTTTGCCTTTGATCTGTGGCATTGGTGACAGCACACTCCTAGCAAGCCTGGTACCCAGAGGGGCACAGGGTCAGTTCTTTGCCCAGAATGTTAGAGGTTGCAGTAGCATTTGCAGATGTCGGCCAGAGCCTGCTGGTGAAGGCAGTGCCTGTGTGGGGTGTCCTCATAGAGGCACAGTGCGGCCACTCTGCGCCCCTTAGAAGGTCCGCCTCCTGGCTGGCTGCTTGGCCAAAGCTGCTGCACTCTCCCTGGAGCCCGCAGTCAGCCTCGCACCTCTGCTAGGTCTCCACCTTCACCTGGGTCACCTCCTTTCTTCCACATTCGGCCTTCATCCATCCCTCTCTCCTTCAGTGCTTGTGCTCCAGACCCGAAAGAAAAGGACCAAGGCCAAGAAGGACAAAGCCCAAAGGAAGTGAGTCTTGAACCCCCACATTCCATTCTCTGGATTTCCTCCCCCACCTCCTCTCTGTCTCACATCTTGAATGGGCACCCTGCGGCCCAGCCACATGGCCTCCAGGGAGCCTGGTAGAGTCGGTCTCCAAGAAGCTGTGGATCTGTGGCCAGAGGCCCGGCCTGGGTCTCAGCAACCCCATGCCTGCTGTAAAGGACTGTTGGAGGAGGACTGGAGCCCATCCGTCATTAGCTCCACAACTTCAGAGGTGGCACCACAGGCTCATGTCCCAGCAGCAGGCCCCACTCACCCCTCTTGCCCAGCGGTCATGACCTTACAGAGTCCCAGCCTAATTTGCATATTCCTCTCTTATTATATAGGATATCACCCCAATAAATTCAATAATTTTTTTAAAAAATAAAAATTAATAAAATGATTATTAAACAGAAAATTAAGCAACTTATAATTCATTTGAATATTTATGAACCTGCTAATCTCAAAATGGCTGTTAAAATGTCTGCTAACAGGAACTAATAACTTTTGTAGTACAAGAAGTCTGTTTATAAAATCACTCTTTAAGTGGTATGAAGCCAGAAGCAGATCTTTTCTTTCCTCTCTATGTAATTTGAAATATACAGAGCAGTTTTTATTTTATCACAAAGTACTCTATTACTTCTCCACAATAAAAAAGGTCTTTCCAACAAAGTGCTTTTTTAAGATTACCCTTTCATAGAAAGGTTATTTTTCACTACAACACAATATCTAATTACGTACAGTACATTGCTCTCATTGTGTTTGAACAATAGCTGGAGACTTCTAATGACTCAGGTATTGCACTCAAGTGTTCCAGCATTTAGCAGCCACACTCCTTAATGTTAACATAACTCTGACAATTATTTTAATGAGTAAGACTGCAGATATTCAATATAACTTAGTTTATACAGAGTTTTCAGTCATTGTATTTGAGGGGATCATTTCTGCTTTAGCTGCTCCTGTCAAGATATTACACACATAATGATGTCACTGTTTTATGCCTGTAACTAGATTCATCTTCATTATAAGAATATTATTTAAACACTAGACTACAATTACTAAGTGAGTTCTAGAGAAAATGTGTGTTTTCTAAGAGCTAAAAGAAAAGCAGTCACATTTACTTCTATCTTTTATATAGGAAACAAATGGAGTGGTCGAAGTGTTTGCATTTGAACATTTTATTTGGTTCTATTCTTAAAGAACAATGGGAATATTCAACATACGTCTTGAAATATAAAATAAACACCAAATATTCTGAAACAAAACAAAATTTGAGTTCTATTATGGGAACATCACACCAAGGTACACGGTAAGTACAATAAAAGTATCCTTCTGAGATCTTTAGAGATTTTTTATCACAGTATATAATTGATGCCATAGTCACACATTTTAAGATATATAAATTGAAAAATATAGGGATGTTTGGAAAAACAACTACAGAAGGAGAAAATTACTTTATTCAGTTGGAAATATGTTCATATTTATAAGCTGCAAATTTTATCTTCCATTAGCATAAAACAGTATCAAACCATTGCTTCAAAAGCAGTTCTAGGTGTCAAAGTGATCAAGAATATTGTAATATCTATGTATGATCTCAGGTGGGTACTGGAAATGTCAGGGAACACTTTGTAAAGTATACAATTATCTAACCACTATTCTGTACATCTAAAACTAATATAAAATAATATTGAATGAAGAAAATATATGCTATACTTTCAATTAAATAAAAAAAAGGTACAGCTCCCCAAGAAAGACAATGCCAGAGTTATATTGAATTAATACTTTCAGCTCTCAGTCCAAGGTTTCATAAGGATATATATATACTGACCATTAGCCCTCATCCTATCTAATAAAAGATTAATATGCAAATTGACCATACCTCTGCTGCACCCACAAGCCACACCCACCAGGCAATCAGGAGCAAGTATGCAAATTAACCCAACCAACATGGCTGCAGCCACGGAGCAAGCAGGAGGCTTGGGTTTCCCCGGCAATGGAGGAAGCCAAGCTTCCCGCACACCCTGGCCGGCCCTGGACTCCACTCAAGGCTACAAAGTTTCAATGATAGAAGATAAATAAATCCCAACAAAAATGGTGGCAGCCACGGAGCTGGAGAGAGCAGGAGGCTTGAGTTGCCCCCGGCAATGGAGGAACCCAAGCTTCCGCAGCCCTGGCCTCTGCTCAAGGCTACAAAGTTTCAATTAGTGAAGATAAATAAATCCCAACAAAAATGGCTGCGGCCACGGAGCGAGCAGGAGGCTTGGGCTTCCCTGGCAATGGAGGAATCCAAGCTTTCCACCCACCCTGGCCTGCCCTAGCCTCCGCTCAAGGCTACAGTGTTTCAATTATAGAAGATAAATAAATCCCAGATACCAGGGCCTCCGCTTGGGTCGCCAGGGGGAGTGGCCGGCCTGCAAACCACCACAGGCCCTCACCCAGGCTGCCCCATGCCCAAAGGGAACCCCCACCCTTTTCCGGGACACCCTTCAGGGCAAACCAGCTGGTCCCCACCCATGCACCAGGCCTCTATCCTATCTAATAAAAGAGTAATATGCAAGTTGACCATCATTCCAACACATACGATGGCTGTCCCCATGTGGTCAAAGATGGCTGCACCCATGTGGACACAAGATGGCTACCACAAGATGGCCAGCAGGGGAGGGCAGTTGGGGGGGGGCAGGCCTGCAGGGGAGGGCAGTTAGGGGTGACCAGGCCTGCAGGAGAGGACAGTTAGGGGCAATCAGGCTGGCAGGGGAGCAGTTAGGCATCAATCAGGCTGGCAGGGGAGTGGTTAGCGGGTGATCAGGCTGGCAGGCAGAAGCGGTTAGGGGCAATCAGGAAGGCAGGCAGGCGAGCAGTTGGGAGCCAGCAGTCCTGGATTGTGAGAGGGATGTCCGACTGCCCGTTTGGACCTGATCCTACCGGAATCAGGTCCAAACGGGCAGTCGGACATCCCTTGAAGGGTCACAGATTGGAGAGGGTGCAGGCTGGGCTGAGGGACACACACCCCCGTGCACGAATTTTGTGCACCAGGCCTCTAGTATTCTAATAAACAATAAATTATATCACAAAAAGTAAATTTTAATAAAAAATCTTATGAAACTTTGTACTCTTAGACCAACCTCACCAAAGTTTCAGTTAGCAAAAATAGTGTAGTGATTACAGTGAACAACACTGTATTGTATACTTGAAATTTACTAAGAAAATAGACCTTATGTTGCCTTTTCAACATACACAAAAAAGAAAATGGTAACCATGTGGAAGTGACAGATATATTAATTAGCTCAATTGTGGTTGTCATTTCACAATATACTGTATATGTATCAAAATGTTTAAACATAAATTGCACACCTTAAATATATGCACTGTTTCTATATTAATTAATAAAACTTTTATATTAAAATGATCTTTTTTATTTGTTCAAACATTTGTTGAGCCCTTTTTTATATGCCAGGCATGGTGCATAACAATAATTAAGACAAAGTCCCTCAAGGAGCTCACAGTCTAATGGTAAACTACTGAGTAAACTGAGGCACAGTGGTAAATGACTTAGTGAGTGAGGTAGAATTATCCAGGTACTTATAAATGGGGGACTAGAGCTGGAAAGAGGCCAGGGTACAACTAACACATCATAAGTAAATGCCTTTGCTTGAAGAGCAAGGGTACATACAGAAGCATATCATAAAATTTCCTGGTGAAAAGTTTAAAATAGTTTCCAATTGTCACCTTGATTGAAGTCATGTTTTACAATCAATTAAACCACTACCTGATGGCATTTCTACACTGGTCCCTAAAGGCTTGGGGCATGCCAATGGTCTGCTCAGACATACTAAGTGTAGGGAGTTTGAAATCCAATTTTAGCACTGGGAATCATACTTATGTTCAATTAAAACCAATAACTTTTGCCCTCGCCAGTTTTACTCAGTGGATAGAACATTGACCTGCAGACTTAAGGGTCCAATGTTTGATTCCATTCAAGGGCATGTACTTTGGCTGCAGGCTCCTCCCATGCCTGGGCCCTGGTCAGGGCTCATGCAGGAGGCAACCAATCAATGTGTTTCGTTCACATTAATGTTTCTCTCGGTCTTTATCTCCCTAAAAATAAATGAAAAAATACCTTTGGGTGAAGATTAACAATAATAACAAACAAACAAACAAAAAAAAACAAACCCACACACACCAATAACTTTAAATGTATGAGTACAGCATACTTATGATACTTCTACATGTGGAAGTTTGGAAAAACTTTCCTCTAACCCGCATTCAGAGGATTCCAGTAAGTTATAGATACCACAAATACTAGAGAATTTGTATGTTGCTTTCCTTATATACATTATTTTGGCTGTACAATGGTGAAAAGTTTCACTTAGACATACTTCACAAGTAATCTAAACATTATCCTATCTAATAAAATAGTAATATGCAAATTGACTGTCACTCCAACACACAAGATGGCTGCCTCCATGTGGTCAAAGATGGTTGCCCCCATGTGGACACAAGATGGCTGCCACAAGATGGCCAGCAGGGAAGGGCAGTTAGGGGTGACCAGGCTCACAGAGGAGGGCAGTTGCGGGGAACCAGGTCTGTAGGGGAGGGCAGTTAGGAGTGGGACCAGGCTTGCAGGGGAGGGCAGCTGGGGGAGACCAGGCCAGCAGGAAGGGCAGTTGGGAGGGACCAGGCCTGCAAGGGAAGGCAGTTGGGGGTGATCAGGCCTGCAGGGGAGGGCAGCTGGGGGGGACCAGGCCTGCAGAGGAGGGCAGTTGGGGGAGACCAGGCCAGCAGGGAGGGCAGTTGGGAGGGACCAGGCATGCAGGGGAGGGCAGTTGGGGGTGTTCAGGCCAGCAGGGAGGGCAGTTGGGAAGGACCAGGCCAGCAGGGGAGGGCAATTAGGGGCAATCGGGCCAGCAGGGGAGCAGTTCTAGGCATTGATCAGGCTGGCAGGGGACTGGTTAGGGGCAATCAGGCAGGCAGGCAGGCAAGTGGCTGGGAGCCAGCTGTTCTGGATTGTGAGAGGGATGCCCGACTGCCCGTTTAGGCTCGATCCCGGTGAGATTGGGCCTAAACGGGCAGTCGGACCTCCCTTGAGGGGTCCCAGATTGGAGAGGGTGCAAGCTGGGCTGAGGGACACAACCCCCCCCGCCATGCATGAATCTCGTGCACCAGGCCTCTAGTACACATATATTTAAAGACACAATGCTTAGATGCCTGTGTACCCTCATCCAATCTACAACAGCTCATTGCAGACATGAACCCATGTAAGGCAATTTATTTTGTTATAAGGACACAAAATCTTTGAAGGAAAGGACAGAGCCCATGAAGAACTGTCCATTTTAGGCCTGACCATCTGTTTTAGTGATACTCTGTGATGAAGTTATTTCAGTAGGCAGGGTATCTAATTTACTGACAAAAAGCCGTGAATAAATATAAAAAGAGTTATTTTCTAATGTGTTAATCATAATTATCCAGTAATATAAGTAGTGAACTATTCAAAAACATACTGGCCTTAATGCTGCTACTGAATGAGAATGAGGGAACTTCTGAGCATCAAACTTAATGCATATTTCATCTATACAGGATGTTTGAAAAACACTCAATGGAGGAATTTCAAAGGCTATCACTTGCTCACTTCAAGTAATTATTCACTTTGCTGTGAAGGATTTTCTTCCTTATCAGGGTTTTCTGAGTGTTTGCTTTTAGATAAGGAGATTCTTACACCTTCAGACATCTATTACTTGAGTGATCCTGTTTCACTTCAAACAAATACCAGTAGACATCAACGCGCCCTCTGGTGCTCCATATACCTACTTGACAGAATCTTCTCTGGGAGCTGGAACATCCAGTCTCGTTTCTGCTGGAGCTTTAACTACAATAACAATCTGTTCATGGAATGCTTGAATGCTCTGAATATCTAGATATGTTACATATGCTAGTCCTTAATTTTCTTTGTCATCTGTTAACTCAACTGCTGATCACAATCCTTAATTAACTCATCCAGAGCATCTTCCATTGCTGATATGCCATAAAGTTCCTCCTGCAGCTTTTTCTGTTGGGGCAATGCTTCAAAATTGGTGATATAAAATCTTATCCATCTAATATGGTTCTTAGATATTTTTTTCAACCAAGTCAGTGCCACTTAAGATATTGGTGATGTCATATAATCTTCCTTTTCCTACTCCCAGTTTTGTTGAAATCTTGTTCAAGTCAACAATATCCCCAGAAGCATTCCTGACAAGACCCATAATTTTCTTGTTATAAGAAATAGTGATGAATCAAAATGAGATCTCTTCCATTTTGGAGCTTTTCTCATGTGCGCATCTTGTACATTATCTTCTAAATCAATGCTTTTTTTTTTTTTTAATAGCAGCAGGCCATCCACGTTCGTGTGGTCCTGGCGCTGGGGGTGCACCTGCTCCTCTGTCTGGTCCTCGAGCTGGCTGGGCAGATTCTGTGCTGGCAGCTGCTGACTCATAATGCCCAGCCAGCAGCCCCTTGCCTTCGCACCCCATGAGCTCTAGCACCTTCTGCTGGTTGGGTCAGAAGCTCCCCGCAAAGCGCTGGTTCCGGAGCCAAGCACATAGAGGCCTTGCGGCCTTTAATCTGTGGACATATGGACGAATGCACTACTGCCCAGGTCCTGGTCTTGAGAATTATAAATAAGACTAGAGAAGATCAGGGAGACTTACGATTTTCAGGATGCTATGCTCATCATGTAGCTGACAGACCACCTCCCCACTAAGCCATTTTTAAAAATACGTTGTAAGAGAAAAGCAATGTGATGTCAGAGTACCCTGCATGCTTAATAAATTAATGTATCACAGGATAACAATACTTTGTGTATTTATTTATTTATTTATTTATTTATTTATTGCTTTTTCATTAGAAATATATTGCATCAACTAAGAGAACCAATATAAAAAAGTGTTAGTAATGATACTATATAGTGATTAATTTTAAGGAAAACTGTAAGGGTGAAAAATGGTGAATATTATTTTAGCAGATATTTTACAACATAAAATATTATGTGTACACAGAAAAAGTTAATAGCTGGAGTCTTGTTCCATTTTTTTTTTTTTGGTAGAAGACTTCTTTTTACAAGTGATTGGTATACCTCACACTTAAGAACTATATTGAATATAGCTCTAGTCATTATTATTAGAGCAATTAATTTTAATTTTACCTTTTGATTACAAATCTAATTGTTAATATATAAAACTTAAAGCATATATAGAACATGTTCAATTTACACTCCCTTGGTGTTTAATTGTACTTCGAGTCCTTCTTGAATTCAATACTATCAAATATGACTAAGATTTAATGTGGTTTGGAAGCACTGTCACAACATGAGATACTTTAATGTCTCTCTTCTCAAATTCAAATTATTTCTATATTTTCTATACACATTATACTTTCCCCCCCATCTTAGAGAAAAAATTTGTTCTTTCTGAAGCCTTAGATTCCTTTTTCTTTCCTTCCCTCACCTCAGGTTTTTTTCTTTATTTATTTTTAATCTCTCACTTGGCACCAAATCCTTTTCCTTCATTATAAAAACAAATTTCAGATGTCCCCATTCATAAAAAAAAAAAATGTTCCTAAATCCTGACACTTCCTTCAAGCTGCAATACTTTTTTTAAATTCCCTTAACTTCAAAATTCTTAAAAGAATGGTCTATATATACTTCTAAAACCTCATTACTCAAATCATTTTGTAAATCCTTCCCATGACACTCTAACACATACTATTTCACTCAAAGGTCACTAGCTAAAAAACCCAATATCTGTTTGTTATTCTTCATTTTAGTTGTCTTTGACATTACACTTATTTAACTTAACTTGACACTTCCTGGCTGTTGCAATTCCATACACCCTCCTAGTGCTCCTCTTCCTCCTCCTCTGTCCACTCTTTCTCAGTGTCATGTACCTACACAGTCCATTTTTCTGGTCTCATTTCTGCTTCATGTGAAAGCATGATGTTTCCTGGAATTTTTTTTCTTAGCTCTCTTCTCTGTACCTAACAAATATATAAACTGGCAATCTCTGCATCAAGTATAATTTACAGATATGATTTGTTTGATTAGCATTCAAATTGAGCACGTGTTCTCTAATTCAAAATTGTGTTATTATACATTTGTTTTACATACTTATTTTTACCAGCCAGTCTGAAATACTTTGTCTTTAACGTTTTTTAAAATATATTTTATTGATTTTTTTACAGAGAGGAAGGGAGAGGGATAGAGTGTTAGAAACATCGATCAGCTGCCTCCTGCACACTCCCTACTGTGTATGTGCCCGCAACCAAGGTACATGCCCTTCCTTGACCAGAATCGAACCTGGGACCCTCGAGTCCGCAGGCTGACACTCTATCCACTGAGCCAAACTGGTTAGGGCTATCTTTAACATTTTTATTATTATATACTCTCTTGAGTTTTAAATCCACATTTTAACGCCATTACACATTAACATTTTTATATCCTTTTATCATCTAAAACTATATTTCTAAACATCAACTAAATTTATTCACTCTCAAACTTTTTTAATTACCTTTTTTTGTTTAGACTAATAGTGTCAATATCTTTCCTTTACATATCTTTCCATTGATATGGGCTTGACAGTTCAATATCATCATTAATTCTTTCCTTGCCACACAAAACTATTTTCAAGTCCTTTGGTTATAGTTTCATAATATATTTTGCATTAATCTCCCTTCCTTATTCCCAGTGCAAGGTTGGATTCTCACTGTTTCACCTCTTGATCACTGCAATAGTTCTTTATCAACTAAATTGTGTCAGATGGAAATCATTTGAAGGAATATTAAGTTTAACCTGGGGTAAATAAAATTAGGTGGACTTGAAAGCTTTCATTAAATATCTGAAAAGCTATCATGGAGGAAAATGATTAGAACTATCCTGTGTGGTCCTCAAGAAAGCCAGAAGCCCAGGGGTCGGAATATGTATGTAAGTTTGGGGTGAATATAAAGAAATTATTTTATAATATTTACTAAAGAAAGTAAACTCATGCTACTCCAGGGATTTGAACCCAAACTGGAAGACAGCAGGTCAGTGATGGTATAGAAAATATTATATAACTTTGAAGGTCCCTTCTTGCAGAATCTATGATTTTAAGATATATAAATTTATAATACTGTCAGATCTGTAAATCCAAAATACATATGAAAACTTTTAGGTTGATATTTATTTATTAAACTGCCAGTGAATATGGAGGCCATGAGTCAACTTATTTGAAGAGTCAGCTGTTTAGATAACTTCTAAATAAGGAACAGTTGTTAAAAGAATTTTCAGACTCTGGCTGTACAATCTGAAGCCTGTGGAAAATAGGAGTAATATTATTCTTATTTTACTTATTAGAAAACTAAAATTTTATAGTGTTATTTCTTACTAAAGTGGTATGATATGTCAACAAGAGACACTATTAAAATTATTTTTGTTTGTCTCCTGATCCATTGTGGGTTTTTTTTCCATTAAAATGTGTTAGTTTCCATTAATGAGTAGTTTTTGGCATGAAAATGAACAGGAAATCAACGATACTGGCTAAGAATAATGTGAAAAAAGAAATTTTAATAATTTGAAAATAAACATCCATAGTACTCGATGGGATTATTTGATTTACTGATGTTGAGTAGCATCAGACAAAGTTTTACCCTCACTCAGGTAAAATTGGTCACAAATTGGTTATTGCCTCTCATTAGCAATAAGCATCTCTTCAAGAGAATTTCCTGACTTTATTTATATCTTGAAAGATGTCTCTATTTTTACAGATATTTTCTCAGTAAAGAATGGCTGATTTTGTCAAATATAAGTGTATAATAAATAAATTTATCTATTTTCAATTAAGAGGAAAATAGTTCTTATTACATAGGTAAGTGACTTATTTCCCCCATGAGATTCTTGAGAGTCTTAGGGGGTTAAAGGTCAAATTTCAAAATATGCAAGAACTATCATAATAAAATTGGTCTTATTAGCTAGATCAGGATTTAAAGAGATGTTTCATTATCAGGACTTTTTAAACAAGTGGTTTAAAATTGCTAAAATGGTTGTTTCACTGTAATATTTATTGGTATGCACTGCTCCTTATGATTCTTAAACTTAAAACTATGAACATAAATAGGATAAAATTCATATCCTCAGCATGTTGCACATTTTAAGATTAATTGTCATGGCAGAGCCATCTGCTACAATAATTAAGCACAACAGTACAGCAGTTGTCCAACTGTTGCCATTACACAGCACATTCAATAGTCCAATAGACTGACTCTGAAATGGCAAGAACAATTGAGACAGCTGTAGGTGTCATCCAATAAGGAGTAGGGAAGACAGTCATACTAGTAGTGATTGACTCCTCAGGTATCGATATAAAATGTGTCCTTTAGTTTATTTGGTAAATTAGCATATGCTGCAAATTTATATTAGAATGATTCTTATTTTCTTTATTAAACATTTTCATACATTTATAATCATATTCAATTGACTTTTTATATTTTCCTGTATTGGCTCACATAAATATGTGCAGCTATAAGCAGAAAAAGTGAACCCCTCCATACTATAGTCTTTCCAGGAAGATCAGTGGACCCACAATAATGTCTTCTCTTAATGTCACATGCCTATGGTTGTGAGAAGCAGACTTCTGCAGCTGCCTCACCAATAATTGCTTTGGGGAAAATAGCAAATTGGAATATTCTAGAATGCCACAGTTACCCTTGTTACAATATCCACAAATGTCAAAAGTGCTTTCTACTATGGACCAGCTAAAGGTTAACCACAAACCTTCTCACCATTGAATGTGCAATTAATTTAAAGTGATGCATGGAAATCATTGAAGAACTGAAACTGTCTCTTCCCATGGTCTAATACATTGTCTTTCATATAATAGACATTCAGGAAATGTTCATTTAATAAATATGTACACAAACAAATTAACTGCAAGGGCAATGGAATGAACATACATTAAGAGCAGCTGAAGTTCAGATGAGATGGAGAACACAAAGGGGAAGAATTATCATGAGAAAACTTCACTGAGGTGATGATTTGAGCCTTGAAGGATCTGTGAAGTTTAATAGAAGGAGGGAGAAGGGGATTTTAAGGTGAGGGAAAACATTGGTAATTCAAAGTACTAAGTATATTCAAGGGACAGTGAACAGCAAGCCAGTTTAATTACAGTGGGAGTCTCAGGTACTGGATTTGTAAGCAAAAGACTGGAAAATAAGTTATGAATAAATTCTGGAGGTCTCTAAAAGTCAGTGAAGCTGTATATTTACCTTACACAAGGAGACGTTAAAGTTTTTTGAGAAGATGAGAGCCATGATCAGGCAATATACAGTACAGATGGTTAATAGTGAAAGATTTGTGGCAGGGAGGATGATTAGGAGCCATATACAATTATTTGCAATGTCAAAAGTGGAAATAACTCCAGTTATGTGCAGTAGTATACTTCATAGAAAGTATTGGCAACAACTTGGTAGTTGGTGCTCACAAAAGAGGCCATAGTGAAAATAAAATTTGGAGCCACTTGTAGTCATCCAAGAAAATGGAAGAAATTCTTAAAAGAGAAGAATAGAAAACTTAGGTAGTGAATTTAGGGATAATTACTATGTTTTGGGGAAAATAGTAGAGAAAGCAATAAAGAAGCCAAATAAAGTCAGCAAAGAAGCATGGTTGTTTACAGAGGTTATTGAAAATTATGTTAATAATATTAATAAATATAGAGACAACTTATGGGAAGCTAATAATGAACTAGACATTGTGATTAGTACTTTATACACATAAGGGTTTTAATTGTCTCAATGTTATGAGGTAGATATTTCTATTATAATTTTAGAAAACAGTAATGACACTTAGGGAGAAGAAATAATAGCTAATATGTAGCAGAACTGGGTTTTAACTCTACCTCCACTTAATTCTGTCACCCAAACAATATATTTTTTATATGAGAAGACATATGCATGTAGTAAAGTCTAAAGAAAAAAGTTTCCTTAACAAAATGTGAAGGAAGTTATAGGAAACTAATAGCCCTGGGCACGAATCCGTGTGCAAGTAGCTTGCTGCTGCTTGCCTCAGCTGGCCACCCGCCCACCGCTGCTGGTAGCTCTCCACCTGCTGCCCTGCCCTCCTGGAGCTATTATCCCCCCCTCCCCCCATAGCTTGCTGCCCTGCCCCCTCCTGTAGCTTTTTGCCACCTGCTTGTAGTTCGCTGCCCCACCCTCCTGCAGATCCATGATCTGGTCATTCCGCTGTTGGTCATTTTGCCTCAAGGTGTATCAGATAATTAGCATATTCCTCTCTTATTATATAGGATAGTGTCCTTAATGAATGAAATAATATTAGTTTTGGAAATAAGAGGTGTGCTTTTTCCCTCAAATCAAGAAGAAAGAGTACAATTAAAAAGAAAAATATAATAAACATAACCAGGAACAGCCAAATATCCTTAATATTGATATCACCTATCATAAATAATATTTGCCAAGTATAGAGGGACAATTTCAGGGTATCAGGAAAGGGGAGTAAGTTTTGAATACAACCTGTAAACCTTATTTTATGCCCTCAAAAATAAAATCATCTAGCAACAACAAAGATGTTTTAATTCCATTATATTATTCAGTAACATTCTGTGGCCTATGAGCATTCAGACAGGTGAATAGTGGAGATGATTTGGACTAAGGAACTGGCAGGGAAGACAAAATAATAGTTTTTTTTTAATTGGGACAAAATAACATAACCTCATTTTTTCATGCTCCTTTCTACTAAGTAAAACTATAAACCCTAGAAATAATGCAAAGAAAACCAAATGAGAACGATGAAAGATAGAAAGATAAAGTAAAAACTGGTTAGGCAATCCAGGAATGTGGCAGTGCATCTTTTGATCATTCTACCCAAACCTGTGGATATGTTACCTTACATGGTAAAAGAGGATATTCAGATGTGATTAATTTATGGTGCTTAGGATAGGGATATTTTCCTGGATTATCCAATGAGGCAATATAATCACAAGGGTCATTATTTGATTGAGGTAACAGGGATGTTGTCAGTGAAGGTGATATGACAATGGATACAAAGGGCAGAGTGATGTAGGGTTATAAGTCCAGGAATATGGGCAACCTCAAAACTGGAAAAGGCAAGGAAACGTATTTTTCCCTAGAACCCCTAGAATACAAACAATCCTGCTGATATCTTGGTTTTATTCTAGTGAACCCATTTTGTACTTCTGACATCCAGAACTATAAGATAATACATTTGTGTTCTAAGCAAAGACTTTGGTGATTTGTTACAGTAGCATAGAAACTGATGCAGCAATTCAATTTCAATGTGTCTTTACTTCCAACATAGCTGCGGAGGCTGCTCAAATATGCTTTTTCCACCTAATTATACCTGAGTCCTTCTGACAAAACCAGGTGAACCCACACCATCAGCAATGTGATTGACCAAGATCCTCTCTGACAATAAACAGCCAAGGGAAGTGTTCTTTTTCCCCCAAACTGAGACTCTCATATTCCCACTAAGAAAAACTAGCATTGTTAGCTAGCATCATGAGGGATTCAACCTCAAAATGTAGCAAAACTTGGGTGTCTCCTTTGTCCCCATAGGCCTGAGATTGCAATTTTCCACTGAGAGATACTGGAAGATCAGTGGCAACTGCAAGAAAGATTCTTCCACAATTAAGTGGCGTGGCCTGGGAATACACTACTCCCAAGACCATACACATTAGAGTAGGTAGGAGGTACCAGAAAGAGAGATCCCACTCTAAAATCAGAAAAGCCTACTGAATTCGCACACATGGGCTTAAGACTCTCTTCTCCAAACAAGAGACACCAGGGTAACTAAGGGGAATCAGCAAGAGCGAACCCATCACAATGTATGAAGTCTGGCCTAGGAGCCTCTTCTAAATTAATAGACACAAGTCAAGAATACAATTGGAAATTATTCATCATAGCAATGACTAAATGTTGTCAAGTAAAGGAAAGTCACAATTGAATGCAAAAAGATAATGGACTGATGACAACATTGAGGTAAATCAGAAGTTGAAATTGTCAAATTTCAAAGAAGTCACCATAAATATTTTAGCAAACAATTAAAAGTTGTTTAAAAGAACCAGGTGAAAATTATGAAAATTACATTTAAAAATGTATAACAAATAAAAATCTCACAAAATTGGCTCAATAATTAAGTGGAGATGATAGAAGATACATGTTGGAGCCAGCAGCAAGAGCACCACACAGTTCTGCTGGTCTGACTGGCTCTGAGACTGGGCAGAGCTTGGCAGAGGGTCTTGGGAGACGGAGAAGGAGATGGAGAAGTTGTAGGTGTATATACTAGTAAGAATGAGTCTTTATTGCTGAAGCCAGTGGCCTTATAGCCATCAGACAAGAACAGTCCTCACAGCAAAGTCCATACAGGCAGGCAACCAGACACCGGCTGGTGAACATTTATCTTCCCCATAAAGCAGCATCAGTCTCTGTACCCACAGCTATTATCTGAGCAGCCACACGCTGCCTCCTAGACTCACTGCCTCACATCCTAGCGGTACCTGAGCTCTGTGGCTCGGCAGCATCTCCTGTCTCTCCTGCCCAGCTGCTCTCTCCAGCAGACTTCTCACTCCATCCTCAGCCAACTAGCTGGTCAGTAACCTACTTTTACACTATTTAGACAAAGAAGGCTTCATGCCAACAGTGACATCAATCATATTGGCTACTGAAGGGCACAATGTACTGTGTGTCCTTGCACCCGCTCATGGTATCTTGGCCTGATCAGGATTCCCAGGCTCAGAGTCATTGAATATCCTGCCTAGGCACATGCCCAGAGCAGCCTTTGGCCATTCTGATGTATTGATAACAAGGCCTCTGTGTTCCCACTGGCCTTGTCTATCTGGGGACCTGGCGTGGTTCGCACAATACATTAGTGAATTTGTAGAACTATCAATAGAATTTACCTAATCTGAAGAAAATAGAATGAAAATAAAATAGCCTCAAGGACCTGTAAACAATGATAAAAGATCCAACATTTGTATCACCTAAGTCTCAGGAGAAAATATAGTGAGGCTGAGAGTATTTGAAAATGTAATATTTGAAAGATCTCCATTTTTAACTATGACATAAATCTACAGAATTAAGAAGCTGAGTGAACTCCAAACAAGATAAACCCAAAGATGTTTATGCCACAACAAATCAATATTAAACTTCTGAAAAGTAAAAACAAAGAAGAATATTAAGAGCACATACAGACAAACAACATATTACTTATAGGGGAACACTAACTAACTGTCCTTTCATTTCTAATGTAAAATGATGGAGACCAGAGGAAGTGGCACACCATTAGCAAATGCTAAAAATAAAAACTGTCAGTAACCAGAATTTTATAATCAGCAAAACTATCTTCCCATTCTAAAGGAAAAATAAGTACATTATCAGATTAATAAAAATCAAAACAATTATTAAGCAACAGACACGCTTTCATGATTGGCTAAAACAATACTTTAAACACAAAATGAGTGATAAAAGGAGGAATCTTAAAGCTTCAGAAAGAAAGAAAACACAAAGGAAAGGTATGTACAGTAGTCTATGCCTCAGTTCATGAGTTTTATAAATCATACTTGAAGACAAAAAATATAACATGATAAAATACTCAAAACAATAATATTTTGAAGTGTGGGAAGTAAAGGAACCTAACTGAAAGTAAGACTTCTGCATTTCACTCATAGTGGTAAAATGTGGACACAAATAGACAGTGATAAGTATATATATATATATATATATATATATATATATATATATATATAATCTCCAGAGGAACAACTACAGAAACTATACAAAAATACACACTCAAAAGCACTATAGAAAATGAAATTCCAAAAATTATTCAAGTAACCCACATGGAGTTAAGAAGAAACAGAGAAATGAGAAACAGAAAAAAGAGGCCAAATTAAAAAAATAGCAGACTTAAGAACTAACACACCGATAATTTTATTAAATATAAATGGTCTATAGACACAAACCAAGAGCCATAGATTGGCAGAATGGATAAAAATAATACAATGTTATTACATGTTAATTATAAGGAACTTTCGATTCAGCAACATATATAGTTTTAGAGTAAAAGCATGAACATGATATATCATATCAACAACAAATAAATAAAAAATAAAAGAGTTGCTATATTGTTATCAAATTAATATGAAACTAATTGCTGATCTAGAACAACAACAACAAAAAACTACAGACATCACATAATGATAAAAAGGAAATTTTGGTGATCTGATATATGTATGCATCAAAGAACAAAGCCTCAAAATAGATAAAGCAAACACAGGAACAGATAAATGCACAATTGTTGAGGACTGTAATATCTCTCCCTTACTAAATTATAGAGATACTAGACAGAAAATAACCAAATATATTAAATATTTAAATAATTCCATTAAGCAACAGCATCTAATTGATATTATAGAACACCTTGCCCATCAAGAACAGTAGAATTCATATTTTTATCCAGCACCCATGGAACATTTGCCAAGATAGATGATGTCTTGGGTTATAAAACAAACGACAACATATTGAAAAATAATTGAGTGTATAAAAATATATCCTCTGATCATAACAGAATCAAACTAGAAAACAATAATGGGGAAAAAAAGAAGAAAATCAGTAAACAAATACCATGCTTCTAAATACTCCAGGGTCACAGTTGTCTGAAAGGAAATTTTATAAACACAAAGAACTTAGTGAAAATTAAAATACAACATATTAAAACATACAGGGTATAGAGAAAGCAGTGTTGAGAAACTATACCATTAAATGCTTATCTGAGAAAAGAAGAGCTCAAATTAATCAGCTAAATCCTTACCTTAAAAAACTAGAAACAAAAAAGCAAAATACACCAAAAGCATGAAGAAGGAAGAAAGTAGTAAAGACAAGAATAGTGATCAGTGAAATTTAAAATAGGAAAACAAAAAATATATATATCCAAAAGACTGTTTTCCAAAAATATCAATAAAATTGAGAAGCCTCTAAAAAATAGAGAGAACAAATCACTGATACTGAGAATGAAACAGAGAATATTACTAGAGATACTGCAACTATTAAATGAAATGTAAGATAATACTACATACATGTTTAGTATAAATGGTCCAATTCCTTAAAAATTAAAAGCCAACCAAATTCAACTAATATCAAATAAGGAATCTGAATAGATCTATAACCATTAAAGGACTTAAATTCATCGTTAAAAATCTCCTGAAAAAGAAGTCTCTAGGACTAGGTAGATTCACTAATGATTTCTACAAAGAGCAATTAAAACTAATTTTGCATAATTTAACATTAAAAAAGAGGACACTGCTTCAACTGTTTTTTGTTTTGTTTTGTATGAAGTTACCATTATCTTGATTCCACAACTAGGCAAGGACAACACAAAAATAGAAAACTACAGACTAATATTTCTCATGAACTTAGACTCATATTCTCAAAAAATATTAGGAGATTATCATATAAAAACTTTCATTTATAAAATAAATAAGTCATGGGATGTAATGTACTTAGTACAGCATAGTAACTACAGTTAATAATGCTGCATTGTGTATTTTTAAGTTTCTAAGAGAGATTTTAATAGTCCTGATAAAATGTTGTTTTTTCTGTTTATGGTGATAGATGCTATCTAGATTTATTGTGGTGACCATTTTGCAATATATACAAATATTGAACCACTGTGTTATATACCAGAAAGTAATATAATATTATAGATCAATAAATTTTTATAATTATAAAAGACAGTTCAAAAAACATCAGGTGGAAGAGACCACCTGAACTGTCAAATATGGCAGACATTAGATACCTGTAATTGTTTAAATAATTACAATTAAATAAAAATGTTAGTTTGCCAGCGTTATTTACAACTAGAGGCCCAGTGCACAACATTCATGCATGGGGGGTTCCCTTAGCCTGGCCTGCACCCTCTTGCAGTCCTGGACCCCTCAGAGGAGTCTGACTGCTCCTTAGCACTGCCTCAGAGGCAGGAGAGGCTCCCACCACTGCAGCTGTGTTCACAAGCCATGAGCCCAGCTTCTGGCTGAGTGGCACTCCCCCTGTGGGAGCGCACTGACCACCAGGGAGCAGCTCCTGCATTGATCAGTGCGCGTCATAGCGACCGGTTGTTCCGCATATTAGGATTCGGTCGATTTGCATACTAGGGTTTTATTATATAGGATAGCCAAAATCTGGAAACAGCCCAAGGGCCCATCAGTAGAGAAGAGGTTAAGAGTGGTACATTTACACAATGGAATGCTACGTGGCTGTAAAAAAGAAGGAACTCTTACCCCTCGTGTCAGCATGGATGGAACTACAGATTATTATGCTAAATGAAATAAGCCAGAGAAAGACAAATATCCTATGACCTCACTTATATACGGAATCCAATCTATACTAATAAAAGAGAAACATGCAAATTGACCGTACCTCCGCTATACCCACAAGCCACGCCCACCAGCCAATCAGGAGCAAGTATGCAAATTAACCCAACCAAGATGGCTGTGGCCACGGAGCGAACAGGAGACTTGGGTTTCCCCAGCAATGCAGGAAGCTAAGCTTCCCGCCCACTCTGGCCGGCCCTAACCTCCTCTCAAGGCTACAAAGTTTCAATTATAGAAGATAAATAAATCCCAGATACCAGGGCCTCTGCTTGGGTTGCCAGGGTGGTGTGGCCGGCCTGCAAACCACCACAGGCCCCTTGCCCAGGCCGCCCCATGCCCCAAGGGAACCCCCACCCTGATCAGGGACATTCTTCAGGGCAAACCAGCCGGCCCC
The DNA here is from genome assembly GCF_963455305.1 of Plecotus auritus. Classification (NCBI taxonomy): domain Eukaryota; kingdom Metazoa; phylum Chordata; class Mammalia; order Chiroptera; family Vespertilionidae; genus Plecotus; species Plecotus auritus. The sequence continues at coordinate 66,331,749 of NC_137784.1, forward strand.
CACCTGTGCACCAGACCTCTATCCTATCTAATAAAAGAGTAATATGCAAATTGACCATAACTCCAACACACAAGATGGCTGCCTCATGTGGACACAAGATGGCTGCCACAAGATGGCCAGCAGGGGAGGGCAGTTGGAAGGGACCAAGCCTGAAAGGGAGGGCAGTTGGGGGTGATCAAGCCTGCAGGGGAGGGCAGTTAGGGGTGACCAGGTCAGCAGAGGAGGGAAGTTTGGGGTGACTAGGTCTGCAGGGAAAGGCAGTTGGGGGGGACCCAGGCCTGCAGAGGAGGGCAGTTAGGGGCAATCAAGCTGGCAGGGGAGCAGTTAGGCATCAATCAGGCTGGCAGGCGAGTGGTTAGGGGGTGATCAGGCTGGCAGGCAGAAGCAGTTAGGGGCAATCAGGAAGGCAGGAAGGTGAGCAGTTGGGAGCCAGCAGTCCTGGATTGTGAGATCAGGCCTAGGGGGATCGGGCCTAAACGGGCAGTTGGACATCCCTCAAGGGGTCTCAGATTGGAGAGGGTGCAGGCTGGACTGAGGGACACACCCCCGTGTACCGGGCCTCTAGTGGACAAAATAAAAAGACAAACAAAATAGAATAAGAGGCATGGATACATAGAACAGACTGACAGATGTCAGAGGGGAGGGGGAGGGAGGACTGATGAAAGAAGGTGAAAAGATTACCAAAGAACATATATGCATAGCCCATGGACATAAACAATGGTGAAGTGAAGGTGGGGGTTGGGGGTGGAAAGGTGGCCAAAGTGGAGTAAAATGGGGGATATCTGTAATATGTCAACAATAAAAAAATGTTAGTTTGTCAGTCACATAACATAACATTTCAAATACAGCAATGTATCAAAAATCAATAAAACTCTAGCAAATGGGATATTTGAAAATCAATCAATGTAATGCACTATTTCAATAGGATAAAAAGATAGTGTATGATCATATTAATTGAGATAGAAATTGCTTTTCACAAAACCCATTCATAATAAATATTGTCAGCAAATTATGAATAGAGCAAAGTTCATAGTCTTTCTTCAAAAATATTTAGTAAATAAAAAATATTAAGCCTCAGTAAGACCTAAATATTAAGACAAAATCACTTTCAGAATATTAATTACAGCACAAACTGTGGGTAAGATATAAAAACTGAGTTAGTATAAATTTTCTCTTTCAATAAACTATACAAATCTCATTTAAACATGTCAACATGTATGATTAAACTTATTTCATATGGGCTTATCAATTCTACAGATGTATAATAGAAAACACATGTCCTTTAATTTCCATGTGTAAATATTCTTCCTTTTTGTACTACCCCCACTTAAAAACATATTCATCCTTAAGGGGATGAGGGCAAGTGCCTGGGGGTAGGGGAGGCATGGGGGGGTGGGGTGAAGGTCAGTTGGGGGGGAAAAAACTACTTCAGTTTTCTATACAGCATCTACAAAACTTGTAGCTAACGTTAGATTTAATTATGAAAGATTTTCTTCTTTCCCTGTAAGTTCAGAAACAAATCAAGGATATCTGTTACCACACTCTTATTCAACATAGCAATGGATTTTCTAAACACCTAATAAAGAAGGGGGAATACTCTAATTGGAAAGGAATAAATTACTTCATGAATCAGAATTAAGCAATCTATTTTTCTGCACTAATTTCTTGTTGAAAGGGGTACCTTAACTTAAATATTTTAAGAGGAATAACATAACATTTTAATTATAAAGATTTAAACCTAAAACATTCCATTCTTATTTCATGCAGAAAACAGCAAAAACACTTACTGTTTTTATATTAAAACATAAAAAGAGTAGGGCTGATAAAATGTTGTTTTTTTATTTTTTATTTTTTTCCAGATCACTTTATTTTTTATTTTATTTTTTATGATTTTTATTTTATTTTATTGTTTAAAGTATTATAAATAGTAGTACATATGTCTCTTTCCCCCCCAACTGACCTCCACCTCCCCCCCCCCATGGCCTCCCCTACCACAAGGCACTTGCCCTCATCCCCTTAAGGATGAATATGTTTTTAAGTGGGGGTAGTACAAAAAGGAAGAATATTTACACATGGAAATTAAAGGACATGTGTTTTCTATTATACATCTGTAGAATTGATAAGCCCATATGAAATAAGTTTAATCATACATGTTGACATGTTTAAATGAGATTTGTATAGTTTATTGCAAGAGAAAATAATTTATACTAACTCAGTTTTTATATCTTACCCACAGTTTGTGCTGTAATTAATATTCTGAAAGTGATTTTGTCTTAATATTTAGGTCTTACTGAGGCTTAATATTTTTTATTTACTAAATATTTTTGAAGAATGACTATAACTTTGCTCGGTATTCAAGATATAAATAAAAATATGACACACTTCCCTCTTTAGACATTTCACAATATGTACTTCTATTATCAAGTGTTGTGAGAATTGACTGAAAATTCACCCATATATTACTTATAAAAATTTAAGGTCACTGAAGAAAAATATATGGAATACATATAGGTCAGGTCATAACAGTTATTCAGTTTATTGTTAATCTCACACCTTATCAAGGGACATGTGCAAAACAACAAAAATATGTAAAGATTATTAAGAAATCAAATTTAAATTGAAACAATTTTGGCTATTTTCCACTAGCACACTATGCTTATGTTAGTTGAGTTTCTTCAAGAAGCAGAAGCCAAAATGTTGTTAAGCATTAGGAGAGAATTACTAGGGTAAATTCCTGGAGGAAGGAAAGGAAACCAGAGAGCCTGGGAGAGCCATCGGCCATAATGCAGGTCTGATTCTTGTAGAAGAGAGAGCAAAGGATGGAAAGTTGTGTGGAAAAGATTTAGATTGTAGTGCAATTCTAAGGCTGTGCATCATTGCCAATTTAGAGCACTGAAGGTAAAGTTACCTGTCAGAGCAGCTGCCTTGTGAAGAGTCTCAGTTCTCCAGATACAGGTGTACCTTAATAATCCTACTCATCAACTGACAGCAGTTCATAGAAGGTGTGGCTTTAGAGCACAGCAGTTGAGTCTTTGATTCACTTATGTCCTGCAGTTGAAAATCTGAGAGGTACATTTTCACACCTGCCACAATCGCTTGCATTTGACTAATTAAAATACGTATGCAAACAATGTAATGTTTATTTAAGCAAAAAGCACCCTTACCTTCCAATTTTATATTATTAATAGCCTGTTTTGATACTAGAATTTGTTTAATGACATATTGCATCTTTTGTGTGTTGCTTTTGTTATTAAAAAAATTCAGTGGATTTCACTTTTGTGTACTTTATCCTGCATGGAAATAATAATTACTAAAATATTGCTAATATTTTATATTTACACTATTATTTTTTACTATTTAAAGAAATTTTTAAAATACAGAAAAGTCATAAGATCAGAAATTAATTATTTAGAAACAGAAAAGAAATAGAATAAATAAATGTAAAATATAAAATTAAAAGAAAAATTGTATTTAAAAATGAGAATAGCTTTGGGGTAAAGACTGAACAATTGGTCTTAGGATTGACATCAAAACCAAGCTCCATAACAGGAAATGTTTATAAATAAAGCCATAAAAATATTTGCTCAGGTAAAGGTTCTATTAAGAGAATGACAAAAATTAAGTGAAAAACTTTGAAAAATAATTACAAATCACATATTTGACAAAGGAATAATTTCTACAATATGTATAACATTCTTATAACTCAACTAAAGAGACAAACAATCCAATTAGAAAACAGGCAAAAGACAAGAAGAGACATTTAATCAAAGATATAGATGTGACAAAGAAAGCATATGTCAAGATGTTTAACATAATTAGTCATCAAAAAAGTAAATTAAAATCACAGTGAGATATCAATACTTATCTATCAGAATAGTGAAAAACATTAAATAGTGGCAGTAATACTGGAAAGGAAGTAGAAAGACAGCATCATTCTACATGACTTATGGGAAGATCAAATGCCTATAACAGCAAACAGAACTTAGTATTCTAAGTGCCTGGGGCCATAGAGAACAAAAGATCTGGAGAGAGGAAAGATTGTCATTTCAGAGCAGCTATGATGCCACAGACAAAATCAGAAGGAACTAGAGATTATGAGCTCCTGGAAAAAAAGAAATCAGCAAATTCCTCTAACTAGAAACTAACATGCATAAGTTCTAAAGAAAATAAATCCACAGAAAAGGTTTGGGAGGTCCCCAGAATCAACCTGGGCTAATGGGCTAATTGGTGAAGGTCTTTCTCTGTAAAAAGCAAGCCCATAAAGACGGGGGAGTTGTCTTTTTCTTAAATGTGTGAATAATAACACACAGAGAGAAAAACAAACAAACAAAAAAAACAAGGAAAAATGGTCCAGTCAGAGTAACAAAAGAAATTTCCAGAAACCTACCCTAAAAAAACACACAGAGGTATATGAATTACCTGACAAAGAATCCAAAATAAACATAAAAATGATGTTCTACAAGCTCTGGACAAGCAAAACTATGGAGTCAGTAAAAAGTATCATTATTTAACAAGAAGTGTGTGTGTGTGTGTGTGTGTGTGTGTAGGGAAGTGATGAATAGTCAAAGCATAGATAATATTTTAGGGCAATGAAAATACTCTGTATGCTATTATAATGATGGACATATGTCATTACACATTTGTCCAAACTCATTGAATGTAAAACACCAAGGGTGAACCCTAATGTATACTATGGATTTTGTGTGACTATAATGTATCAATATAGTGTATTTTTGGTAAAAAAAATATATATATATATACCATTTGGGGAATGATGCTAATAATGTGGGAGACTATACATATGTCAAGGCAGAGATATATGTAAAACCTCTCTACCATCCCATCAATTATTTTTAAATCTGAAAATGCTTTATAAATCTTAATTAAAAATAAATAAAATAACTAAATAGAAATTTTGCAGCTGAAGAATTCAGTATCTTAACTGAAATTTTCAATAGAGGGTTTTCAAAAGCAGATTTGATCAAGCTGAAAAAATAATCAGAAAACTCAAAAATAGGATATTTAAAATATTCTACTCAGAAGATCAAAAAGAAAAAAAAAAGAAAGTGAAGTCTAAGGAACTTACAGAACAACTTTAAACCAAGCAATTTACTTATTATGGGTTTCCCAGGAGAAGAGAGACAGAAAGAAAGTCAGAAACATTATTTAAAGTAATAATGTCCTAAGACTCCCCAATCTGGGAAAGGAAATGAACATTCAGATTCAAGATGCTCAATGGATCATAAGAAGTAGTAACACAAAGAATTCACAAGGAAATACATTATAAAAAAAATTGTGAAGAGTAAAAGATAAATTTTGAAAGCAGCAAGAGAAAAGTGACTCATCACATAAAAATCAATCTCCCCACAAGACCACCCGTGAGTTTCTCAACAGTCACCTTATAGGTAAGAAGGAAGTGTTCTAATGTAGTCAAACAGCAGAAAGAAAAAAAAATGCCAACAAAGAATAATTTACCCAGTAACAGGCCTTTGAAAATGAAGGAGAGAAAAAGACTTTCCAAGACAAAATCTGAGGGAGTTAATCAACACTAAAGCTGCCTGACAAGAAATGTTAACAGAGTTCTTCATATTGAAAAAAAAGGATACTAAAGCTCAACATGAAAACATATGAAAGTATAATGCTCATTGATATAGAATACTGTAATAGTGTAACAGAGATGTGTAAATTAGTTTTAATTCAGGAATAGAAGTTAAAGACAAAAGTATGAAAGTAACTATTATAATATGTAAATGGATAAATGATATAAAAAGTTATAATTCATGACACCATTAACATAAACTGTGGGAACAGAGAAGGAAGAGTGTAGTGTATTTGCATTATCAGCTTAAAGAGACTGTTAAAACTAAAAGATATTTTATACAAACCTCATCCTAACCACAAAAAATAAAAATAAAAAAAAGAATCATAAAGGAATGAAAGCATGTCATTAAAAAAATCAACAAAAAAGGAAGACAATAAGAGAGAAAGGATGAATAAAAGAGCTACAAGAAAGAAAATGTTAACAGAATGAAAATAGTAAGTTCGCCCCTACAGATATTCACTTAAAAATAAATGAATTCAAATCCCCAATCAAATGACATAAAATGGCTTAATGGATTGAAATGAAATCAAGATCCTATATATATATTGTCTACAGGGGACTGACTCAATTTAGATTTAAGGACTTACATAGGCTGAAAGTGAAAGGATGGAAAGTAATATTCCATGTAAATGGTAAATGAAAGAGAACACATTGACCCTATTTACTAGTACACCAGACAAAATAGTCTTTAAATAAAAACTGTCGCAAGAGACCAAGTACTACATTATACAATGGGATAAAAGGGTCAAATTACAAGGAACATATAACAATTACAAATATATATGAAACTAACTTCAGAGTATCTAATTATATGAAGCAAACATCAATAGACTAAAGAGAGAATTAGAAATAATAACACATATATTCCAATACCCCTCTTTTAATAATGGATAGAACACTTTAGACCTCAAAGTGAAGACCATAACAAGAGATAAGGAAGGCCACTTCATAATCCTAAAGGGAGCAATTCAACAAGAGGATCTAACTCTGGTAAATATATAAGCACCCAATACAGGAGCACCCAAATACATAAAAGAACTTCTGGAAGATATCAAGGGAGAGATCGACAGCAATATAGTCATAGTAGGGGACTTTAATACCCCATTGACACCACTGGATAAATCCTCTAAACAAAAAATCAGCAAAGAAACATCAGTCCTAAATGACTCACTATATCATATGGACTTAATTGACATCTTCAGAAAATTTCACCCCAAAGCTACAGAATATACATTCTTCTCAAGTACACATGGGACATTTTTGAAGACAAACCACATATTGGGACACAGGAAAAGTTTCTTCAAATTCAAGAAGACAGAAATCATATCAAGCATATTCTCAGATCACAATGGCTTAGAAATTAGAAATCAACTACAATAAAAAAAATGAAAAAAAGTCAAAAACTTGGAGGCTAAATAATTCGGTTATCAAAGAGATCAAAGAAGAAATAAAAAGCATCCTGATAACAAATGATGTAGGTATTTCTCTCTTTCCACATCCAGAGCGGCTAGAAAGCGGGTTCAATTCCTGAGTAGGGGCGGCTGGGGATTGAGAAATAAAAGAAAGAGACAAGACACAGAGATAGAAGGAAAAAGCTGGGACCGGGTGGGACCACCGTCCTCTTCTGATGGAGAGACAAGGAGAGTGACCCAGAGCCAATCCAGTGAGTTTATTTTATATCCCAAATGCCAGGAAGTTTCACCAAAAGGTCAAGACAAAAGGAGATTATTTGCATTCTTGAGTAGGCCCTGAGCATTCCTGGTGCTAGGCTGGATTTAGATATCAAAACCACTTCCCCACACCATGGGCTGAAATGAAGGTCAAGCTGACAACACCCTTGCCCTTTTGGCAAGGCGTGTTCCCAGGGCGTGGCTTTGCCTGTCACCTTGGGTTCAGCTGACAATAATTACAGAATGCCCATGTGCCTTCCCAGGCGCTGTCTACAAAATGACAATGAAAACACAATAATCCAAAATATATTGGACATAGTGAAAACAGTCTTGAGAGAGAAGTCCACAGTTCTATAGGCCTACTTCAAAAATCATGAAAAAAACTCAAAGAATTAGAAAGAGAGAAACAAGAAAACCTAGAGTAAGCAAAAGGAAGGAAATAATTAAGATCAGAAAAGAAATAAACGACCTAGAGATTAAAAAAAAAAAACAAAACAATACAAAAGATCAACAAAACCAAGAGCTGGTCCTTTGAAAGGATAAAAAAGATTGATGAACCTCTAGGCAGGCTCATCAAGAAGCAAAGTGAGAAGACCTAAATAAACAAAATCAGAAATGAAAGAGGTGAAGTAACAACCTACCCCACAAAAAATACAAAGGGTAATAAAAAAATAATATGAACAACATTATCCCAACAAACTGGACAACCTAGATGAAATGGTAGATTCTTAGAAAAATACAAGCTTCCAAAACTCAATCAGGAAGAATAAAAAAACCTGAATAGGCCTATAACTACTGAAGACATTGAAGCAGTAATCAAAAATCTTACAGCAAACAAAAGCCCTGGACAAGATGGCATTACAGGGGAGTTCTACCAAGCATTCAAAGAAGAACTAAAACCTATCCCCCTCAGACTATTCCAAAAGACTCAAGAGGAAGGCACATTACCAAGCTCTTTCTTATGAAGCCAGCATTACCCTAATTCCAAAACCAGATAAAGACATCACAAAGAAAGAGAACTACAGGCCAATATCTGTGATGAATATGCTAAAATCCCCAACAAAATTCTAGCAAATCGGCTCCAGCATTACATTGGAAAGATCATATACCATGACCAAGTGGAATTTATTTCAGGGATGCACAGATGGTACAATATCCCCAATTCAATAAACATGATATATCACATAAACAAATTGAGAGACAAAAATCACATAATCATATCAATCAATGCAGAAAAAAAGGGTTTGAAAAAACCCATCACTCTTTCTTGATAAAAACTCTCAGCAAAGTGGGACTAGAGGGATCATACCTCAACATAATAAATGCCTTATATGACAAACCTACAGCCAACATCATACTCAATGGGTAAAATCTACAAACATTTACCCTAAGACAGGAACAAGACAGGGATGCCCACTTTCACAACTCCTGTTCGATATAGTACTGGAAGTGCTAGCCATAGCAATCAGACAAGGACAAGAAATAAAAGACATCCAAATAGAAAAAGAAGTAAAACTGTCCTTATTCGCAGATGACATTATACTGTACATAGAAAACCCCAAGAACTCCAACAAAAAACTACTAGACTTACAAGTAATAAGTGAATTTGGCAGTGTAGCAGGACACAAAATTAATGGCTTTGTTTTATTGTCTAAAGTTTTACATGTGCTCCTTTTTCCCCAATTGACCCCCCGCCCCTGCAACTATTCCCACCCCAGGCAAGATCCCACTGCCCCAGTGTCTGTGTCCATTGGTTATGCTAATATGCATGCATACAAGTCCTTTGGTTGCTCTCTAACCCCATATCCCCTATCATTTGTCTCCAGATCAATCTATTCTTGTTCATCAAATTATGTTGATCATTATATCCCACATTTGAGTGAGATCATGTGATATTTATCTTTCTCCAATTGGCTTATTTCTCTTAGCACAGTGGTCGGCAAACTGCGGCACGCGAGCCACATGTGGCTCTTTGGCCCCTTGAGTGTGGCTCTTCCACAAAATACCACAGCCTGGGTGAGTCTATTTTGAAGAAGAGGTGTTAGAAGAAGTTTAAGTTTAAAAAATTTGGCTCTCAAAAGAAATTTCAATTGTTGTACTGTTGATATTTGGCTCTGTTGACTAATGAGTTTGCCGACCACTGTCTTAGCATAATGTTCTCCAGTTCCATCCATGTTGTTGCAAATGGTGAAAGTTCCTTCTTTTTTTATAGCAGCATAGTATTCCATTGTGTAGGTGTGCCACTGGTTTTTAATCCACTAATCTGCTGATGGGCACTTAGGCTGTTTCCAAATCTTAGCTATTGTAAATTGTGCTGCTATGAACATAGGGGCAAATATATCCTTTCTGATTGGTGTTTCTCGTTTCTTGGGATATCCTAGAAGTGGGATTACTGGGTCAAATGCGAGTTCTATTTTTAACTTTTTGAGGAAACTCCATGCTGTCTTCCACAGTGGCTGCATCAGTCTGCATTCCCACCAGCAGTGCAGGAGGGTTCCTTTTTCTCCACATCCTCGCCAGCACTTGTTTGTTGATTTGTTGATGACAGCCATCTGACAGGTGTGAGATGGTATCTCATTGTTATTTTGATTTGCATCTCTCAGATGATTAGTGACTTTGAGCATGTTTTCATATGTCTCTCGGACTTCTGTATGTCCTCTTTCGAAAAGTGTCTATTTACATCCTTTGATCATTTTTTTATTGGATTATTCATCTTCCTTTTGTTAAGTTGTATGAGTTCTCTATAAATGTTGGAGATTAAACCTTTATCAGAAATATCATTAGGAAATATGTTCTCCCAAGCAGTGGGCTTTCTTGTTGTTTTGTTGATGGTTCCTTTTGCTGTGCAGAAGCTTTTAATTTTGATGTAGTTCCATTTAGTCTCCATTGCCTTAGGACCTGTGTCTGTAAAGATATTGCTGCAACATATGTCTGCTAATTCGCTGCCTATTGACTCTTGTAGTTTTTTTTATGGTTTCCCGTCTAACATTCAAGTCCTTGAGCCATTTTGAGTTTGTTTTTGTGTATGGTGTAAGTTGGTAATCTATTTTCATTATTTTGCATGTATCTGTCCAAATTTCCCAGCATCATTTATTAAAGAGACTGTTTTGACTCCATTTTATGCTTTTGCCTCCTTTGTCAAATATTATTGAGCATAGTTGAAATAAAAAGCATCATGGCAACAAATGACAATGAAAACACAACAATCCAAAATCTATGGGACACAGTGAAAGCAGTCTTGAGAGGGAAGTTCATAGCTCTACAAGCCTATCTCAAAAAACAAGAAACAATGGTAATAAATTATCTAACCTTACAGCTCAAAGAGTAAGAAAGAGAGTAATTCCTGTTATAAATTTTTCTCCCTTTCTTCTGTGGATAATCTACAACAGATCTCTGAATGCACTGATACTGAAGACGTGTGCATCTTGGAAAGATTGTTCTCGAGCAGCTTGGTGGCCATCGTCAGCCTTAAAGCTCCTCGGCAGCTAAAAGTTTGCCACTTTAAGAAGCAACTGAGATCTGCAACTACAGCTACTCCAACACCATCCTGGCTGTGAAGCTGAACAGGCAGAGGCTCATCGTGTGCCTGGAGGAATCTCTGTACATCCACTACATTCAGAACATGAAGGTGCAGCACACCATCCAGGAGACACCCTGAACCCAGCAGGCCTTTGTGCAACAATGACAACTGCTACCTGGAGTACCCTGGCAGCGCCACCATCAGAGAGGTGCAGGTCTTCTACACCACTAACTTGAGAGATGCCAACATGATCCCTGCTCATGATAGTCCTTTAGCAGCACTGGCTTTCGATACCATTGCTTCCGATAAGGGGAACGTGGTTAGGGTGTTTTCCATTCCAGAGAGACAGAAACTATTTGAGTTCTGGAGAGGAGTTAAGAGGTGTGTGAGCATCTGCTCACTGGCCTTCAGCATGGACGGCATGTTCCTCTCCACCTCCAGCAACACGGAGACCGTGCACATCTTCAATCTTGAGACTGTGAAGGAAAAGCCGCAGGAGGAGCCCACCACCTGGACCAGTTACTTTGGGAAGGTGCTCCTGGCCTCCACCAGCTACCTGTCTTCCCAGGTCATAGAGATGTTCAACCAGGGCAGGGCCTTCGCCACGATCTGCCTGCCCTTCTGCGGCCACAAGAACATCTGCTCCCTGACCACAATTCAGAAGATCCCCCAACTGCTGGTGGGAGCATCTGATGGGTACTTGTACATGTACAACCTGGACTGCCAAGAGGGCAGCAAGTGCACCCTCATGAAGCAGCACAAGTTGGATGGCAGCATGGAGACAACCAGTGGTATCTTAGACTTTGCCTCTCATGACTGCCCCTTGGTAACTCAGACCTACAGCACAGCTGCATCTCCTGCATCTCCCACGAGACTGGACTACACAGACCAGCAGGGGACTGTGGGTGGCGCCTGGAGGAGGAAGCCAGCTCCCTGAGCCTGGAGGAAGACAGTGAGCACCCTCCCTTGATTCTCCGGATGGACTGAACTTGAGCTGTGAACTCTGACCCCACAGCAGAGAACACTGGCTGACAGAGGACTTTGTGTTATGCTGCTATGAACTTTGATCTGAGTTGGGGGAGAGGATGGCAGAGACTTAAAAAGAGAAAAAGATTGTAGTTGTAGTCTCTTTCCCTACTGAGAAATACATGGTTTTCACTTCAGTGGCTTTTAATCTGCTATGAATTTAGCTTTTTGTTTGTTTTCTCTTTTTGCCAAAATTAACTGGTGAAGCCCTTGAAAGCTCCTTGCTTTGTTTGCATGCATTCATATGCCAAGCCAGCACAGGCAGCCAGGAGCCACTGGCTACCAGCGGCTGTGTGATTTCTCAGCTGTGTGCACGGGGTGTGCAGTGCAGAGCAGGTCTGCTAATCCATCTCGTTCTGTTTGACCAGGTCCCAGGCCCCGGGCTGGGTGGCAGGGGTCCTCCCACAGCTCCTCCTGGACCATATCCTTCTCTTTATTTTGTTAATTAAATTTTTTTCCGAATTGGAAAATAAAAAAGAATAGATCCAGACACAAGGTGCAGGGGAGTGGGAAGGTAGAGATCAACCAAAGGACTTGTATGCATGCATATAAGCATAAACAGTGGGCACAGACACTGGGGTGGTGGCGTCTGCCCATGAGGGTGGAAGTGGGGGGGTCAATCGGGGGAAAAGGAGACATATGTAATACCTTAAACAATAAAAAAAATAAAAATAAATAATGGATAGAACATCCAGACAAAATATCAACAAGGAAATGGAAGACTTGACCAACAATACAGCCCAAATGGATGCAACATACATAGAACATTTCCCAGAACATAGCAAAAGACACATCCTTTTTAAGCACACATAGAACATTCTCTGGGATAAATCACATGTTAGATCACAAAACAAGTCTTAAAAATTTTATGAAGACTGAAATCATACCAACAATTTTTTCAGACCGATAGACCCTCCCTTCCCCCAACTGGTGGGCGGAGTATGACATAACCTGCAGCCCGGAAATACCTGAGTGCCTAACCATGTACCTTATACAGACTATACATTGAACCACCAATCAGCACCTGCCAAATACCCTAAGCCCTTGTCCCTAAGTACCTGAGTGCCTAACTATGTACCTTATATGGACCATACATTAAGACACCAATCAGAGCCCACCAAGTACCCTAAGCGCCCATTCCTTCCCATTCCTCCCCTCAAAAGGATTGCTCACCTCTGCACAGATTGCTGCTCTCTCCTTGTGAGACAGCTCGGCAGGTCTTTCTCCTAATAAAGCCTGTAATACCTGGTTTTCGACTCCCTACTGATATTTCATTCTGGTCCCAAAACCAGGGAGGGGCAAATGGGACCATATCCTGAGCATTTCAGGGAAGCAGTGGACAGTGGAAGCTCGACCCAGACTAACTTCCTGATTTTGCTAAGTGGTGCGGTCCTGGGTTGATTGGCCTGTCTCAGTCCGCTCTCGAACCCTGCTGAACCAAGACCCGTGGGAATCTCTTCACCTCCCACCTCCAGTAGGCCTTCGAACCCAACTTACCGCCCCTTTTTTTCTTGCTCCCTGTGACCTGGAGGGGCATTAGGGCCTCAGAATTTCCCATCTACACGACCACTCGTACTGCAAAAGCCCAGGCGCCTACTCTTCTACTCCACGGGAAAAGTGTCTCGGGGTGACGATCTCGGAACCTTTTCTCAGCTCTCTCTCTCTACAGGTTGGCTGAGGGAACAGGAGGAAGCTCCTTGTTCCTTCCCCAACCTACAATAGCCCTTCCAGTCATGGGGACCTCTCAATCCAAACCCCCTGGAAACACACCCTTAGGGTGTCTCCTTGCCAATCTCTCAACCCTTGGTCTTTCTGGCTACATCGAACCAAAGAAGCTCATTTTTGTTTTTCTGTAACACTGCCTGGTCACAATATAAACTTGATAATGGCTCTCAGTGGCCCGAGAATGGCACTTTTGATTTCAATATCCTTCAAGACCTAGATAATTACTGCCACCGGATAGGGAAGGCCTCAGAGATCCCTTATGTACAGGCTTTCTTTTTCCTCCGCTCACACCCCTCACGTTACTCCTCATGTTCCACCCATCAGATCCTCCTCGCAAAGTCCCCTTCGCCCCCTCAGACCAGTCCTCAGCCCCTTTCTCTGTCTTCTGACACTTTGAACCCAGCCGATCATTCCTCTCCACCTCTCCCACCAACCTCCACCCCTTATACATCTTCTCCCTCACCTGCAGTAGATTCCCAAAACCCAGACCCTCCTAACCAGCAGTCACCTTCTCCCCAGTCCCTGAGAGCCCAAATCCTGAGAACGTGAGCTCCAAAACAGTCTTTCACATCTAAAGCTCATTCTCAGGCCACCCAAAGACTGCCTTCCTCAATAGTGTCTTCTATTCCTGCGTCCATTCTACCCCTGAGGGAGGCAGCAGGAACTGAGGGCATAGTCTGAGTCCACGTCCCATTCTCTATGTCTAGCCTCACACAGATTGAGAGGCATCTCAGGTTTTTTTCCACTGACCCGACCACCTTTACTAAGGAGCTTGACTTAGTCCAATGTCCTGACTTGGCATGACATCTATGTCCCCCTGTCCTTCTCTATAGAAATGTAGATCCCACTTTCCCAGAGGGAGCCCTTCTTCTAAATACCCATTTTATATCCCAATGAGCCCCCGACATATGCTACAAACTTCAAAAAATAGATACAGGTCCACAAACCCCTCAAAAAGACTTCGTTAACCTGACCTTTAAAGTCTTTAATAATAGAGAAGAAGAAACCCAAATCCAAAAACAAAGGCGAGATCAGGCCAAGGCTGAGGCCCAGTAGGAGGCCTTCCAGCTCCTAGCCACCACTCTCATTAACCCCAAACGAAGTGCCGGTCCGCCAACTGCAGGTAAGTCAGGAGCTAAGCCTCCTCCGGGCATATGCTTCAAATGCAGCAAGGAAAGACACTGAGCCAAGTCCTGCTCAAACTCGAGACTCCTGCCTGGGCCCTGCCCAAGGTGCGGAAGGGAAGGCCACTGGAAATCAGACTGTAGTCTGGCCCTCCGGTTCAGGCCTCAGCCAGTCCAGCATGGCCACCCTCTGGCCCTGGTTTGGAGCTCCCAGACCTCCTGGGACTGGCCACCCAAGAAGCTGCCCAGGCCCTGACAGGGCCCCACAGCTTTACATCACCAGGAAAGAGCCTCAGGTAACGACTGTGGTGGCAGGTAAGCTGATCTCCTTTTAATTGACACTAGGGCCACTTTATTCTGCCCTCTCCGAATTCGCTGGGACCCTTGTCCACTCCTCAGTCTCTATTATGGGGGTTGACGGATTAGTCTCACAGCCATTAGCCGCCTCACATCTACACTGCATCTTACTAAATTCCCCCATTCACTCTTTTCTCATTCTACCTCGGTGCCCGGCCAGGGATAGCATGCATTCCCTCATAAAGCCCAGTTGTCCCAAACCACAGTCACCTACCTCAGTTTCACTCTCTCACCCCACGCCTTGCCATTCCTTGGACTGTAAATGCCTTATCTCCTTATCTCCTCCATGACTGTTCCCTCCTCTGAGCAAGAAATTTTCTCCTTTCTCAGGCTCACTGGGTACTCTCACCTCTGGGTTCACAACTTTAGTCTTCTTGCAAAGCTTCTCTATGACATGACATGGGAAGGGACCCCCTCACTGTGCCTTTAGATCCCAAGGCCAACATTCTCACCCCTTTAATGCTCTGAAAACTGCTCTGACCTCAGTGCCTTCTCACCCTGCCCCACTCCCCGCCCCCCCCCCGCCCCCCCGCTCACTCCACCCTTCCTAAATAACAACTTTCTTGACTGCACAGGTTTACTTAACGGTCCGGCTATTATCAGAAACAGCTCATTATCTCCCAAACCTTAGCATGTTATTTCTAGGGAAAATGTGGCAGTTTTAAATCCAAGCGGCTAGAGGCCTGGGAACAGGCTTTGGGGCCTGCTCCCTCCTCCCCATGCCTTTTCTCAAGCCTCATATACCTATAAATTAAGCCAGCACAGTGTCTGACTTCTTATCCAACCATCCAGGTCGCTGGCTTCCACTGCTCCTTTCCTCCCCTTTCTCTTTTCCCTTGGATAACAGCCCATTCTAACATTCCCTTCCACTTTCACTGCAATAAAATCTCAACCACTCGTCTGTCACCCCTTATTGGTAGCGCCATGGTGACTACCCTCTCAGCTTGGAGTGTGGAATTGGGAAAGGGAATCTCATACTCTTTAGTCCACCTCTTCTCCTTACACATTTCAGCTTGTCTTCATGATCAGGGATTTTTCTTCCTCTGTGGGGAAAACACATACATCTGTCTCCCCATCAGCTGGACAGGAACCTGTACTCTCATCTGTCTCTCACCCATGACATCATCCCCCGCTTTGGCTTTCTGATGTCTCTTCAATCTGATAATGGCCCCGCTTTCATCTCTCAGATAATGCAGCCGGTCTCTCAAACGCTAATCATCAAATGGAGCCTCCACATCCCCTCAGTCTTCGGTTAAAGTAGAAAAGGCCAATTATCTCTTAAAAACACATTTAACCAAGCTATCCTTAGAGCTCCATATGCCTTGGCACTAATGAGACTGAGGGCCATGCCTTGACAACCACTACTTCTAAGCCCCTTTGAGATCATGTATGGGAAACCTTTTGTCCTCCAAACCCCGGAGGACAATTCCCCTTCCCCAGGAGACTACTTCCTTGTTTTTGCCCATATGAGGGCAGTCTTACAACAACACCCTGATAATCTTCTCCCCTGTCCCTTTCCTACAATTTCTACTCATCTCTCAGTCCTCCCTGGGGACTTGGTCTATGTCAAGAAAAAAGGAAAGGCATCCTAACACCCACATGGGAGGGGCCTTTCCCAGTCATACTATCTACCCCTATGGCAGCAAAGGTACAAGGAATACACCACTGGTATCACCTCTCACACGTTAAGCCATTACAAACCTCTACACAAAACACTACCTTCCTACACTTCTATCCCCACAGGACCTACCTCTCTCAGGCTCACCAAATGTCTCCCCACCATCCCCGAAGAAGACTCAGCAGCACAATCCAGGACCTGATGACTCATTATTCCTCACAGGCTAAATTCTATTTCCTTCAGTGTTTCCCCAGAAGATTTACACTCATGGATAGTAGATCTTACCTGGCAAGGGACCCTATGACTTTTTACTCCAGAGGAAGCTCAGGTTTTCAAACTCCTTTTTATAGGTCTCTTCTCCTCACCATAATCCTCATACAGGCAGCTAACAATGAATGCACCAATGAAGGTTTTTGATCTTTTCAGGTAAAACGGACTTGGGATGATGAGGGAGTCATCAATTCTACTGTCTGGGATGGGAAATCCTCCAGTGTCACTCTCTATTTCGATGCCTGCCCGTACATGGCCCTGGGGTGGTCTAGCTGTGGTGGGTGGTATCGGGCCTATGCCACCGTCCACAAATATCTAGGTATGTAATACCACCAGAAGGGGGACTGTGACGATGTAGGGGAGTTCTACTGTCCATATTGGCAGTGTTCTCACTACCACTCTTGTGCTTTACGTAGTCCGCTAGTACCTCAGACCCCCCCGCCCTTGGACTGTGACCTCCTTAAGTGTAATCCTGTCAGCTTTACCATATCAAACCCAGCAGACCCACTCTGGAACCAGGCTCAGCCAGCAGGAATTAGAATAGATGGAGGAGGCAGGGATCCTGGGGGTATAATTGTCTTCATCAAACCTATATTAATCCCCAACCTATCCCTCCCCACTAAAGGACATTCTGTCTCGCCCCACGAACTCTGGACCTACTCTTTTGCCCACCCTCATCAACACAACCTTTCATCTACTCTCTAACATCAATCCCTCCTTCTCTACACCCTGCTGGATTTGTCTGTAACTGGCTGGAACCCTCATCATAGCCACTGCAATCCCAACCTATTGGACCACTAACTTAACTCTTATCTATACTAAAACTCAACACACCCTATACAACATCTCTCTCTTTAATATGAAAAATACCAACTGTTTAACAAATATTTCTCAAATTACTACTTCAACTACCCCTGCACCTTACTACTGTGCACAATCTATAAATTTACCCCCTCCCTTAGCCTGCCCTCCACCTGGTATTTTTCTCCTCTGTTGGACTACAGCCTACACCTATGTCCCCCCGGAACTGTCACACTCACTCTGTCTTTATGTCTTCCTAAGCCCCAATTTTTCTATCAGAACAGAGGGAGAACTTGAATCCTCTCTTGGTCTTCTCAGGCCTCACCACAAAAGGATGCCCCTTGTCCCCCTCTTAGTGGGTTCGGGAGTCCTCACTGCAATAGGGACAGGAGTAGGAGGCATTTCCTCCTCTGTTCATTTCTACCACAAATTGTCTGCTGAATTTTCAGAAGATATCTCCATCATTAGCAATTCCCTTGAATCCCTTCAAAGGCAGGTAGACCCCTTAGCAGTGGTAGCCCTACAGAACTGGTGCACTTTAGATCTCTTGACAACAGAAAAAGGGGGTACCTGTGTCTTTCTTGGGGGAGAATGATGCTACTTTGTTAATGAATCAGGAATTGTCAAAGATCACATTAAATCCCTCTGAGACAGGATTGACCAAAGACGACGTAACCAGCAAGAAGGGGGTTATGCCATTTTTGGCTCACTTGCCCCATGGCTCCTCCCATTATTAGGCCCACTGATATTTATTCTTTTAATTTTGCTCTTTCGTCCCTGTCTCATTGGCTTTTCACTAGTTTTTTGCAGAACAGAATGCAGGCGTTCGCCAACCAGAAGGTGGGAGACACCTATCTGACCTTGAATTCTGAACCTAGGGACACCTATGTCACCAGAATCTTTGAGACCCTGCGTAGATGCCCCAGAGGACACCCCCTCTCAGCAGGAAGCAGCTATGGAAGACGGACCTTTGCCCCCTGACCTTGCCCGGACTCTCAATTTTTTTTACTATTACCAAAAGCCTGGAATGATAGATCCTCCCTTCCCCCAATGGTGGGTGGCATATGATGTAACCTGCAGCCCGAAAATGCCTGAGTGCCTAACCATGTACCTTATATGGACTATACATTGGACCACCAATCAGCACCTGCCAAATACCCTAAGCCCTCGTCCCTAAATACCTGAGTGCCTAACTATGTACCTTATATGGACCATTCATTAAGCCACCAATCAGCATGCGCCAAGTACCCTAAGCCCCCATTCCTTCCCATTCCTCCCCTCAAAAGGAGTGCTCACCTCTGCATGCGTTGCTGCTCTCCCCTTGCTATACAGCCCGGTAGGTCTTTCTTTTAATAAAGCCTGTAATACCTGGTTTTCAGCTCCCAACTGATCTTTCACAGACCATAACGAAATAAAACAATTAATAACAAAAGAATGTAGACATATAAAACCTAAACAACACATTCTTTAACAACCAGTAGATCAAAGAAGAAAGGAAAGGGAAATTAGAATATAATTTGAGGCATGCTAAAATAAAAAGTTAACATATAAGTACTTATAGGATGATTTTATAGAAAGTATTAAGAGAAAAGTTTGTAGTGATAAATGGCTATATTAAAAGAAAAATAGCTCAGATAAACACTATAACTTTATAACTCAAGAAACCAGAAAAATAAGAACAAATTAAGCCTAAATAGCTGAAGGAAAGAAATAATTAAGACTAGTATAGAAATAAACAAAATAGATAATAAAAACCATAGAAAATATCAAGGAAAATGAGTAAGATTTTTGAAAAGATAAGTAAAATTGACATACTGCTACATAGACTAACTTACAAAAAAGAGCGAAGACTCAAAAAATCGAAAATAAAAGAGAAGACATTACAAGTGATGTCATGTAAATAAAATATATATATAAACAATTAGACACCAACAAATTGGTCAAGCTAGTAGAAATGTACAAATTCCCTGATACGCACAAGCTATCAAACTGAATAATGAAAAAAAAAATAGAATATCTGAACAGACCCAGAAGTAGTACTAGTAAAGAAATTGAATCAGTAATCAAAACCCTTCTAACAATGAAAGACCAGGACCAGAGGACTTCACTGGTGAATTCCATCGAATATTTAAAGAAGAACCAATGGCAATTATTTCAAAACTCTTCCAGAAGAAAGAATAATTCCAAACTCATTTTGTGAGGCCACCATTATCTTGATACTGAAATCAGACAAAGACACTACAAGAAAGGAAAACTGCAAACCAATATCCCTGATGAACATAGAAACATTCTCAGCAAAATACTAGCAAACTGAACCTCAACAACATATTAAAAGAATAAATTACCATTACTAATTAGAATGAATTCTTGGAATGCAGGGATATTTTAACATATGAAAATACATTGGTGGTTACATCACATTAACAGAATAAAGTTTAAAAATAATTTGATGATCTCAATAGACAACAAAAAATAATTTGACAAAATTCGATATTGTTTCATAATAAAATGAAGACAATAATCTGGGAACAGTAGGAAATTGTCTCAACTTAAAAACCTTAAATGAATAGTTAAAAGCTGATATCATCTTCAACAGTGAGAAACTGAAAGTTTTTTCTCTAAGATCAGGAAAAGAGAAAAGGATGCCCCTTTTCTACTTTTTCTCATCATAGTATTAGAAGTCCTAACTACAATATTTAGGGCAGAAAAAAGAAATAAAAAGGAAGTAGTAAAATTATCTCTGTTCATAGGTGGTATGATTTATATTTTGCAAACCCTAATGACTGCAAAAAACCCACAAATGTTAGACCTATCAAAGTGCTTCCATTACACTAATAACTAACATTCAGGAAATTAAGAAAGCCATCCCATTTGAAATAACATCAAAAGAATACGTATGAATAGACTTAAGCAAAGTGAAAGACTTGTATACTAAAAACTATAAAACACTGATAAAAAACACATGAATTAAGACACAAATAAAAGACATACCTTATTCATAAATCTTAAGACTTAATATTGTCAAGATGTCCACACTACCCAGACATTTATAGATTCAATGCAATCCTCAACAAAATCTCAATGTCATTTTTTGCAGAAATAGAAAAAAAATCTTAAAATTCACATATAATAACAAAAGACCAAGATAGCCAAATACATCTTCATCAAGAATAACAAAGCTAAAGGCAAAATTCATCCTGATTAAAAAATGTATTAAAAAGCTATATAATTACTATTAAAACAGTATAGCACTCTCATAAAAAGCAGACACTTTAACCAGTGGAACAGAATAAAAAACCCAGAAATGAATACACATATATACATTCAACTGATTTTCAATAAGAATTGAGAAAGGGTAATCTCTTCAACCAATGCTGCTGAGAAAAATGGATATCCACGTGCAGAGGGAATGAAATTGGATGCTTACATTACAGCATATACAAAAATGAAGGCAAAGTGGATTAAAGACTAACATGTGAAAAAATGAAACCAGAAAACTCCTAGAAGAAAACACAAAGAGAAACTTATTTACATTAGTCTTGGCAATGATTTCTTACATATGATGCCCAAAGCACAGGCAAAGAAAGCCTAAACAAACAAGTGGGGTTACATTTGAAAAATGGACCTTGGTCTTAGATAATATTTTATGAATCTGACCCCAAAGGCAAGGGAAGTAAAGGCAAAAATAAATGAATGTGACTATATAGAACTAAAAAGTTTCTGTACAGCAAAATAATCCACTAACAAATCAAAAAGGCAGCCAACCAAATGGGTCATGATAGTTGCAAACAACACCTCCAACTAGTGGTTAATATCCAAAATACTAGTATTCCATGCTTCAATGTCTTTGAATCTATTTTGTTCATCAGTTTATTTTGTTCTTTAGATGCCACATATGAGTGACATCATGTGATACTTGTCTTTCTTTGATTGGCTTATTTCACTTAGCATAATACTCTCCAGGTCCCTCCATGCTGTCTCAAAGGGCAAGAGATCCTTCTTTTTTTACTGCTACTTAGTATTCAATGGTGTAAATGTACCACAGCTTTTTTATCTATTCATCTACTGATGGGCACTTGGGCTGTTTCCAGATCTTACTAGTATATAACGAACTCTTATCAATTAACACCAAACAAATAATCCAGTTAAATGAGTAGAGGACCTGAATAGACACTTCTTCCAAAAGGACATACCAATGTCCAGCAGATACATGAAAAGATGCTCAACTTCACTAGCTATTATGGAAATGCAAATCAAAACTACAATGAGATATCACCTCATACCTGTTAGTATTAGAATACTAATAACAAGTATTGGGGAGATTATGAAGAAAAAGGAAGCCTCATTTACTGCTGGTGGGAATGTAGATTAGTATAGATGCTATGAAAAACAGTATGGAGGTTCCGCAAAAATTAAGAATAGAATTACTATATGGCCTTGCTCTGGGTATCAATTTGAGTTACCATATACTCTTCTTCTGGGTATCTACATGAACAAATTAAAAACACTTATTTGCAAAAAAATATATATGGACTTTTATATTCATTGAAGCACTATTCATGGTGGCAAACATGGAAATAACTGAAGTGTCCTTTGATATATGCTTGGATAAAGAAAATGTGGTACATACTTACTATGGAATACTACTCAGCCATAAGAAAAAATGAAATATTGCCATTTGCAACAACATGGATTGATCTTGAGAAGATCATGTTAAGCAAAATAAGTCAGACAGAAAATGATAAGAACCATATGATTTCATTCATATGTGGGATATAAAACTGAAAGCAACAAATGGGCAATCAAGAAAAAAAAAACCTCATAAACACAGACAGTAGTATGGTGGTTACCAAAAGGAAAAGGGAAAGGGGGTGGATGGTAGTAAAGAGTAAAGGGGGTCAAATATATGGAAGATGATTTGACTTGGGGTGATGGGCACACAATGCAATATACAGATTATGTGTCATGGAATTGTACACTAGAAACCTATATAATTTTATTAACCAATGTCACCCCAATAAATTCAATTTAAAATTGAAAGTAAGTATCTTGACCAATTACAATAGAATAACCAGAATGAATTATTTGTCAAGCTACTTAATGAGTAAAAAAAACACATCCTTTAATTAAAGTATTATTTTTTTTAATTTATTGATTGATTTTAGAGAGAGAGGAAGGGGTATATAGAGAGATCGACACTGATATGTTGTTCCACTTATTTATGCATTCATTGGTTGATTCCTGTATGTGTCCTGAACAGGGATTGAACTTACAACCTTGTCATGTCAGGACATGTGCTAACCAACTGAGCTACCTGGCCAGGGCTAGCATATTCATTCTTTTTTTTAAATTAATTTATTTATTGATTAAGGTATCACATATTTGTAGCATATTCATTCTTTAAACAAATGTTGAATACTTATTATGCTCTAGGTAAGGCAATGTACCATGTACCAAAAAGACCAAAAAAAAAATTCCCATTTTCATATAGCTTTCATTCTATTGCAGAAAATGTCATTCATAATGATGTAATTAATAACAAAAATTATCACAGAATTTATGTAGATGTTATTTAGGCAATATAAAATATGGGGATTAAATAAAATGAGTGTTTGCTTTGTAGTAAATACAAAATTTTTCTGTACCAGAAGTGAGATATTACCTGGGCCTTAAAGAAAATAATATTGAGCTTTTTTTTTCTGGGTCTAGCTTTTAATTAATAAGTTGGAAATAACTTCATAAACTATTTGCCTGTGTCTTCCAAGAATATCCCCATAGTGTACACTGAAATAATATAATCTGAATATTCACTAAGAACTGTGAAAAATGAGATTTTTTTGCTAATTATTATTCTGGCTTCACTCTGATCTTCTTAAAGGTGAAAATCTACTATAATTCATATCTGCATCCTCCTTTCACCTAAACTGTCACACAGTAGTCACTTGTATGTTTGCTAAATTATTTTTTTCTTACTTGTTCATATAAATTTAATCAATCTAAGGTCAAGAATGTATGATAGGCAAATGTAGGATGCGACTGGCAGGACAGCTGTGAGGGAGAGGGTATGAGTGAGTGAGGGAATGAAAGGGGCATGTGTGGATGTGTGTGGTGTGTGCATGTGTGAGTAAGGGACAAGAGTCTTGGGGGCTGGCAGACCAGGCTCTCCTGGATGGGGAGCCCCTGCCACCACTGTGGGGACTCCCCAGTCTGCGGAGCTCATGCATGGAGCCCACGCCATCTTTAAAGGGAGAGCGGCCTCCACTAGGAGCCCAGCCTCACCACCACTCAGACTGGCCTTGGATGCTGCCTGGGACCCTGCAGCCACTTTGGCCAAAGTTGTTCTGCCTTGCCTACAGACTCACAGACCCAAGGACTTCAGCTCTTCTCTCCCCCCTGGCTGCTGGCTCCTAGGCCTCTCAGGCATATGGCTCTAGCAGCAGACCCTGTGATGCCCACCTGTCTGGCTGTGGGCTCCTAGGCCCCTCAGTGAACCACTGGGCGTGCACCTCTCCAACCAGCGGTGCACGTCAACAGCAGCAGAAACCATGACTTCCCCTCCCTGGTGGCTGGCTTATGGAAAATGAAGTCATGCTGTTTCAGCAGCAGACCTCGTGACACTCACCTCCCCGGCTGCGGCTCCTGGGTCCCTTGGTGAGCCTCTGGGCGCACACCTCTCCAACCAAGGGTACAGGCTCTAGCTGTAGAATCTGTGACTACCACTTCCCTGGCCTCTGGGCCTTGGGCCCCTTTGTGAGCTGCTGAGTACACACCTCTCCAGACATGGATGCATGGCAGACCCCATGACTTCCCCCTCCTGGGCTGCTGTCTTTAGAAGCTGTTGAGGGTTTGCCTGTTTGGCCAAGGTCACACTGTTTCAACCACAGACTCCACAATTCCCGCATCCCCAGGTGCTGGCTCATGGACCCCCTCATGATTTGCAGTGTGACATTACTCCAGCAAGAGTCACATCACATCAGAGCCACACTACCTCAGCGTAAGGACCTGGGAGACCATCGTCCCAAGCCATGTACTCCAGGACCTCACAGTGAGTGCACACCAGTGAGACATCAGGCAACCCTTGCCACAAGAACCTAAACCAAGAGCATATCCACAACAGAATGCACAATGAGTCCAGGGGTGAATCACATTGTCAGACAACCTGTGATGAGACTTCATCCATAAATGAGAAACTAACATTAAAGACCCAGCTATGTCAGGAGAACCCAAATAGCTCAAGTAGTGGGATCCACTAGAACACCAAGCTCAGGAGATCTGAACAACTGCACCACTGTGTCCCACAAATTACCAACTACATAGGACCACACCCAAAAGAAACTGGGTTGCAAGCAGTTGGATCTAAGACATAGAAACAATTAAAATGGGACAGAATAAATGAGGAGACAAAGAAACAATCCCCAAAGGAAAGAAAAAGAGGAATTGCCAGAAAATGAATTAAATGAAATTGAGGCAAGTAATTTGTCAGAGAAAGAATTCAGAATAATGGTTAGAAGGATGCTCAAATGTCTGGATTACAAATACACACAACTCAATGAGAATTAAAAGGAGCTGAATGAGAATTTCATCAACATGAATAAGAATCAAGAGGAAATGAAGAATGACATAGCTGTAATAAAGAACACAATGGAAAACTTAAACAGAAGACTAGAAGAAGTGGAGGACCAAATTAGTGAGTTAGAGGACAAAGTCGAAAAAACACCCAAGCTGAACAGCAACTGGAAAAAAATAATTTAAAAAAAAAATAGGAGGAGAGTCTAAGGGAGCTTTGGGACAACCTAAAATGAAACAACATCTGCATAATTGGGGTGCCAGAAGGAGAGGAAACTGACAAATTTGGGCCTAAACGGGCAGTCGGACATCCCTCTCACAATCCAGGACTTCTGGCTCCCAACTGCTAACCTGCCTGCCTTTCTGATTGCCCCTAACTGCTTCTGCCTGCCAGCTTGATCACCCCCTAACCAATCCCCTGCCAGCCTGATTGATGCCTAACTGCTCTCCTGCCAGCCTGTTTGCCCCTAACTTCCTTCCTCTGCTGGCCTGGTCACCCCTACCTGCCCTCCCCTGAAGTCCTGGTCACCCTTAACTGACCTGCCCTGCAGGCCTGGTCCTCCCCAACTGCTCTCTCCTGCAGGCATGGGTCCCCCCCAACTGCCCTCCCCTGCAGGCCTGGTCAGCCCTAACTGCCCTCCCCTGCAGGCCTGGTCCCTCTCAACTGCCCTCCCCTGCTGGCCATCTTGTGGTGGCCATCTTGTGTCCACATAGGGGCAGGATCTTTGACCACATGGGGGCAGCTATCTTGTATGTTGGAGTGATGGTCAATCTGCATATTACTCTTTTGTTAGATAGGATAGAGGCCTGGTGCATGGGTGGGGGCCAGCTGGTTTGCCCTGAAGGGTGTCCCGGATCAGGGTGGGGGTTCCCTTGGGGCATGGGGTGGCCTGGGCGAGAGGCCTGTGGTGGTTTGCTGGCCAGCCACACCACCTCGGTGACCCAAGCAGAGGCCCTGGTATCTGAGGTTTATTTATCTTCTACAATTGAAACTTCGTAGCCTGGAGCGGAGCCAAGCCTTCTGCTTGCTCCGTGGTGGCAGACATTTTTGGGGGGATTTATGTATCTTCTATAATTGAAACTTTGTAGCCTTAAGCAGAGGCCTGGGCCGGCCAGGGTGTGCGGAAAGCTTGGCTTCCTCCATCGCCGGGGACAACCCTAGCCTCCTGCTTTTTCTAGCTCCGTAGCTGCCGCCATTTCTGTTTGGGTTTATGTATCTTCTATCATTGAAACTTTGTAGCCTTGAGTGGAGGCCGAGGCCAGCAAGGGCAGGCAGAAAGCTTGGCTTCCTCCATCGCAGGGGAAAACCAAGCCTCCCTCCTGCTCTCTGTGGCTGTAGCCATCTTGGTTGGGTTTATTTGCATATTTGCTCCTGATTGGCTGGTGGGCGTGGCTTGTGGGTGTGGCTTATGAGTGTAGTGGAGTGATGGTTAATTTGCATATTACTCTTTTATTAGATAGGACTAGAGGCCTGGTGCATGAATTCGTGTATGGGTGGGATTCCGAAGGGGGAGGGGTGGGATGGTGGGATGCCCTTGCAGACCCAATATCTGGATCCGTCCTGCTGGCATTTGCACCAGATGTCGGGAGCCACCTAGTGGCCGCTTTTATATTGTTTCTTCCTTGTGCAGCATCTAGGGAGCAAAAGCAGCTGCGGTGCCAGAGGCTGACTTCCTAGAGGCTGGCAGCACTGTCAGGATCCTGCCAGCAGCACTGGTCCATTGGTGCTTGGTCCTTTCTCAGGAGATTGGACCTGCAGGACTACTGAGGGAGTAAGTGGCTGCCACCAGGCAGGTGGGCTTCCGGGATGGGTCAGTCAGCTGAGCGGCACTCCCGCTGTGGGAGTGCACTGACCACCAGGGGGGCAGCTCTTACACTGAGTGTCTGCCCCCTGGTAGTCAGTGCATGTCATAATGACTGGTCAACTGGTCATTCTGGTCGTTCCGTCATTTCAATCATTCTGGTTGTTCCAGTCATTCAGTCATAACAGTCGCTTAGGCTTTTATATATATATAGCTAAGCATATCTTACCCTCATTTCCTTGATTTATTCCTTTTCTGACAGCCCCATGTTCATGTTATAGACGTTTTCATATAAAGCCCCACTGGATAGGTATTAATTCCCTTTAAATCTGGATTTACCACATTCTAAAGGAAATGATATGTTGACCAAAGCAGAAATAAAGTCACTTTTTAGTGTAATAACTAAAAGTATACTTGAAACACTGTGTTCTGAATCATATCCAAAGGAAAATAACTTACAAATTAAAGTCTTCTACAGATAAAATTCAAAATATATCCTAGATAAATAATTAAGTGGATAGCTAGCTAGAAGGGACTAGCTAAAGACATGTAAGGAGAAAATAAAATTTAGCCATATAAAGTGAATTTTTAACCAAGGCCTAATTTTCAAGACAAGAAAAGAAAGCCCCAATGCTACAGAAACAAGCCAAATGTTCTCAAAATATTTTCTAATTAACAATATGTATTTTAATCATGTCATTAGGTCATAAGATCAAGTATTCTTGTAAGTCTTCAGGTTTTCATGGCAACAGTCCAGCAACTTTCGACGGGTGTGCTGCAAAAATTTTTAAAACATGCAATACCTGATTATTTAGTCAGGGGCACTGACCTTTTTTCCCTTAGATTTTCAAATAAAAAGTGATGCCCGGCTAGCTGGCTCACTGGTTGAGCATCGACCTATGAACCAGGAGGTCATGATTCCATTCCCGGTCAGGGCACATGGCTGGTTTGCTGCTTGGTCCCCAGTGTGGGGCATCAGGAGGCAGCCAATCAATGATTCTCTCTCATCATTGATGTTTCTGTCTCTTTCTCCCTTTCCCTCCCTCTCTGCAATCAATAAAAATATATGTTTTTTTTTAAATGACAACAGCCAACACAATAGCCATCTGGTGTGAATGAATCAAAACCATACCTATTTTTGTCAGATCAGCAAACATATATATTTTTTGGTGTACCACAGAATTTTAGTAATAGTTTATATGTGCCATGAGATGAAAAGGTTTGAAAATTGCTGACATAGTCTATGTTCTCCAATACATAAACTTTTTAAAAATCAACTTTTAGTTTATGGCTCCCAAGATAAAGAAACATTTGGACTCTTTAAGTGAGAAAAATAATGAGAAAATTACAGTTTCAGGAATATTTTTTTTTTCCAGTTATTGTGAAGTGGTGGGGCTGGGTGATTAACTGATCAGACATATTATTTTGCTTGTCTAAACACAACTGAGGTGACATGTCTGAAAACAATTTAGTTATAAAATTGCTATTATTTTTATATAAACAAATGATATCATTTTTGTTGGCTTACATACCAGTGTAATGCATTGCCTGTTTTACTCTTGTTGCTTAAAAGTAACTAATGTATATATTTTTTGCTCTGATCAAAAGTTTTGGTGCACTAAACTGCAATTCCAGAGGTGATAGTATATGTATACAGCAATACAATTACTAAATTTGCAATGATTATTTTCCTCTCTCTCTCTCTCTCTCTCTCTCTCTCTCTCTCTCTCTCCCTCTCTCTCTCTTAGGGAGAAATTCATGGTGGGCTATTTGCTGATTTGTTGGCTACAGATATATAAATGTAATTATGAAGTGTTTACATTGGATAACAGATTTGGAAACCCCTGTTGTCATATGAAGAAATTAATATCCATGGTGAAAATTTCAAAAGTCACTTAAACATACTTATAAACATGACATGCTTTATGTTCTTTGGTGTTTTTAATACTTCAAACAAAATGAAGAAAGCTTAAAATCTAAACACTCAAATCAGGCAGAACTAGAGAACTGAAGTGAGAATTCTCAAAGCAAATAATACTTCTAGTTTCTTTAATTTTGTTGTATCAAACTTCAAAACTTATCTCAGTTTTCTTTGTTAAGCTGCAAGTTCCTTGAGGACAAGGTTTGTATCATATTAATCTTTGAACCTAGAAGCTCTTGGTAGTAAATTAGTTATCAAAATTTAACGCCACAACCAATCTAAACCTGGCACAGGATGACTAGTGTGTTATTCCTTACTTTCATACAAAATATCATTGTAAGCCAACTCTTTTTGCTTTATTTTTGTTTATTCTCTCTACATTATGACTATTTAAGAATAGAGAAAAGGCAAGAATTACATATTTTGGTTCAAATGTCACTTTTTTTGTAGCTGAGCTGAGTATGAAGAAAATAACTGCAATTATTTCTTTTTAACTCCTGCTGTGGACTGGTCTTGGCCAAAATAAGATTTTGCTATGATTTTTGATGCAACTCACTACTCTCTTTATCTTAAACTGTCTCTAGTTGTTAGTTTTTCTTGATAACACATTCTCTTGTGTGTTGTTTTTTTTGTTTGTTTGTTTTACATTTTATCATTTGAGAAGGGGCATTTTTCTTGGACTCATTGCAATTTTTCTATATAATGCAAGCATTTTTTAGGGGTTTATTGTCAATAATTTTTTCACTCAATGTAATTTCTCAGGATAAATACATTCACATTCAGTGCTTCAATTACCATCAATATGCTGACGACTCAAAAATTTTAATTCTCCCTCTTCCCAGATCTTGCTCCTGACATTAAGATGAATAAAACCAATTCCAACTGGACATTTTCATTTGGATGTTCTACAGTCTTCTCAAGGTTAAAATATCCAAAATTAATTTCATCATCACAGCCTCCTTCCCTAGACCTATGTTTTCTTGTAAATCATATTCTGATTAATGTTCCCACTGTTTCAAATCAGAATTTTGAGAATTATTTCAAATATCTTTACCTTAACCTCCACATATACAAATGAGAAAATATTTTCCCATTATTTATGGTGTTTTTTTCTTTATATCCAACTCCTTAGGTCAGACCCTCATATTCTTTTTCTAGATTATTGAAATAATTTTCTAACTGCTTTTCCCAGATCTAATTTTACATCAATCTAATCTTCTTTGTCCATCAAAATAGTCTATATACAATATCCATCAGACAATGTCATTTTCTAGCTTAAAATCCTCCAATGGGGAAAAAAAAGAAATACAAAAAAATTCTCCAATGACTCCTTCAATGAAGTTTCTCCTTTTGGTGGAACTAATTATTCCTGTCCTTAGAATATTCACTATCATTTTTTTCACTATTTTAGTTGTTTTTGACATTTCTCTTTCCTCCATTTGATTGTAATAACTTTATTTTTAAATTCACTGACTTTTTCAATTTCAAATCGCATATAAAATAATACTTGTCTGGGTAGATACTCAATAAATGCTAGATAATAATGTAAAATTAAAAGAGAAGGAAGAAATATTTAAAAAAATAAATTAAAAGCAATGGATGCAGGCATGTTTATCACCTAAGCACTGGAAAATCTTAAAGATTTGCCAGGTGTAAGTAAAAAAATAAACTGTACACTATTTTGAGAGATAATTTAAAATACACTATATGGTGAAATTCCTGGAAAAAGCTGATGGCTATAGCTGATGTGAAAACTGGTACTTTGTTAATTTTGGAGACAGACTTTGTTGCCAAATCTATTTAATACCTTATTTTTTATATAAGTTTACTTATTTTTAATTACTATTGACATACAATATTACATAGTTTCAAGTGTATAACATAATGATTTGATATTTATATATTTTACAAAGTGATCACCCTAATAAGTCTAGTACTCATTTGACACCATACCTAGTGATTACAACACTAGAGACCTGGTGCACGAAATTCGTGCATGGTGGGGAGGGGTAGTGATCCAGGACCCCTTGGGGTATGTCCAACTGCCAGTTTAGGCCCTGCGGGATAGGGCCTAAGCCGGCAGTCAGACATCCCTCTCACAATCCAGGACCGCTTGCTCCTAACCACTCACTTGCCTGCCTGATCACCCCTAACCACTCAGCTGCCTGCCTGATTGCCCCTAACCACTCACCTGCCTGCATGATCGTCCCTATCTGCTCACCTGCCTGCCTGATAGCCCCTAACCACATCTGCCTGCCTGCCTCATTGCCCCTCACCTGCCTACCTGATAACCCCTAACCACTCGCCTGCCTGCCTGATCGCCCCTTACGGCCTCTGCCTGAGCCACCGCCACTGCTTCATCCAGAAGGTTGTCTGGAAGGATGTCCAGAAGGATGGCTGGAAGGTCATTCAGCTGTCCAGTCTAATTAGCATATTATACTTCTATTATTATAGACTAGAGGCCCGGTGCACAAAATTCGTGCACAGGGAGGGGGTGTCCCTCAGACAAGCTTGCACCCTTTCCAATCTGGGTCCCCTTGAGGGATGTCCCACTGCCGTTTAGGCCCAATCCAGGACTGCTGGCTCCCAACCGCTTGCCTACCTGCCTGCCTGATTGCGCCTAACTACTTCTGCCTGCCAGCCTGATCACCCCCTAACCACTCCACTGCCAGCCTGATCAACGCCTAACTGCTCCCTTGCTGGCCCGATTGCCCCCAACTGCCCTCCCCTGCTGGCCTGGTCACCCCCAACTGCTCTCCCTTGCAGGTCTGGTCCCCCCCAACTACCCTCTCCTGCAGGCCTGGTCCCCCCCAACTGCCCTCCGCTGCTGGCCTGATCGCCCACAACTGCCCTCCCCTGCTGGCCATCTTGTGGCAGCCATCTTGTGGCCACATGGGGGCATCCATCTTTGACCACATGGGGGCGCCCATCTTGTGTGTTGGAGTGATGGTCAATTTGCATATTATTATTTTATTAGATAGGATTTTTGAATATAATTCCTATGATGTACTCTATATCATTTTTATAATTTTATTGTTTAAGATATTACAAATAGTAGCCCATATGTCTCTTTTTCCCCCCACTGACCTGTCCCCAGCCTCCCTTAGCCCCCCAGCACTTGCACTCATCCCCCTGTACTCTATATCTTTATGACTGTTTCTATAACTAGCAATTTATATATCTTAATCCCTTCTCTTTTCTCACCCATTTCAACAACTACTTTTAATCTGGCAACCAACAAATTGTTTTCTGTATCTATGAGTTTGATTCTGTTTTATTTGTTTGTTTATTTTGTTTTTTATATTCCACATATAAGTGAAAGCATAAGGTATTTGATCTTCTGTGTCTGACTTATTTCACTTAGCATAATACCCTCTAGGTCCTTTCATGTTGTCACAAATGGCACAATTTCATTTTTTATGGCCAAGTAATATTCAATTGTATATATGTTCCATATCTTCTTCATGCACTCATGTATCAGTGGACATTTAAGTTGTTTCCATATCTTGGCTATTATAAATAATGCTTCAATGAACATAGGGGTGAATATGTCTTTTCAAATTAGTGTTTTGGGATTCATTGGATAAATATTGAGAAGTTGAATTGCTGAGTCATATGGTAGTTCTGTTTTTAATTTTTAAGGAATCTCCATACTGTTTTCTATAGTGGCTGTACCAATTTACAATCCATCCAACAGTGCATGAGGTTTCCCTTTTCTCCACATCCTCATCAACACTTGTTGTTTGTTACCTTATTGATGATAGCCATTCTGAGAGGTGTGAGGTGATATCTCATTGTGGTTTAATTTGCATTTTCCTGATTAATTATGTTGAGCATCATTTCATATATCTATTGACTAGCTGCATTTTATACTTCATATTTTGTTTCCATTTTTCTATAGAAGTTAGGGGCTTTTCAGTCAGATAGTTATTTTCTATTCTCTGCATTTTTCTAAATTTGAAACTCAAATAAATAGATAATTCAAACATTTTTTTGAGAAAATTAATTCAATGTAAATAAAGTAGATGAAAACAAGTAAGCTGGTTATTTTTATATTGAATAAATTTTATTAAATTGACTGTTTTCTACTCTTTATTCCCCCAAGTTTGATACTGATTTTAAGGAACCTGAGAAAACACATTGTGTTAGTAGAAAGTAAGAATTAAGAAGCTGAAGATGGTTTTAGAAAATGACATCAGAACATACAAAATTAAACTCTTTGTAATAGCTGGATCAGATATTCACAGTCAAACAAATTAAGAAGATAATGCTCTTCTAGGTATAAATTCTACTTTTATTTCAGTTATGACCTAAACCAAAATATACATTTGGCTTAAAATAGTGCTTCTCTCAACCGATTCCCTTAGCTTGGAGAA
Source organism: Plecotus auritus (assembly GCF_963455305.1). Lineage (NCBI taxonomy): Eukaryota > Metazoa > Chordata > Mammalia > Chiroptera > Vespertilionidae > Plecotus > Plecotus auritus. The sequence continues at coordinate 66,365,127 of NC_137784.1, forward strand.
AATGCTTGGGGTGGTGGTGGCTTTATCAAATAAAGGAATACCTTGTTTCACTGCATTTCACAGATAATGTGTTTTCTTGTTTTGTTTTGATTTGTTTTTTTTTACAAATTGAAGGTACGACCCTCTACCAGCAAAAACATTATATGTTGATGGCTTAGAAAATGGTTAGCATTTTCTAACAATAAAGTATCTTTAAATTAAGATGTGTACATTGTTATTTTATTTTTTAGAGTGTTAAAATTATTTATTTTAAAATATAATTGACATATAATATTATATGATGACCACCCCATCAGTACTTCATTGGGCCACCTTTTGCCTTCAATACTGTGGCGATTCTTCTTGGCATTGACTCCACGAGATGTTGAAAGGTGATGCGAGGAATCTGACACCATGCCTGATGAATAGCACTCTCCAGTTCTGTGAGATTTGATGGTTGTGGAACCAGCTGCCTGATGGCTCTTTTAACTTCATCCCACAAATGCTCAATTGGATTGAGATCTGGCGATTGTGGGGGCCACCTAAGCAAGGTAAAGTCTAACTCATGTTCTTGAAACCACTCCTGCACAATATGAGCACCATGGCATGGCTCATTGTCTTGTTGGAAAAAGCCATCTCCATTGGGATACGCCATCAACATGATAGGATGAACTTGATCAGCAACAATACTTAGGTATGTTGTGCTATTCAGATGCTGTTCCACACGAATTAAAGGGCCCAAATCATGCCAGGAAAACATGCCTCAAGCCATAACACTGCCCCCACCAGCTTGAAGGGTTGTACTCATGCATGTGGGGTGCATGCTTTCATGCAGATTCCGCAAAATTCTCAATCTGCCATCTGCATGATGCAACTGGAAGCATGATTCATCAGACCACATGACTTTTTTCCAATGCTCGATTGTCCAATCCTTGTGTTCCTGTGTGAATTGGAGACGTTTTATCTTGGTAACTGCAGACAGCAAAGGTGTTCGAACAGGACTTCGTCTTCCATATCCCATATGATGCAGTGTATGGTTAATTTTCCTACAAACGTCAGGTGGTCATAATAATCTGACCACTCAGTGTATAGCATAGTAATTCGACATTTATGTACCTAACAAAGAGATCACCACAACAAATCTAGTAACCATCTGTCCTTGTACAAAGTTATTACAATATTATTGACTGTATTCTCTATGCTGTACATTACATTTTATAACTGGAACTGTGTACCGCTTAATCCCCTTCATCTTTTCCACCTATTCCCCCACCTCAGTCCCTCCAGCAACCATCAGTTTGCTCTCTGTATATGAGTCTAATTCTGTTTTGTTTTATTTGTCTTGCTTTTTAGATTCCACATACAAGTGAAATCCTATTTAATAAAAGAGTAACATGCAAATTAACCATCACTCCACGACAAAAATGGCAGCACCCATAGCCACAAGATGGCGGTGCCCAGTCCTCTCAGCCCGGATGGAGTCCCCCGGGAGGCGCCCATGCCCCCACGCAGCGATCTCCTCCCAGCGGCAGCCCAGGGTGTCCAGCTGGGAGGTGCCCACACCCCCATGGAGCGATTCCCCACACACACACCTATAGCTTTAGGGTCTCAGCCTGAGAAGCGCCCGTGACTAGGCGAGTGATCCTGCCCCACTGGCAGCCTAGGGAAGTCCACCTTGGAACTTCTCTTGCTCCCAGTCGAGTGATTGGAAATGGGGGGAGGTGGGTATCTGGGCAATGCTGCCCAGCAAACGTCTCCCATTGGGGAGAAACTTCTGACCAGGTTAGGGAGGTAAATGGATATTGATTAAAATCTTTACAAACTGCAAATGAAATGTCTGAGGTAGGTTTTCACATCGGAAGTAACTTACAACTAATTTCTGAAGGCAAACGGGGACACTGCAGTTACATTACTGGGGAGTACCCCATGGTCCGGAGGTTGGCTCTGCAAGGCGGTGGCGGGTGCTCCCCACCCTGGTTCCTCAGCACCTTGGGCAGGGCTTGAGCCCACCCAGGAAGGCCTTTTCCCCTACAGTTTTCACCAAGGCAGGGAGGTTTTGTAGACATGAATAAGAAGTGCCCACGCACAAGTCCTGAAGATGCCGGGGCCGGCAGAAATGACAAACCGGGAAAAGAGCAAAACCAGAAACACCACCGATCCCAACATAGATCATCTTTTTTTCAGATGACGGTGTGTTTCCCTCTTCTTAGTCTTCTGGAAGCAAGACAGATTCAAGTACTAACGATTCTACCAATGGAAAAGTTAAGAGAAAGAGAGGACAGAAAATGAATAAAAGGAGAAAAGAAAGAAAGGACAAAAGATGAAACATCAAGAAAAAGAAAGAGAAGGAAGAAAGGAAGAAACAACCACATGATATCACCTTTCCAAGGTCTCATGAAATTCCTGTTTAAGGAGTTTATTTTATGACACTTTTAGTTTGGGTTTACATTATTACTGGTTTGCAAGACCACAGCAGGTACACTGTCCAATACATTTTTTTTAATATATTTTATTGATTTTTTACAGAGAGGAAGGGAAAGGGATAGAGAGCTAGAAACATTGATGAGAGGGAAACATCGATCAGCTGCCTCCTGCACACTCCCCAATGGGTGTGTGCCCCCAACCAAGGTACATGCCCTTGACTGGAATCGAACCTGGGACCCTTGAGTGTGCAGGCTGATGCTCCATCCACTGAGCCAAACTAGTTAGGGGTGTCCAATATGTTAAAGAAAAAACCCTATCTAATAAAGAGGGAATATGCAGGGGAGGGCATTTGAGGGTGACCGGGCTATCAAGGGAGGGCAGTTTGGGACGACCAAAACCAGCAGGGGAGCAGTTAGGCATCGATCAGGCTGGCAAGGGAGTGGTTAGGGGGTGATCAGGCTGGCAGGCAGAAGTGGTTAGGGGCAATCAGGCAGGCAGGCGAGCGGTTGGGAGCCAGCAGTCCCGGATTGTGAAAGGGATGTCCGACTGCCTGTTTAGGCCCGATCCCACAGGGAAAACCCCTGAGTGGTCCCAGATTGGAGAGGGTTCAGGTTGGGCTGAGGGACACCCCCCCCAGTGCACGAATTTCATGCACCGTGCCTCTAGTCATACAATATTTGTCTTCTCTGTCTGACTTGTTTCACTTAGTGTATTTCCCTCTAGGTCCATCCATAAGAGAAAATGATGTAATCAAGAGATGTGGTAGACATGAAATGTACAAGGCTGCTTCCTGTGTAACATGGCATACTGTTTTATTTGTATTGTTGTTTCTGAGTTTTCTTTGAGATTAATTTGAAAATTTACCAGAAATAAACTGGAAACGTTATAAAGATTAGTAATGCCCAGCCTAAGTAAGGGCTATCAAAATAGGCACACATGTATTTTTTAGAGACTATAAATTGGATACACTCACAAAAGTCATTTTAACACTGCATATCAAAAGACTTAAAATATGAATACACTTTTAGATGCATCAACTTCTTTTTAAAGAATTTATCATCAAGTAGTAATTAGAGAAGTAGGGAAAATGATTGTATAAGGATGCTCATTAATGAGTTATCGATAATAGTCAAATATTTGGGGGTGAATACACATTAGGGCAGACAATGTAAAATATGGTGCTCTTATATATTTACAAAAATAATGATAGAGATATTAACATTGCAATTTGTCATAAAACTATATAATGTAATTATTTACACATTTTAAATATGCATACTACGAATATGAAGACAAATCTGTCAGGATCATATAATTTTACTTGAAACATTTTTTTCTTTATTGATTTTCACATATGTGTCCTCATCCCCGCCATTGCCCCCCTAAATCCTGGCTCGTGCCTTCACCCTCCTAGTGTCTGTGTCCACTGGTTATGCTTCTATGCATGCATACAAGGCCTTTGGTTGATCTCTCCCCCTCCCCCCCACACCCACCTCTACCTTCCCTCTGAAGTTTGACAGTCTCATCGATGCATCTCTGTCTTGATCTGTTTTTGTTCATCAATTTATGTTGTTCATTACATTCCACAAATGAGTGAGATCATGTGATATTTATCTTACTCTGACTGGCTTATTTAGCTTTGCATAATGCTTTCCACGGCCATCCATGCTGTTGAAATGGTGGGTGTTCCTCCCTTTATACAGCAGGATAGTATTCCATTGTGTAGATGTACCACAGTTTTTTAATCCACTAATCTGCTGATGGGCACTTAGGCTGTTTCCAAATCTTAGCTATTGTAAGTTGTGCTGTTATGAACATAGGGGTGCATATATCCTTTCTGATTGGTGTTTCTAGTTTCTTGGGACACAGTCCTAGAAGTGGGATTACTGGGTCAAATGGCAGTTCCATTTTTAGTTTTTTGAGGAAACTTCATACTGTTTTCCACAGTCGCTGCACCAGTCTGCATTCCCACCAGCAGTGCACGAAGGTTTCTTTTTCTCCACATCCTCGCTAGCACTTGTCATTTGTTGATTTGTTAATGATAACCATTCTGACAGGTGTGAGATGGTACCCCATTGTTGTTTTGATTTGCATCTCTCGAATTATTAGTGACTTTGAACATATTTTCATATGTCTTTTGGCCTTCTGTATATCCTCTTTCAAAAAGTGTCTATTTAGGTCCTTTGTCCATTTTTTGATTGGATTGTTTATCTTCCTTTTGTTAAGTTGTATGAGTTCCCTTAAATGTTGGGGATTAAACCCTTATAGGAGATAATTTTGGCAAATATGTTCCCTCATTGTTATTTTAGACATGATGCTATATCACATGTAATAGACTATAGAATAGTGTTAATATAATTTTTCTATGCACTGGGAAACCAACAAATAATGTAGGTATTGCTTTATTGCAGTGGCTTACAAATGAACTTGCAATATCTCTTAGGTATGCCTGTAATTATAAATTATTCTTGCGTTTTAACTTATAATAATTAGTAGTATTTTTACTAATCTATTTTAAACCTAAACTATAACTTGCTCTCAGGTTATCACAAATGAAATGTTAAATTGCCACTGTAATTCCAAGGTGTTTTCTTATAGATATCTAAAGTGAACACAGATTTAGCCAATATGTTGGCACTTAAACACTTCATTAAACTAGGATACTTTGAAGGTTATTAGGTCTAATTTTATATTGGTGTGTTATCCAACCCCAAATCATATGTATCAGAACAATGTCAGCATGTTCTAGGAAGTTTTTATAAGAGGTCACTTTTATTTCCTGCATTTCATATAATGTTTTTCATAGTTTCTTATTTTGGGAGCATGTATGCATGTAATAAGAACTCCATGGTGTTTTATTTTAGCATAAACTTTAGTGGACACCAAACAGTGCTTTGGCAGAGTGGAAAGACAGGAAATAGGAAAAAAAAAACTGGAAGAAGGAAGTTGTTTTTTGTTATGCCACTGGAATAGTCCAATAGAGGTGGGTAGTTAGAAGTTGAATATATATAGTTTGGAATTCTGTAGGTAGTTCAAGAATACAGATAGAAACTTTGAATTTATAGGCATAAAAGTGTAGTCATGGGCATGTCTGAAGTTATCTAGGAAGAGCCTATGTAGTAAAAAGAGAAGGCAGAGAGGATGGATCCATCAACTTCATCAATATTTCAGGGGTGTCCAGGCAGAAAAACTTGAAAAGAGAGCAGGAGAAAATATCCATAATGATAAGGGAAAACCAGGAGAAAAGTGTGTCATAGAAACTGAGCAAAGAGAGTCTAAAGAAGGAGACAGTTGTTCAACAATCTCAAATCTACACTAATAAAAGAGAAACTTGCAAATTAACCATCACTCCTCTATACCCACAAGCCACGCCCACCAGCCAATCAGGAGCGAGTATGAAAATTAACCCAACCAAGATGGCTGTGGCCATGGAGAAAGCAGGAGGCTTGAGTTGCCCCCGGCGATGGAGGAAGCCAAGTTTCCCTAGCCCTGGCCTGCCTTGGCCGCCACTTAAGGCTAAAAAGTTCAATTGTAGAAGATAAATAAATCCCAGATACCAGGGCCTCCGCTTGGGTCGCCGGGGGGTGTGGCCAGCCCACAAACCACCAAAGGTCCCTCAGCCAGGCCACCCCATGCCCCAAGGGAACCCCCACCCTGATCTGGGACACTCTTTAGGGCAAACCAGCCAGCTCCCAGCAGTGCACCAGGCCTCTATCCTATCTAATAAAAGAGTAATATGCAAATTGACCATCACTCCAACACACAAGATGACTGCCCCTATGTGGTCAAAGATCCTGCCCCCATGTGGACACAAGATGGCCACCACAAGATGGCCAGCAGGGTAGGGCAGTTGGGAGGGACCAGGCCTTCAAGGGAGGACAGTTGGGGGTGATTGGGCCTGCAGGGGAGGACAGTTAGGGGTGACTAGGCTGGCAGAGGAGGGAAGTTGGGGGCGACCAGGCCTGCAGGGAAGGGCAGCTGGGGGAGACCCAGGCCTGCAGGGGAGGGCAGTTAGGGGTGACCAGGCCTGCAAGGGACGGCAGTTAGGGGCAATTAGGCTGGCAGGGGAGCAGTTAGGCATCAATCAGGCTGTCAGGGGAGTGGTTAGGGTGTGATCAGGATGGCAGGCAGAAGTGGTTAGAAGCAATCAGGAAAGCAGGCAGGCAAGCAGTTGGGAGCCAGCAGTCCTGGATTGAGAGAGGGATGTCCAACTGCCCATTTAGGCCCAATCCTACTGGGATTGGGCCTAAACGGGCAGTCAGACATCCCTCGAGGGGTCCCAGATTGAAGAGGGTGCAGGCTGAGCTGATTGACACACACACTCCGTGCACAAATTTTGTGCACCAGGCCTCAAGTATCAAATATATATGAAGTAAGATAAGGAAAGCAAAGTGACACATGCATTTAGAAACACTAAGCCTACTGATAAATCTAAGAAGACCTGTGTTCAAAGGAATGTAGGGTTTGTTGGGAATCCATATGGTTGAATGTTAGGGACAATGGTCAATAAGTAAGTAGAGGGAGGAAATGTAGACTGCTCTAGTGATGACTCAACTATAAAGAAAACAGTTTGATGGCTAGAGAGATTTATGCTACTGACAAAGGATATAAAGAATGTATCTGAGAAACAATTTCTTAGAGAAACAGAAGAAGCAGAAGGGGAAAAATCAACCATGTGAAGAAAAAAGACCCTCTTCCATTAGAATTATAAGATAATAAATAAAAGAAAACATGAATATGGAGAACCACTGTAGGAAGGAAAGAAGAAAATTGAGGGAATTCTTGATTTATGGCATTACTTTCCTCAGTGCAGTGACAGGCTGTCTTCTTCTGAGACTGAAAGAGAAGGTAGAATTTTAGATTTAAGAGAAAACAACACAAGTCTGGAATAGACAATATGGAGCAGTGTAAAAGAATGCGAGTGCTTATCTATTTGGTGACTAAGAATTACTGGAAAGTATTGCATATCCATCTAAACTTGTAAATTATAAATTTACTAGAGGCCAGTTGCATGAAATTGGTGCATGGGGCAGGGGGTGTCCCTCAGCCCAGCCTGCGCCCTCTCCAATCTGGGACCCCTTGAGGGATGTCCGATTGCCCTACCCGGATCAAGCCAAAATGGGCACTCAGACATCCCTCTCACAATCCAGGACTGCTGGCTCCCAACTGCTCACCTGCCTGCCTTCCTGATTGCCCCTAACTGCTTCTGCCTGCCAGCCTGATCACCCCCTAACCACTCCCCTGCCAGCCTGATCAATGCCTAATTTCTCCCATGCCAACTAGGTGGCCCCCAACTGCCCTCCCCTGCAGGCCTGGTCACCCCCAACTGCCCTCCCCTGCTGGCCTGATTGCCCCCAACTGCCTTCCCCTACAGGCCTGGTCCCCCCAACTGCTCTCCCCTGCAGGCCTGGGTCCCCCCCGCCCACAACTGCCCTTCCCTGCAGGCCCAGTCACCCCCAACTTCCCTCCTCTGCTGGCCTGGTCACCCCTAACTGCCCTCCCCTGCAGGCTTGATCACCCCCAACTGCCCTCACTTGCAGGTCTAGTCCCTCCCAACTGCCCTCCCCTGCTGGCCTGATCGCCCACAACTGCCCTCCCTGGCAGACCTGGTCCCTCCCAACTGCCCTCCCCTGCTGGCCATCTTGTGGTGGCCATCTTGTGTCCATATGGGGGCATCCATCTTTGACCACATGGGGGCAGCCATCTTGTGTGTTGGAGTGATGGTCAATTTGCATATTACTCTTTTATTATATAGGATTGTAACTTTCATATAAATAATTATATGACACTCCTTGAAGATCCAGATGAAATGGTACCTGAACTATAAAAATTCCTCTGACACAAACAACAGAATTTACATGTCCTTCTCTTATGATACCACTAAACCTAAATTTACCTCTGTAATTGCATCATGTATTATTCATAGCTTATTTGTGCTACATGCTGCTCCTCAACCATATATTGAGCTTCTAGAATGGCAGTGCTTTGGATTTCAGTGTCCTATCTAATAAAAGAGTAATATGCAAATTAACCATCACTCCATTACGCCCACAAGCCACACCAACCAGCCAATCAGGAGTGAATATGCTAATAAACCCAACCAAGATGGCTGCAGCCACAGAAAGCAGGAGGGAGGCTTGGGTTTCCCCGGCAATGGAGGAAGCCAAGCTTTCCGCCTGCCCTTGCTGGCCTAGGCCTCCACTCAAGGCTACAAAGTTTCAATGATAGAAGATACATAAACCCAAACAGAAATGGCGGCATCCATGGAGCTGGAAAAAGGAGGCTAGGGTTGCCCCGGGCGATGGAGGAAGCCAAGCTTTCAGCACACCCTGGCTGGCCCAGGCCTCCGCTTAAGGCTACAAAGTTTCAATTATAGAAGATACATAAATCCCCCCCAAAATGGCTGCCGCCATGGAGCAAGCAGAAGGCTTGGCTCCACTCCAGGCTACAAAGTTTCAATTGTAGAAGATAAATAAACCCCAGATCCCAGGGCCTCTGCTTGGGTCACCAGGGGGCGTGGCCGGCCTGCAAACCACCACAGGCCTCTCGCCCAGGCCACCCCATGCCCCAAGGGAACCCCCACCCTGATCCGGGACACCCTTCAGGGCAAACCAGCTGGCCCCCACCCGTGCACCAGGCCTCTATCCTATCTAATAAAAGAGTAATATGCAGATTGTCCATCACTCCAACACACAAGATGGCTGCCCCCATGTGGTCAAAGATCCTGCCCCCATGTGGACACAAGATGGACACCACAAGATGGCCAGCAGGTGAGGGCAGTTGGGAGGGACCAGGCCTGCAAGGGAGGGCAGTTTTGGGCTATCAGGCCAGTAGGGAAGGGCAGTTGGGGGGGACCCAGGACTGCAGGGAAGGGCAGTTAGGGGTCACCAGGCCTGCAGGGGAGGGCAGTTAGGGGAAAACGGCTGGCAGGGGAGCAGTTAGGCATCGATCAGGCTGGCAGGGGAGTGGTTAGGGGGTGATCAGGCTGGCAGGCAGAAGCAGTTAGGGGCAATCAGGAAGGCAGGCAGGCGAGCAGTTGGGAGCCAGCAGTCCTGGATTGTGAGAGGGATGTCCAACTGCCCATTTAGGCCTGATCCTGGTGGGCTTAAATGGGCAGTCGGACATCCCTCAAGGGGTCCCAGATTGAAGAGGTTGCAGGCCGGGCTTAGGGACAGCCCCCTCCCCCGTGCACGAATTTCGTGCACCGGGCTTCTAGTATATAAATAAATGTTTGTTGAATAAATAATGAGTAATTATTCATCCTTCTAGGGTAGTGCATGTGTAAATAATCATTACTACTTCTCTCAAAATCCCTTCCCTGCATTTGTTCTAGCCCAGGTACTCTGACTACATAATTTTTCAAAATGTATCTAGTATAATCTAGAGAAGAGTGTAATTTTGATAGCACAGTAGATGAACTAATCTGAGATGTTTAAATTCCTGATTTAGAAGCTCAGAAAAGAAGCAGGAATGGTCCTAGCCAGTTTTGCTCAGTGGTTGGAGCGTAGGCCCTCAGACTGAAGGGTCTTTGTTTTTATTCCAGTCAAAGGTATTTACTTCAGTTGCAGGCTTCATCCCTGGTCTGGGCACATGTGGGAGGCAACCAATCTGTGTGTCTCTCTCACGTGGATGTGTGTCTCTCTCTGTCTCTGCCCCTCCTTTCCACTCTTTTTAAAAAATTATTGAGAAAAAAAAATGTCCTTCACTAAGGATTAACAAGAAAGGAAGGCAGAAAGAAAGAAAGAGAGAGAGAGAGAGAGAGAGAGAGAGAGAGAGAGAGAGAGAGAGAGAGAGAAAGAAAGAAAGAAAGAAAGAAAGAAAGAAAGAAAGAAAGAAAGAAAGAAAGAAAAGAACCATGTATGACAAGTGATTATAGTACAAAGGTAATTTTTTGTATAATGTTAAAATTATATTTTTTCACATTTTATTTCAGGGAATTAATTTACTATTATACATACTACAGGTCAATCTATTAATTTGATAGATTGATAATTTAAAATATGAATAATTTAAAAGGTGGCTTGTACTTGAATTTTTTTTTCAAAAATATTTTCTTTGTATTTATTGTCAAACAATCATTATGTGCAGACCTCCCAACCTCAGGAACATGGAGGAAATGTGATGTGCAGGACTGAAGTCTAGTCCATGTGCTTTCTTTTTAACTACAGTACTAGCTACTTGTGGAAAATGGGGTATGTTTTAATGATGTGTTGTATAATAAAGTTTTCATGAAAAGCATTTCAACCCAAATTAGGTCATTTATTTCTTTTAATAGAAGTTTAGATTTACTCATTCACATTGTGCAGATAATATTCCCTCTTCTCTCACAATAATTTTTCAATCCTTTTTTAACGTATGTGACCAATTTTGGGTGAATCAATTTTCAAGGATGAATTAACAGGCTTTTTCCATAAAAATCCAGGTGATGATAAAATACTTATTTTAAAAATCACACTGACATTTCCCATGTTCAAAGTGATACTTATTATGTTATACTAAGGGATTCTATAGCAGCACAGTGATTAAAAACTAGCTTTTTGTTCAAATGAGTTGTAAATTAATTATTTACTGTACTTACCAGTCTTTCATTTGATGATATACTGCTAAATAAATAATTCATATACATTCTACACTGAAAGTTGTAAGAATAAAAGTAACTGATCATCTGTGAGTTATCATGAGATTCTATTATTTTTGAGGACATCCCCCATCTTATCTACCCACCCCCACACTTTCCTGGAAGTTCCATTTAGAATATGAATAATCCTCAATTTTCAAACTTATAAGGGAGCATATTCTTAGAGCTGTATTATATATCAGGAAAGGAAAACGTTCTATACTTTGTAATTTAGCTTCCTGTAACATTGTACCCTATCAAAGAGCATTGAAATGCTATTTATGTTCTGGGTTTCAAATATACTTTTGCTTATGAGGTTATCTTTCCCTTTAGAAACAATCCAGTTTGTTCTCCAGTAGAAAATGCAATTAATCTGCTTAACAATATGCATCATGTTGGTTTTAGGTAGGGGGAAAAAGAAGTTTCAGTCAGAAACAAAAGAGGGGGTGACGTAAGTATTTTTTTCCTAAAGATATTAAATATATTTAACTGTGAGAAAGCGTGAAGGTTCATACAGAGTGATGCTACTACCCATAATTTATTCATTCATTTATTCACTATGTGTGTGTCATTATTATAAGCACTGGGAAAATAGTAGTGAACAAATAAACAAAACCTCTGCCCTAATGGAGCTCGTATACTTGTGGGAGAAGATAGAATATAAACAAAATAAATAAGAAACTTATATAGCATATCAAAATGTGATAAGTATTATGGGGGAAAATGAAGAATGAAAGAGGAGTGAGTGGGATATACAATTTTACATAGGATGGTCAGAGTATAATTCATTCAGATAGTTATATCTGAGCAATAATCTGGAGGCAATGAAGTGAACCATATGTATATCTGGGGTAAGATAATTCCTACCATAAAGAGAAGCAAATGCTGCCCAGCCAGTGTTGCTCAATGGTTGCGCATTGACCTAGGAACCAAGAGGTCACAGTTCAATTCCTGGTCAGAGCACATGCCATGGTTGCAGGCTCAATCCCCATTTGGGGGCTTGCAGGAGGCATCCAATCAATTATTCTCATCATTGATGTTTCCATCTCTCTTTTCCTTTCTTTCTCTCTAAAATCTGTATATAAAAAGAGATTCCACAGAGTTCTCTAGCCACTTCCACCATGTGAGGATACAACCTGGAAAAGGACCATTACCCAAGCATGCTGGCACAGCAATCTTGGACTTCCAAGCTCCATAGCTCTGAGAAAGAAATTTCTGTTGTGCATAAGCTACCCAGTCTGTGGTGTTTTATTATAGCAGCCCAACAAAGATAGAGGAATAACATGACTTGATGTGCCCCAAATGATCATGGAAAAACCTAGCAAAACTTACTATTGAAAGCATATTTCCTTTGTTTCCTAGCCTCAGTGGACTTGCTACCTCTTTTCAGTAAATTTGGAATCACTGTTCATAACTCTGTTGTGATTACCACTATTTTTCCCCATTGCATTTCTGTAATTGTATTTTATGTTGTATATTAGCAGGGTAATACATTAAATACAAATTTATAATGATACATTATTAAAATTATGAATTCAAATTTCATAATGATGATAAAAAGACTCATATTACTATTATGTTCATTATTGCTTGATCACAGGCTTTTATAGAATGTAGCTATGTGTAGAACACAATTCAATTTCTCTTCAAACTTTATCATCAGCAGAATAGATAAGTAATGCCATTAGGCATAAAGAACCTTTTTCTTATTTCTAAAAGGTTTAAATTGTTCCCATTTTAGAAGCAGAAAAAAAAGAAAGAGTCCTTAGTTACTTTGAAATGTAAATGTATTAATACAAACTCCATAATTAACACCATATTTAGGTAAATAATGTGGAAAGTTTACCTTTGTTGATGCCAAAGAGATTTTCTTCAAGATTTGGTTAATAGGACAGTAATATGATTGGGCTATACTATGATAGCTATATTTTCTTAACGAATTTCATAAAATAAACTGATATTTTTAAAGAAATGCCAGGAGGGTAAAAAGGTTACTGAAAGACTTGAAGATATAACATGGGATTATCTTTCTCTTCTGTTTTTCTTTATTAAGATTAACATTTAGAATATTCTAATTGTATAAAGCCTTATAGGTCTTTGGCTATTACCCTTAGAGATGGAAACCATTGAAGGAACTCAAGCAAAGTAGTAATGTGTGTATATATATATATATATATATATATATATATATATATATATATCCGGGGATCCTTAGGGGGAATATATATATATACCAGAGGCCCAATGCATGAAATTCATGCAAGAGGCTTGGCCCCCACTTCCGCTGCAGCTGCCTCTGACTCAGCCCCCACCGCTGTGCCTTCATCCAGATGGTTGTCCCAAAGGATATCCGGTCTAATTAGCATATTACGCTTTTATTATACATATCCTAATATATAAAAACTCTGGGTTGTAACGACTGAGGCTTGACCAACCGGAAGTCAGTGCAGTCAGCGCTGGGTTCATTATTAGTGCATAAAAATGCCATGGATTTTTTAGTGTAAATTTTGTATCCTGCTATCTTTCTGAGTTCATTTATTATCTATAGTAGTTTTTTAAAAATATGTATTTATTGATTTTTAGACAAAGAGGAAGGGTAAGGGATAGAGAGATATAAACATCAATGGGAGTTGAACATCATGGATCAGCTGCCTCCTGCACAGCTCCTACTGGGGATCAAGCCTGCAACTAAGGTACATACCCTTGACATAATAGAACTTGAGACCCTTCAGTCCACAGGCTGATGCTCTATCCACTGAGCCAAACCAGCTATGGAAAACCTAGTAGTGTTTGGATGGAGTCTTTACGGTTTTCTATTTACAGTATCATGCAATCAGCTAATAATGAGACTTTTACTTCCTCTCTTCCAAATTGGGTGCCTTTTATTTCTTCTTCTTGTCTGTTCACTATGGCTAGGATTTCCAGTACTATGTTGAACAAGAGTGGTGAGAGTGGGCATCCCTGTCTTGTTCATGTTCTTAAGGGAAATGAGTTTAGTTTTTGCCCATTGAGTGTGATGTTAGCTGTAGGTTTGTCATACATGGTTTTTATTGTGTTGAGGTACGATCCCTCTATTCCCACTTTGCTGAGAGTTTTTATCCAAAAAGGGTGTGGCATTCTGTCTAATGCTTTTTCTGCATCTATTGATATGATCATGTGATTTTTGTCTTGCAATCTGTTTATGTGCTGTATCACATTTATTGATTTGTGAATACTGTACCAGCCTTACATCCCCAGAATAAATCTCCATCGGTCTTGGTGTATGATATTTTAAATTTATTACTGAATTCCATTTGCTAAAATTCTGTTGATGATTTCAGCATCTATGTTCATCAGGGATATTGGCCTATAATTCTCTTTCTTTGTAGTGTCTTTATCTGGTTTTGGAATTAGGGTAATGCTAGCCTCATAGAAAGAGCTTGGAAGTGTTCCTTCCTCTTGAATTATTTTGAAATCGTTTGAGGAGGATAGGTGTCAGTTCTTCTTTGAATATTTGGTAAAACTTCCCTGGGAAACCATCCATACCAGGGCTTTTGTTTGCTGGGAATTTTTTTTTTCATATTATTGTCTCAATTTCATCAGTAGTTATCAGTCTATTCAGGTTTTCTGATTCTTCCTGATTAAATTTTGGAAAGTTGTATTTGTCTATGAATATATTCACAGAAGGAACAGAACAAGAATATACACAAGATCCCTATAGCCCCAACAAAAGTGACCACCAGAGAAAAGAGAATTAGGAAGGAGAAAAGGGAGAAATAAAGAAAGAAAAATATGGGTAGAAAACACAACGAAACAAATAAACAAACAAATAAACCAAAAAGTACAAACAAAAAACACCCAGAGTAAGTGGGGGTCAGAATCTATAGATGCAGAGCTTAAATAAAGAAAACAAGGTTAAAGACTTAGATAAATAGGGGGAGGACCATGGTTTAGAATAAAGGATGGAGAAAAGAAATGAGAAGACAAGAAAATAATTATAAAAGGAGAATAGAAGACAGAGCACATAGTCCTAAATTTAGGAAGTGAAACAAGTTAAGAAATTAGGAGAAGAAAAGAGAAAGAGAAGAGAGAAAACACTTTTAAAAATTGAGTGATTAAAAAAACACACAAAAAGAAAACAGAAAGGGAAATTGAGTAGCCTCTCTTTGCCTGCTTTCATGGAATACGATGATATAATGGGTATTTTTTCCTGTTCCAGAGCTATAGGGAAGAGGAAATTAGACATGAACAAAACAACATAGACTACAATAATAACAAATCAATAAAACAGATAAAGAAGATCAATTTTTAAAAAGGGTAAAAAAGAGTAAAACTAAAAAGGAGAAAGGAGAAGAAAATGAGAGGAAAAAAGGGAAGAAAGAAAAAAAAAAGGTGCAAAAAAAAGTAAAAAAAAAATATGAAGTGTTGTTCACTTCAGTCCAGTTTTAATACCCTGTGGAAACTGAATTAGGACCCCATTCTTCTGTTCTGTCTGCCAATTCTGGAATTCCTGTTGTTGCAGAAGACCAAAGAAAAACTAAGCAATGCTTTAGAGAAAAAGAGTTATACTGTTTATTTACTCTGGCGGACTCAGAGGAATAACTTCCCAAATCTGAGTAAAGTAATATGCAGAGGGCTTCTCTTTTATATCTTTCTGGGTCTTTGTCCTTCAAGTATGGATTATGCTTCCGGTCCCTTCGCAGGTTTTTGCAAAAAGGCCCCAGGTGTTGCGGATCTTGAGACCATATCTGATGGTCTGGCCTGGCACCAGCACTAATAACCCCCTCTCTGGGGCTGTGCATTGTTCAGAGTTTATGGCCTCTGTATTTAGGTAACAGGTTTTGCAAGGCCAGTTTCTGGGAAAGAGGTAGTGACTTAATTATAGGTTATCAGGAATGCTTGCTGGCACAGATCCAGAATGCTAGCCCCCCAAATATCAGGGTTACATTGGAATTAGCCTTTTTTTAGCCTTCTCACTGTTAGGTACTTAGGTGTTAATCACTGTCAGGCACTGCCTTTTGGCTTTTTGCACCCTGCTTGAAGCATCAAGTGATCCATTGGTTCACTTCTTGTGTCTGTCTCCACAGGCCTTGGCTGAAAGCAAGATGGACCAATCTGCTTTCTGTTCCTGTCTTCCAGCTGTCAATCTTAATCAAACAAGAGTCTCTTTCTGACAGGGCTTTAGGTGGGGTTGGTGCTGTTTCACTTTCAGGGAATATGATGGATTTTTTTTTTCCTGTCCCAGAGCTACTACTCTGTGAGTGGCCCAAAATATTACTCTACCCTTGACTGGAAAGAGGTCCTTTATATGAGAACAGTGGGATCAGCTGAGAACCTGTAGTTTTATCAGTGTGATTCCTAGAATAGTGGAGCAGATTACCCTCCTTCCAATCCAGTCATGGAGGGTTCCTTGAGACTGTTCAGACCCATATGCTTGGCCTCTGCCTTTATTTCCTCAGTAAAGCTCAAAATGCAAGGTGTGGCAGGCTGTATCACCTAGGGCGGGATTTTTTCCCTTTAACCTGACCTCTGGGTGTTTGGAGGAGGTAGCTCCTCCCAGGGAAAATGGCCATTTCAGTTTGGAAGTATATGAATGACCCAATGCAGGACTCCTGGCTACTGCTTTCCAAGTCTCCCTTCCCTGCTCCTCCGGGCCCTCTCCTCAGGCACCTCAAGTCTGTGCCTCCCTCCCTGTGAAAGGGCGGGGAAACTCCATGTTCCTTTTGTTCTATGTCCTCCACCTCGTGGAGTCAGGTTCCTGCCCTAGAACCTCTTCAAGAGCCCAACCCACACTTTTGGATTAGCCAATAGAAATGCAAGGGGAAGGTAAGCCGCCCCCTGCCCCCATGTGCAACCTGATCCCGACCAATCAGCAGAGACCACACTACCTCACCACTCCTACCTCTCCCAGGCCCCCTATAAATCAGCGCGTTTGGGGGCTGACTGACTCTCTCTCTCCACCTCGCCGCTGCGCCAGTGTGTGTGTGTGTGTGGGACTGAGCTCGAGCTAGCTCGATTAAAAGGCTCTTTGCTTTTGCATTGGACTCGGCTCCCTCGTGGTCTTTGGGAATCACGAAATCTGGGCATAACATTTGGGGGCTCGCCCGGGATCCCCAAGAACCTCAAGGGACCCCCGATCCGGAGAGTCTGACTGGCCACGGTAGGTGTCTGTCTGTTCCTTGTCTCTTTTTTGTGTGAGCTCATTTCTGAATCTCTGGTAGTGCCCGAAGCGGTCTAGGTGGACGCACCAGAGGACCACGGGCGGGAGGAATCGGGAGACGTCCTGATCCTCCTTCAGGAGGGACGAGTATTCCCCTCAAACCTCTGGTACGAGGTGGGTCGCTCCCACCGATCGGCGTGAGGCCGTCGTCCGCACTTTCGGTTTTGTCAGTTTTTGTTCCAACGATTCGCATTGGAAAGCTTGTCTAAAGGGCCCTTTGTTTGTCTGTGTCTGTGTTTTTCTGTTTTGTTTTGTGGACTCTGTTGACGGACATCATGGGACAGACTCAAACCACTCTTTTAAGCATTATGGTTGATCATTTCAAAGAGGTTAAGGGAAGAGCTAGCAACCTCAGTGTAGAGGTCCGGAAGGGCCGGTGGCAAACTTTTTGTTCTAGGGAATGGCCGACTTTTAGTGTTGGGTGGCCGCCGGAGGGGACCTTCGACCTCCCCACCATCCACCGGGTGAGGGACATCATCTCTCAGCCCAAGAAGGGACATCCTGATCAACTCCCTTACATTATTACTTGGCAGGACCTCGTGGAAGATCCACCCTCCTGGCTTAAGCCCTTTCTGTCCCCGCGCTCCCTGGAGCTGAAACCCATACTTGCTTTGCAGGAAACGGAGAAGGTGAAGAAGAAGGACCTCATCCCGCCTTCAGCTCCCCTCTACCCTGTCTTTCAGGGGGGAACTGAAGAGGAACTAATCTTTCCTCTCTCATATCAGCCCCCTAGAAGTTCACAGGGGGGCGATGCTCCCAAGCAAAGGGGAGCGTCTGGGGGCGGAGTTCCGGGAGCGTCTGGGGGCGGAGTTCCGGAAGCAGCTGCGGTTCCAGTGGGAAGCCCGCCTCTTACTAGACAAAGGGCTCAGAGGGAACTGTCTGTCACAGCCCCTGACTCCACTATTAAAGCCCTACCTTTACGAGCCGCAGGGCCCCCAGATGCAGATGGCAATCAACTCCATCACTATTGGCCTTTTGCCACTAGTGACCTTTACAACTGGAAGGCTCAGAATCCTAAGTTCTCTGAGAAGCCAGCAGGGCTTATTGATCTGTTAGATTCTGTCCTTTTCACCCACCAGCCCACGTGGGATGACTGCCAACAGCTTTTACAGGTCCTGTTCACAACTGAGGAGAGGGAAATAATCCTCAATGAGGCCCGGAAAGTGGTTCCAGGCGTGGACGGGAACCCAACAACCAACCCGGTCCAGATAGATGTCTCTTTTCCCTTAACTAGGCCTGAATGGGATTTCAACACGGCAGAAGGTAAGGAGAGGCTCCGGGTCTACCGCCAGACTCTAATGGGGGGTCTCCGAATGGCTGCTAGAAAGCCAACTAATTTGGCCAAGGTAGGGAGTGTTCAGCAGGAAAGGGATGAGTCTCCAGCTATCTTTTTAGAACGGATCATGGAGGCATACCACACCTACACCCCCATGAATCCAGAAGCTCCTGAAAACAAGGCAGCTGTGATCATAAGCTTTGTAAACCAATCGGCTGGGGATATTAAAAAGAAACTGCAAAAAGTAGATAGGCTGGGGGAGAAGAGTTTAAAGGACCTACTGGAGGTAGCCGAGAAGGTGTATAATAACAGGGAGCCCCCGGAAGAAAGGCAGGCTCACGCTGCGTCGGCTGCGAGCAGCAAACAAACCCGAGACCTAGCTAAGATCCTGCTCGCCACCACCGCGGACTCTTCAGAGGAACGGAACCGCCGTCTCCGCCAACTCGCCAGCAACCAGGAGGACGGTAAGGGGACCGCCCGGGGCGGGAGGCGGAAGCTGCAGAAAGATCAGTGTGCTTACTGTAGGGAGATAGGGCACTGGAAACAAGAGTGCTCGAGAAGGGCCAGCAAAAAGGGAGGCGAAGCAGATCGAGTGAAGGTCCTGGAGCTAGATGAACTGAGTGACTAGGGGAGTCGGGGTTCGGATCCCCTCCCCCAGCCCAGGGTAACTCTTAAAGTGGAGGGGACCCCCATTGACTTCCTTGTTGACACCGGAGCGCAACACTCGGTCCTCTGTACGCCTCAAGGAAAATTAACAAATAAGAAGTCTTGGGTACAAGGGGCAACTGGTATGAGCCAGTATTCATGGACTACCCGAAGAACGGTGGATTTAGGGACGGGCTGGGTATCCCACTCTTTTATGGTAATTCCAGAATGCCCCTACCCACTGTTAGGACGAGACTTGCTCACTAAGATTGGAGCTCAGATAACTTTCAGACAAGGGGGGCCTCAGGTTACTGATGGCAAGGGCCACCCCATTCAGGTCCTGACCATAAGGCTGGAGGATGAGTACCGGCTTCACCAAAAAGCCTCTCCAATAGAGGGCATCACAGACGAATGGCTGCAGGAGTTCCCCACGGCTTGGGCGGAGACAGGGGGAGTGGGGCTCGCCGCCCACAGGGCCCCAATCCTGGTAGAGTTAAAACCAGGGGAAGGCCCTGTGAGAATCAAACAGTACCCCATGCCTCAGGAAGCCCGGAAGGGAATTCAGCCACACATTCGGAGACTGAGGGGCCTAGGGGTGCTGGTCCCCTGCCAGTCTGCCTGGAACACCCCCCTCCTGCCAGTCAAGAAGCCCCACACGAATGACTACCGGCCGGTACAGGACCTCCGAGAAGTAAATAAAAGAGTTATGGACATACATCCAACGGTCCCCAACCCATACACTCTCTTAAGCTCTCTGGCACCCTCCCGTGTCTGGTATACTGTGTTAGATTTGAAGGATGCCTTTTTCAGTTTGCCGCTCGCTCCCCGTAGTCAATTCCTGTTTGCTTTCGAATGGCATGACCCGGAAGAGGGTTACAGTGGACAACTGATGTGGACTCGGTTGCCTCAGGGGTTCAAGAACTCGCCCACCATCTTCGATGAGGCCCTGCATGAGGACCTGGGTGAGTACCGGAGAGCACACCCCAACCTCACTCTCCTTCAGTATGTGGACGATATCCTGATTGCAGCAGACACAGCTGAGGACTGCAAGGAGGGGACAAGAGACCTGCTGGCCTCCTTGGGGGCCCTTGGATACCGGGCTTCTGCAAAGAAGGCTCAGATATGCAAAGAAAGGGTGAGTTACCTGGGATACATCCTGGAGGGTGGACAGCGGCGGCTGTCGGATGCCAGAAAAGGGACTGTTTTGAAAATCCCATCCCCCACCTCCCGAAGGGAAGTAAGGGAATTCCTAGGATCGGCTGGCTACTGCCGCCTCTGGATACCGGGGTTCGCAGAGATTGCCAGGCCCCTATACGAGGCAACCAAGGAGGGAAAGGCCTTTGAATGGACTGAAAGAGAGAAGGCAGCCTTTAAGCAGTTAAAGAAAGCCCTCCTAAGTGCTCCGGCCCTGGGCCTGCCAGACATCACGAAGCCCTTCCATCTCTTTGTAGATGAACACAAAGGAATAGCGAAAGGGGTCCTAACTCAGACCCTAGGCCCCTGGAGCCGCCTGGTGGCTTATTTGTCCAAGAAGTTAGACCCTGTAGCTGCCGGCTGGCCACCGTGCCTAAGGATTATTGCGGCAACGGCGCTTTTAGTCAAAGACGCTGACAAACTGACCCTGGGGCAGGAAGTCTGGATCACCACCCCACATGCCATTGAGGGAGTCCTGAAGCAGCCTCCTGATAGATGGATGAGCAATGCACGTATAACCCACTATCAGAGTCTCCTTCTCAACCCTCCCAGAGTACGGTTTCATCCCAGTGCGGCCCTCAACCCTGCCACCTTGCTGCCCGACCCAGACCTAGATGCTCCCCTACATGATTGTGCAGGAATCCTAGAGCAAGTGCATGGGCTCCGGAAGGACCTGACTGACCAGCCCCTTCCAGATGCAGACGTCACCTGGTTCACCGATGGAAGCAGCTTCGTACGGGACGGGAGCAGGTATGCGGGTGCGGCTG
Organism: Plecotus auritus; assembly: GCF_963455305.1. NCBI lineage: Eukaryota > Metazoa > Chordata > Mammalia > Chiroptera > Vespertilionidae > Plecotus > Plecotus auritus. The sequence continues at coordinate 66,386,228 of NC_137784.1, forward strand.
TAGTCACTGAAACGGACACTGTATGGGCAGAGGCTCTACCCCCCGGGACGTCAGCCCAGAGAGCAGAGCTTGTGGCCCTCACCAAGGCCCTGACACTGGGAGCTGGAAAGCGGCTCAACATCTACACAGACAGCCGGTATGCATTCGCCACTGCTCATGTTCATGGGGCAATCTACCAAGAGAGAGGGCTACTAACAGCAGAGGGGCGGACTATAAAGAATAAACAGGAGATACTCGACTTACTCTCAGCCTTATGGCTCCCTGCCAAACTGGCCATCATACACTGCCAAGGACACCAGAAGGCTGACAACCCAGTGGCAAGAGGAAACCGCAGGGCTGACCAGGAGGCCAAGGCAGTAGCCATTTCTCCGATCCCCACCATGGCCTTACAGCTCCCAGACCCAGGAGACCCAGTTCTGCCAGTTCATCCAGGATATTCTCTGGAGGAGTTACAGCGTATTAGGAAGCTTCCCCAAGCAAAGGAGGAGAAGGGGTGGTGGTATACACCACAAGGGGAGCTCATACTGCCAGACCAGCTTGGAGTCTCCATGATAAAACACATGCACCGGTCCACTCACCTGGGGGCACGTAAATTAAAGGACTTAATCCGACACGCCAGAATTAAGATCCACCAGCAGGACGTTAAAATAGAGCAGGTTGTATCTGCTTGCAAGACCTGTCAACTCACAAATGCGAGAATCCGGCCGAGTGAAAAAGGAACCAGGGTTCGAGGAACCAAGCCTGGGGCACAATGGGAGGTCGACTTCACTGAGGTTAAACCAGGAAAGTATGGCTATAAATATCTTTTAGTATTTGTAGATACCTTCTCCGGATGGGTAGAAGCATATCCAACTAAGCATGAAACAGCTCAGACGGTAGCTAAGAAGCTGCTAGAAGACATCTTGCCCAGGTATGGTTTTCCCGCTGAGATAGGGTCAGACAATGGACCAGCTTTTGTCTCGCAGGTAACGCAGGCAGTGGCCAAGGCCATTGGGGCAAATTGGAAATTGCATTGTGCTTATAGGCCCCAAAGCTCAGGGCAAGTAGAAAGGATGAATAGAACTCTAAAAGAGACCCTTACCAAATTGACCATGGAGACTGGCGGGGACTGGGTGGCTCTCCTTCCATATGCCCTTTACCGGGTTAGGAACTCTCCCTACACCCTGGGTTTTACTCCTTATGAGATCATGTTTGGTCGGCCACCCCCTATTATCCCTAACCTTAAAGCCGAATTTCTTACAGAATTTGAAAGTCAAGAACTGTTTCTTTCCTTGAGAGGGCTCCAGAGGGCGCACGAAGACATTTGGCCACGCCTCTGCGCTATCTACGAGACCGGCCCAGCCCCGACTCCTCATCAGCATAAGCCCGGGGACTGGGTCTATGTCAAGAGACACCGCCGGGAGACCCTTGAGCCACGATGGAAGGGTCCCTATGTCGTGGTGCTGACGACCCCCACCGCTCTCAAGGTAGACGGCGTCGCAACCTGGGTCCATCACACTCACATCCGGTCAGTGGACCCATCTGTGATCCAGGAAGACTTCGTCACCAAATGGAGCATCGATCGAGATCAATGCAACCCGCTCAAGCTCAAGCTACAGCGTGCTCGACCTGCCTGATGCTGGAGGGGGAAGGAAGACTTGGGGACTCCGATTTTATCAGTACAGGGAATTTGGGGTGGTGTACCCTTGTGACCCAGGAATGTTGTCCAGTAGAAATACAAACCGACCCATGATTGGGCCTGTAAGTTTCAAGACAAGGGGGGAATGAAAGGGCGGGGAGACTCCATGTTCCTTTTGTTCTATGTCCTCCACCTCGTGGAGTCAGGTTCCTGCCCTAGAACCTCTTCAAGAGCCCAACCCACACTTTTGGATTAGCCAATAGAAATGCAAGGGGAAGGTAAGCCGCCCCCTGCCCCCATGTGCAACCTGATCCCGACCAATCAGCAGAGACCACACTACCTCACCCCTCCTACCTCTCCCAGGCCCCCTATAAATCAGCGTGTTTGGGGGCTGACTGACTCTCTCTCTCCACCTCGCCGCTGCGCTGGTGTGTGTGTGTGTGTGTGGGACTGAGCTCGAGCTAGCTCGATTAAAAGGCTCTTTGCTTTTGCATCGGACTCGGCTCCCTCGTGGTCTTTGGGAATCACGAAATCTGGGCATAACACCTGCACCAAAGCCTTGGGTGTGTAGTTGAAAATGAAAACTCTTGTGCCCTGAATTTAGAGATAAAATAATTCTTTAAAAAAGGCAATCAACACTGCAGCTTTCTCCCCCACTGGCTCTGGTCTGCCAGGTCCAGACTCTGCTGCCACCAGCAGTCTTACTACCTTTTGCAGCTGCTTGGATGATATGGGTGCTGTGGGTCACACCCCCATGGGGTGGGAAGCACTGCAGATTGGGTCGCTGCAGTCTCAAGTGAGTGTGTGGAGCCCTGTCTGTGCTCCCTGAAGAGTTAAGCCCAAAGCTCTGTTCCCTCCTTTCCTGGCTCCTCTCCCCCTCTCCAGACCTCCCATTTCCTACTGATCTCTAGGTGCCTTTTGTTCTTCCTTGTCATAAGTCTCCTCCTCAGCTGGACCACAGTTGGAAATTCCACGTGAATGTTCTCTGATTTAGTTGTTGTTTCCACCCTGACCCTGGGAAGAGGTGCCTGACAGATCTGCCTATTAGGCCACCGTTTTCTACTCCTTTCTGAATGGACATTTTATTGGATTACAATTGCAGAAACTGAGCCAAGTTAACTAGGACTAAGTTGCAAAAGACAAGAGTTTATTTCTTTTCCTCCTAAATTATTCCTGAGGAAAGGAATAAAATCCTAAACCAGAGTATATAGGTTCTTCATATCGTATATGTAACAACCATTAAGGCTAGTGAGAATCATTCCCCTCACCCAAAAACTATGCTCAATGTTCTTGAAAAGAGGATAAATTAAAATACTTTTCATATAAGTAATGTAGTCTAGAGTAAAAATGTAAAAGGGAAAATCTAGGAGTGATTCATCTGAAACCATTAACAGTTACCCTTATTTCAAAGTCCCTGATCAGCAATTAATGAATGAATTAAATAATTTTAATTTAGCTTTATTGTTGAAAATATTACAAATATTCTTCCATTGACCCCCACCACCCCACACCTGCTCCCCCCAGGCCTACTGCACTATTTTTAACACATAATTCTTATGCTACCAGTTATTTTTGAAGTTAAAAGTTCCTCACTGCACTTTATAACTTATTTTTCTATGTGTACTTAGGAACTATACAAGAATGACTAAACTGTTTTTCTCTTTGACCTTTACTACTGTCAACTCAAAGCAATTTAGTCCATTCTTATGTCATTTGAGAACACTATAAACATTATCCAAGAGGCTTAGGTCTGGCCTCAGCCATGACCTTCAAAACTGATAGTGAAGCAGGAATTTTAGGGGGATATAGGCAGGCTTAGGGATTTTTTAGAATTGAGGTCCATGAAAAAAAAAACAAAAAACATGGGGCTGCAGACTGGGGGGAAGGTACATTTCCATAACACAAGGAAGCCAGGTGCAGTTACATTTCCATAAGACAAGGAAGCAGCAACAGGTATATTTCCATAAGACAAGGGAACTGGAAGTAGCCAAGAAAGGTCTATATTTACAAAATAAAGAGAAGGGAGCCCAAAGGTAATAGGAAAACAATGAGGAAGGACCTTTGAACCCAGGAGTTACTATAGTAACTGACTCTAAGGGGAATATTGACCAATCAGAGGGGACATCAGGCACCAGGATCTGCAAACTTTATAAGCCATAGAGAAAGGTACCCAGTGGGACTCTTCCCCCTTCCTACATGGAAGTCAGTTCTCTGTGACCCTTTTCCCCCTCCATACCTGGGAGTCTGTACTTGTTCCTCAATAAATCTCCACCCTTTGCTATACCACTTTCTGTCAGTGGATTCATTCTTCGATTCTGGTGGACAAAGAATCCGGGTTCCAGTCCAAAAATTCGGTATCAATAGAAAACAACCTACACAAAAAAGCCAGTTTTAGCCATTTTAAAGAAAAAGTCTCTCATCCTCTTGAAACAGAAAGGAATACTTCCATACATTTTCTTTTTTACTATTCTGAAACAAAATTATTTTGTTCCACTAAGCTAGTATCTTAATAAAACAGAAGCCTAACCTCCTGACATACACCTTGGGTAAGACTAATGCAACAAATTACTTAAAAATATTTATGCCAACAAAGGGCTGAATGTTAATTAATGAATCATTAGAAATATTTGATTGTGTCTAATCTACAGATGAACAAAACTAAATTATGGAACAATGCCTCATTTTAACTGGCATTAAAATTGTCAAAATCAACAGAAATGTTAAAGCATCAGTGTCTTAAAATAAATTTCCTATCACAACTGGTGACCAAAAAGTCGCCTTGTACCTTTATAAAAATATAAATATTCCAATAGAGGATATTTATGTATTAAACCATTAAAGTGTTATTCCCTGAAAAATATGCAAACTGCATTATGCAGAATAATGGCCCTCCAAACATGTCCACATCCTAATCCTGGAACCTGTGAATATGTTTCCTTACATGGCAAGAAGGATACTGTAGGTGTGATCTTGAGATGAGGACGTTGTCCTGGATTATCTGAGTGGGGCCAGTGTAATCCCAAAAGTCCTTAAGGAGACATGAGGGTCAGAGACAGAAACAGAGATGCTATTATTACAGAAAACTGGAGAAGAACCAAATAATACTTAGAGAGATGGAGTTACATTTATTACGCGCGGGTCCAGAGGGAAATGTCTCAAATTCTGGGCCCCAACATGGAGGAATTTTCCCTATTTATATGTTTTTACCTTCTTTGTCTCCCAAATATGGGGTGTTTCCGGCCTCCTTTGCAAGTTCTTAAAGAGCCCCTATGTCCTTGGACCTTGAGACCTCAAACAAAGGCCTGGCCTGCTGCCAGCACTGATAATTTTGTCCGGTGAAGGTTTAATGGCCTCTATGAAGTGGGAGTAGTCTCATTTTCCTTATTATTTATGCAAGCAAGGATTTACAGAAGCCATATAGCAGGGTTAAAATGTCAAACAGCAGTTTTTATATAAGATGGATGCTTCATTCCCCATTGATTTTAAGTTTAATGTTATTATTGACAAGTACATATTTGTTGTCATATTTTTCCTTAGTGTTTGTGTTTCTTTTTGCCTTTCTCTTTCTTCTTTTTACAGCAGTCCCTTTAGCATCTCTTGCATTGATGGCTTGGTAGTGATAAACTCTCTTAGCCCCTTTTTGTCTGTGAAGCTCTTGATTCCACCTTCTATTTTGAATGATAGCCTTGCTGGGTATAGTATTCTTGGATTCAGACCCTTGCTTTGCATCACTTTGTATATTTCATTCCATTCCCTTCTGGCCTGGTGTGTTTCTGTTGAGAAATCAGTTGATATTCTAATAGGAGATCCCTTGTAGGTAACTTTCTGTCTCTCTCTGGCAGCCTTTAAGATTCTTACTTTGTCGTTAGTGTTCGCCAATTTAATTATGATGTGTCTTGGTGTCGGTCTTTTGGGGTTCAACCTGTTTGGGACTCTATGTACTTCTTGGACTTGCATAGTTTTTTTCTTGCCAATATCAGGGAAGTTTTCTGTCATTATTTCTTCAAACAGGTTTTCTATTCCCTGCGTCTCTTCCTCTCCTTCTGGTATCCCTATTATTCTAATATTGTTTCGTTTTGTGTTGTCCCAAAGCTCCCTTAGGCTCTCCTCTTGCTTTTTAAGTCTTCTTTCCAGTTGCTGCTGTGTTTGTGTGTTTTTTCCTACCTTGTCTTCTAATTCGCTGATGCGGTCCTCAGCCTCTTCTAGTCTACTGTTTAAGCCTTCCAATGTGTTCTTTATTGCAGCTATGTCATTTTTCATCTCTTCTTGGTTTCTTTTCATGTTGGTGACATTCTCATTCAGCTCCTTATAGTTCTCATTGAGTTGTGTGTATTTGTCATTGAGTTGTGTGTATTTGTCATCCATCCGTTTAAACATCCTTATAACCATTACTCTGAATTCTTTCTCTGTTAAGCTACTAGCCTCAATTTCATTTAACTCCCTCTCTGGTGATTCCTCTTTTTCTTTCCTTTGGGAGTTGCTTTTTTGTCTCCCCATGTTTTCCTGTAATGTTTTAATTGTAGATCCAATTGTTTTGCTACCCAAGTTCTTTTGGGGATGGTGTTACTGGTGTAATCTCTTAGTTCTCCTGGGCTTGGTAATCTAGTGTAGCTCCCTACTTGAGCTATTTGGGTTCTCTTGAGGTAGGCCTGCGAGCTTGAGAGGCACAACTGCAGTATCTAGAAGTCAGCAGTCGTGGAGGGGAGTATCCCAATTTTTGCTGTCTTGAACCCGTAATTGAAATCACGCGTGCCCAGTGGGGACTCACAGTGGCAGCAAGGAACTGTCTGTCGGGGTGATGTGGCTCAGGGGGCCTGCACTCTGGAAAGGTGTGACTGTGATGCCCAGAGTTCTGTAGTTATGGGGTGGGCAGACTCAGCTTTCACTGCTGCACCTGTGGTGGATAGGCGCTTACTCCCAGTGGCGGCTCACAGGAGCACCCGCCGTTAAGTTTGCCAGCGAGGCACACTGAAGCACTCTGAAGGGCTCTGGCAGTGTAGCTGTGTAATTAAGGTGCTTAACTTCTAAAGATTTCTCTTTAGGGCAGATCCTATAGCCTCAGGGAGTATTCAGGTTCCACAGTGTTAATCAGTGTGGGATCTGGGTGTGGCTATATTGGTTGCCTGGAGACTGGAGGGAGGGGCTATCTTTCAGGAGAAAATGGCAATGGGGCCTAGATATGACTCAGCACCAGACTCGCTTCCACCTCTCCTGGACCATCCCCTGCCTACTCTCCCCAGATTCCACAACCCCACTCCCTCCTCTGCACCTCAACTACAGGTAGGCGTCTGTATCCTAAGGGTCCTACGAACCAGGTTCAGTGGAGAAAGGCACAGGCCCCAGCGCGAGGAGGGACCGCGTCTCTGCAAGTTCCTTTCTTGCCGGCACTGCACGGTCCAGCAGCTCTTCAGGGCTGCCTTAGAGCTCAGATCCCAAATCCAGACTCCAAAGTCTAAAATCCCCTACCTCCTGCAATCCCGTGGACCCCCTTTTTTTTTTTTTTTTTTTTTCAGTCAGACGCTTTGCCTGTCCTCCGGGATGTGGCTTGGCGCTGTGTAGTTTCTCCCTTACCTGGGCTCAGAGGTCTGGCAGATTCTAATGCCTAGATCTTTGACTTTATCTTTATCGGGGGATCTCTGCCCTTCCCAGCTGCAAACTGTCTCACCAGCTGCGCCTCCTTCGCCAATTCAGGCTGGATTCCACTCGTTTCAGCTGCTCCCTCTATCTGCTCCGGGACAAGGCTCAGGACACATCCGTCTATTCTCCAGAACTCCCCCCATTGATTTTATATACATGTGTCAAATCATTGACTCTTGGTCATTGTCAAGTAGGGAGTTATATTTACCCCTGAGGACTATAATTTTAATTTTCTGCCTTATAAAGTTAGTGGGCCTGCTTATAAGATAAGGGCCAGGAATGAGGGCCAGGAGTGATCTTTAGAGAGTCTGAAAAGTCCTGGACTCTCTATTTTTTCCTGGGCTGTCTTAAACTGGGTGTGATGACCTTGACTGCCATGGAAGTGGTCCTTTCCAGGTAGGAGTCAGTCCTTAGGTGGCAAATTTCTTTACCCAAACAGAGTCACCAGGGTGGAAGGGATGAACCGGATCAGAAGTTGGTACAGACAGAGCATCTCAGATGTGCTTCTGGATTGCTTCCTGGGTAGACTGTAAAGCCTGTAAGAACTTGAATAAAGACTGGTTATAGATTTCAGCTTTTCTAGATTGGGTAGATCAGGGTCTGGAAGAGTCACTAGAATCTGTATAGGCCCCACTGGTTTTAGAGCAGCCTCCTGGGCAGCTTCATCTGTGGCCTGGTTCCCTCTTGCTTCTGTGGAGACCCTTTACCTTGTAAATAGCACTATGTACGTGAGCCATTGTAAATGCATACCTGCTATCAGTATAAATTGTTACTGATTTTTCTTTTGTCTACCAGAGAGCCTGAAACTGGGTGACTTGAGTGTTTGACATCCAGTGCTCTAGTGTGTTCCAGAGTAACGCCTTGACCTCATGTGGGGCAGTTAGGATTAGTTACTGCCCTAGGGTTAACTTATTTGCTTTTTTAATAAGCATAACTGTGGCTGCTACCGCCTGGAGGAAAGTATGTCACCCAAATGCAAAGGGGTCAAGTCTTTTGGACAAATAGGCTACTGGCCTTTTCTAAGGGCTGAGACTTTGGGTGAGTACCTCTTTGGCTATGTCCATTTTCTCACATACATAGAGGTGGAAAGACTTAGTTACATCTGGTAGTGTTAGTTGGCCCATCGTCCTTGCTCTGCTCATGTCTGTCTAACTGCCTAATATATTACCTCAAGGATCCTGGCTCTGAATTCTTTTAGGGAAAATGGACGTTGAATTTCTTCTGTAGCTGCTTCGTGCTGAGGAGGGACGGAGTTTTCCCTCAGAGCCAAGAGATCCTTGCTGTCTGTCAGAGGGATGATGAGGCCTGGGCACAGAAGGAGGTGGGCTTGTGACCTGGTAGAGACAAACTGTAACAAATGGTCCGGTGGAAGGGAAAGAAAACATTTCAGTTTTAATAACCTCTATTGAAATAGAATTTTTCTTTTCAAAATTACCTCTATGTTTATTAAAAGAGCCAAACCAAGACCAATTTACCTATTGTATTTAATTTGGCCTGATTGTTTGCATAAACACAACAAGAATGGTAACTAACTACTTTTGCCAGAATTTCATGATTGAATCTTAGTGTGCCCCGTAGGGGTAGGAAGCCAAGCCATCCAGCTGCCGTCTGGCCTGCCAGCAGTATTTGCTGCATTAGGTGAATCCCTCACCTGCACCAACTCCACCTGGGCCCATGCCCTAGGTTTAAAGGCCCATCTCAGTAGCCCTCCTACTCGTCACGGCCTAGAGTGCGTGGGTGTTCCGCAGGGACGCAGAGGCATCCTTATTGCTCCCCTTCTACTCTGACCAACCGCCAGTGAAGGTAGAGTATGGGCCTGACGCTCCAAAGCCAGCCATTTTCAGGGCTCCCAAGCAGGATACCAGGCTTTTCCTTGGCAGTCTTATTGGCTTCAAGTCTTCAGAGTTCAGACAAGGCTCTTTAAAACATGACACTCTAGTCAAAGTTTCCGGTCAATAAAACCACTATTAGAAACCACTATAATTGAATTTATGCAAAGAAATGTATTGCCATGATTTATTAAGCATTGCCAAATTTCAGAGGAATTATATAAGGAGAAAAATATACTGACCTGCTTTAAGATCTTCTGATTTTCCTTGTCAGTCCTTTCTATGGATTCTTCAGAGTAATATAACTGTCTTCAAATGACAAGGAGAAATTCAAAATGTGTCTATATTCAAGTAGATAATTATAGCTTTCCTTGTAGTAGGGTTCCCCCTACTTGACTTGTCCTTAAAATTTCATATGGTCTTTCGGAGGGGTGCTATGCCCTCTGAGAAAGGACTAAGGGAGTTTTATTGCTTTACAAGGTCTCACATGTCACAGGACCTCACGGGGTCTGTAATTCCTGTAATAAAGGGCTGGTACTCACCGCTTCCCTCTGTTCCAAACAGGCCTTCCCCAGTTTCCTAAAGTTGAGGTTTCTGCCACCCCTGACATGGGTATGGCCACACAGGCCTGCAAGACAGTATACAGGCTACCAACTATCTTTCAATAGAGACCAAAACCAGATGGGTATTTTCCTTGCCCATTTGGGCACCTGCCCTTTTGGCAACTGCATTCAAATCTGTAAGATTAATGTAATATTATTAACACAATGAAGTACAATATTGGCACTATGGCCACCTTAGGTAGCCAAATCTTCTGCTACCATATATGACACATGGTAGGGCTGTACAAATATCTTAGGGAGGTGACTAAAGTCTATTCTTGACCTTCCCACACAAAGCAAAATTGTCCTTGTCTTTCTGAAGTCATGTCCATGAAGATGCAGGCATCATCTAAGGCTATTATAGAGTTTTCTGCAGGCCACTGTCAGGGCTGTGCATGGTGGCCAGTTCTTCTTTCTAGCCACAAACACAGCCTGTCTAATTTCTCTAAAATTTATTCTGGCACAAGAGAAAGTTGTTTTGCTATAAACAGGCAACTTAACCCATACATAACTGGGCTTGGACATCTGCCTAGAAAGCCGTAATTTATAAGTTTAACATGTGGCCTTAGGTCCTTCCAACCCAACAGGGTCTCTGTCATCCCTCAGTCAGACTCCTCCTCTCTTGGAGAATCTCAAAGTCCTGAAGGCTCCCCAGTCCAGGGAGAGTGCCTTTCCTTTGCTCTTTGACTTTAAGCTGCCAGTCCAAAACAGCCAGAGTTGCAGTTAGAAACAGCTTTGCATATTGCAAAGCGCTTCTGTGGCAGTGGCTTGGGTATTAGACACCTAGTCTTCCCACCAGTCCCCTTTGTGGCAGAGCAGGGACCAGGCCTCTTCCAAGGGAGTGCACTGGAAAGGGATCTCAACCCCTCCTCTTCTAGCAGCAACAGGTACTGAACCCTTTCAGTACATTTGCAAACAGGGAGTTTTCACTAGCTCTATCTGCTGCTTTCACAGATCCCGGGCTCGCTGCTCTATTCCTGGGGCTGCAGGAAAGCTAGTAGCAGTCACTGGCTTCTGGTTTAACTGCTGCAGCCAGCAAGCCAAACGCCTAAGTCTTGTACTGCTTGTTGTAAAATGCTCATTACTCACTGGGCAGCAGCGGGGCAGCTCTAGTGTCAGGTAAATGTCTGCTGTCCACCGCTTTGCTCGCTGCTATGGCTTCTTCTAGGGCCACTGCAGGCAGCTGGGGCATCCAGCCCCCCTTCTTTCACCTGGCTCTCGCGGGCTGAGTCTGCCTAACAACCAGTTTTAAATCACCAGGGCAGCTGCAGGCTTCAGCTCCATTTCTCCTCCGCTTGGCTCCTGGGAGTTTAGTTTTTTTTTAATGTATTAATTATACTTGCAGAAAACTTGTGACCTTGAATCTAGTGAAGTTCTGATAAGACACCTGGACCAGACCCCTACGCCAGCAGAGCGGTCTGCAGCCAGTAAAAAATCAACAAAAACCTATCTCTCCCTGCTTCATAATTAACTGCTGCCCACCCCCCCGCCCCTTTTTTCTGCATTAACCATTTACTCTGTCCTGAAACAAGGCAAATGGTCTGAGAGCTTGTATATTTAGGCTTTTTACATTTAAGGATACTTTTTTTTCTTTCTGTAACCGTTGTTTTCCCTCATAGATTTTTACTCTAAGCCCCTAGAGGATCTTAAATCCTCCTCTTTTACCACTCTTGATTTCTCTGACCACCCCCCAACCCCATCTCATTCCCCAGTCCAGTTGCTTGTCTCCCTTTCCTATTGTGAATCAGAGGAAGACAATTCCTACAGAGGGGAGAAATAGAAACAGTGGGAGTTTCAGAGAAAACTACAGACTACTGCTGTAGTAGTGCTCCCTTTCAAAGGCTGAGGTCCAAACTGTGGAGAAAAATGATTCTTTGTCAGCCTGGAAAGATAGCTGATGAGGATAAGGGTGTGTAGGGAGAATTCTTGTGAACTGAAAGCCTGGATGGCCTCCTGAAAGAAAAGATCTTTAATCCAGTTACAGATGCTATTAGAATCAGGATGAGACAGGAAGGGAAAGACCAGGTTATGTCCTCTATGAGGATCCTAATAACTGAAAACAGCAAGTCAAACAAAACACACAACCACGAAAACAACAGACCACACAAGACACACAACCAGGGTTAACGGGGTCCATAGACAGTGAATAATAACTTCACCCTTAGTTCCACCTCAGGTGGCTCACGTTGGACTATGATGTCACAGACAGGGACAGGGCCTGTAAATCTCTCTGCCCTGTGGAGCTGTAAGCCCTGCCCCTGGAAGTCTCCGACCACCAAAAGAGATAAGAAAGCCATAAATAAAAGTTCTTAGTTCTTTGAAATGTCACAAATTTATACCTTTAAATTAACCCTAGGACTTTAAAATTTCAATTTAATACAGCAAATTCACAGATCAGAGCAAACTTAAACCCTTACTTATACAAAATTAGAGAAAAATTTTTATTAGCTAAGTGGGCTGATTCCCTCTCTCTGGGAGAGCAAAAGACTCTGAGAAAAAGAATTCTCATCAGCTGCTAAAGACTTTTGCATTCTGTCACAGCAGGTCCGTCCTATCTTTAAACAAATTAAACAATATTAAGAGATAACAAATACTCTCTTGTGTACAGCCAGAAGGCACAAAGTGACTTTCGCTTCACACAGACCAGTTAATGAGCAGATAATTATGCCAAGACAGACAAACAACCATACTCACACTCTCTCAGTAGACTAGCCCAGACTGGAGCTGAGCAGATAAAGGAAACAATGCCCAACTCCCCAGGCGGGCTTGGAGGCATTCCCAGCACCCATGCCCCAGAACAGAATTCTCGACCAACGTCTTGGTGAGAACCTACTGGAGGAGTTAAGACTGCATCCAGTCCCCCTTCTCGGTAACAATTGGCTAGTCCCACACAAACAGCAGAGTGAACTCATAATTCCTTAATCGAATCTGAATTCATTCACCTCCAGAGTCCCACATTCATATACTAGCTAGTCTGAGTTTTTTACTTCTACCAGGTATTTACCCAGAGTTTAAACAGTCCACCTGATTCCTGATTCCTGATTAATTTGCCTGAGAAAGCCATATTGTTTCTGGGGAAGTTATCAATCTCCCCCTTCCACTCACTTGGAGTGGGCTGAACTGATGGGGCCCCTACCTTACCGATTCTGTCCACAGGTCCAGAAGTGTCCGTCCGCTCTCTCCAGATGCTGGCCGGGTCCTGGGCTGAGGTCCGGGAGTGCCCAGAGTCCCCTGGTTTAATTCTGCTAAATCAGCAGAGCAGCACCTCCAGGAGGCCTATCCAGTGCCCCTGGGCCCCAAACCCGGTCCACTCACCAGAGGCTAAAAAGCCAATCATGGGTTGGTTTTCCCAGAATCTCAGGGAACCAATAATGTTACAGAAAACCAGAGAAGAACCAAGCAATACTTAGAGAGATGGAGTTACATTTATTACGCGCAGGTCCAGAGGAAAATGTCTCTCAAATTCTGAGCCCCAACCTGGAGGAATTTTCCCTATTTATATGTTTTTACCTTCTCTGTCTCCCAAATATGGGGTGTTTCTGGCCCCCTTTGCAAGTTCTTAAAGAGCCCCTATGTGCTGGGGCCTTGAGACCTCAACCAAAGGCCTGGCCTGGTTCCAGCACTGATAATTTTGTCCAGGGAAGGTTTAATGGCCTCTCTGAAGTGGGAGTGGTCTCATTTTCCTTATTATTTAAGCAAGCAAGCATTTACAGAAGCCAAATAGTAGGGTTAAAATTTCAAACAGCAGTTTTTATATAAGATGGATGCTTCACTATGATGCAAGCAGAGAGAATAGTGTGGGGACACATGCAGAGAAACATGGATGTCCTTTAGAAGCTGGAAAAAGCAAGGAAATCAATTTTTCATTAGAGCTTCCAGAAGGAATACAGTCTTACCAACACTATGATTTTACCCTAATGAAACTGATTTCACAATTATTTTCTCTAAAGCTGTAAGGTAGCAAATTTGTGTTATTTAAACTAGTAAGTTTTGGGTAATTTGTTACAGCAATAGGAAACTATTACACAAGCACAGATATTTATCTCAAAATGTTTTTTACTGTTGGATCTCTGATGTCACAGACATTATTTATGTGGGAAAACTGAAATTTCAGTAGCAATAATCAGCATGCCTCAAAACTGCATAGCCAATAATGGTGATGATGATAATAGTAATTAATAAAAATATTGACTAGTCATTTCATGGTTTTCAATCAGCACACAGACTAATTTCCTTCACACCTAGTTACACATGGGACATATTTCTTAAGAAATACTAAATTAACAACTCAATTTCTGGAAGTGCTTTATATTCAGATGAATAACCATTAGATCGCATGAGTGCATGAGTGCATCCTCGCTCCACCACACAACACCCACTGCCTCCCCAGTTAAATGTTTTGAACCTGAAACCAATTAGTGTCTTTAGAAAACTGAAGCAAAGAAAAGAGGGAAGGAGGGGAAGAGAGAGAGAGAGACCCTGTTTATTGCCAGACGTTGGATGCCATTTAGTGCCAGTGGTCTTAATCTGGCATCTAGAAGGGTTCAGCAATCTGGAGAAGGGGCTGTGCATAAATTAATAAAGAGTCCAGAGATGAAACATAATTTTGAAAGGCATATAGGGGTGGGGGGCAGAGGAGCTTGGCTGAAGAAACCAAGTTCTCTTTGTCTCAGGACCCCTTGCTTTTTATTAACACAAATTGTCCTAAGGCAAGGTGGATATATAAACTTCAAAAGCCAGGGTTAGTCTACAGAGTCCATTGTTAGATGGGGGAATTGTCTTCAGCTGTTCAGGTGTTTGGCCAACAGGAGGCAATGACATGTAGATTAAGAGTCCCTAAGCTGTCTGGCAGCAAGTAATCAACTTAATGCATCATTTTCAGGTTTAGGGGAATGCTTTTCAGCCATTCCAGAAGGCAATAACATACGTGACTCAGCCCTTGTTGAGTCCCCAAGTTCCACCAACCTTTCGATGAAACTCTCGCAATTATGACATGCTGGAATTGGCTTCCAGCACCTATTCTTTATGAATTAAAATTAAATCAATATTAACATCAAATTTAAGAGAGAAAAGCCCACTATATTTCTGGATTTATTCCATGTAGACTACTTTGTATTTTAAATTAAATATCAAATATTCATTTTCTTAAAATAATGTTAAAAATAACAAAACAATAACATGTGTCCCTTCTTTGCTGATACATAAATTGACCCACCACAGATGCTGGACAATCACAGTTAGATTTTTACAATTCAATATTTAGCCAACTGAATACCTCAGTTCTTGCCTTTATTGACAACTGTACTCACATATTGAATAATATAACATTCAATATTTTGATATCTCTAAAAATTAAATTCATTATATTTGTAATAGAAATATAATATATAATTATAAACATGATTTAGTTAATATAATTGAATTAGGTATCCTTCTTAAATTCCCACTGAAAGTGTAATACAACTTTGATGTATTTGAATGAAATGATGTACTGCACAACATCTACATTTCAAAATCTATAGGAAAACATAGCAAAATATTCAAGTCACCAAAGCTAAGATTAATGCAAAAGTGAATAAATTAAATTAGGATTTTACAACAATATTTTAGAGTTAATCAAGATCAAACACCAATGTAAAATGTAATACATCACAAGAATATTATGAGATATGTGATTTTTTCAAATAATAATGACTAAAATTTATTGAATTTTTACTCAGTGTCAGGCATCAGAGTAAGAAATGCTACGCATTATTTTATTTAATGAAGAAATAATTATCTTCCACATATTACCAATAAGGTAACTGAAAAACAGCAAGACAAAAGGAGGTGTTCTAGCCCTGATCTACTTTCTGATCAAGCTGTTCATAACCACCTTGCTGTAATGTGTCCTGCACTATTGCTGATGGGTTTGGGTGACCCATTTAAAATTGCATCTGTTTTAAAAGTTATCAGTTAAATTGATTAGTAAGTTTTTTGACCACAGAGCTATAATTAGTAAATATAATACATCTAAAAATAACTTTTAAGAAGGTTGAACGTTATATTTTAAATATGAAAACACTTTATATTTTAAATATGAAAACAAGTGTTGATTCTTGATAGTTGTAGTAATAAAAATTATCATAATGTTGAGGATATGATTCTAAAAATTAACTTTTTTCAGTGATAATTTTTATGCTGTAAGGACTGTACAGAACAGAGGCCAAATAATCAACCTTAATCACATTAAGATTTAACATAGCAATTTAATTTCATTAATAAAGATAAAATTGAATTAATTTAATTAAAATTCAAAATACTATCTTTTTACTCATATCCCTTAGTGTCCTGTTTGAATCTTGGTGATACAGAATAAAAGCTTCTGGCAAGGTATATTAGATGTAAACATATTTAGATAATATAGCATTTCATATAGAGTATAAATTGATTAGGATTTTCTTTTCCTGAAATACATTGATAAATACGTTAGTATTGTATTTAATACTATTATCATTATTACAACTATCTAGTATTCATAGAGTGCTTTCTAAGTGACTGGAATAGACATTTTATATACATTATTTAATGCTCAATAACCTAGACAAACACTACTATGATATCCTTTTGCAGAGAAGGGGCCCAGAGTGTTTATTTTTTCTGCCAAGTGCTGGAACCAGAGTGTAAAACATGGCCTTTCTCCTATGTTGTTAAGTATTCTGTTCCATTGTCTCCAATCAATTCAACTAGTATTTACTACAGATTAACATTTGCAATCCCAGTTATAGTGGCTCCAGGATTCATACAAAAAGAATTGCACACTGCTTTTATTCTTTTGGAGGTTATAATCTAGTATATTCCTAATAATTTCCCTAAAAAGGGCCTATGAGCCATTTAAACACCCCATGTTTTTTGGTTTGTTTCTGTTGTTTTTCTGCCATATTTAATTCAACCTTTGTTTTCCCTTTCTTGCTGAAAGATATTTTATTTTATTATGCATCCCAGATGCTATTTGGTAGAAGTGAACATAAAATTTTGGTTACTTTTAGGTGCACATATTGCAATGCAAACCATGTGTTACTATGGTTTAATGTCTCTCCTTTTATTAATCTCTTTCCCCAGAAAGAAAAATTTCCCTATTTAACATTTATTTCTGTGATCACTTCAGTCTTGTTTATTTTCTTGCCATTCCAATTAAACTGCTCTAAAATCATCAGGAGCAGTCTCATTGTTAAATATAGTGAACAATTTCATTTTAATTTCCCATTTCACTAAACTTCATTGTAGAATGTGACACACTGATCACTGTTTCATTCTTTAATTTTCTCCAACTTTAACACCTTACGTAGCATTCTTACAATATTGTCTTCATAATCTCTAAATACATCTATTGAAGTTGGTATATCATAGTTTCCAGTCTGAGGTCCATGGACACCTAGGGCTTCGTGAATATAGTTTCTGGAGACTTGGGATGTCTCTTCTCCACTAACTCATAAAACATATTAGGATAGATACCATTTATTCTTATTCTTTTAATTCCAAAATGTAATACAAAATCTGCAAGAGAGTTTGGTGATCAATGGAATAAAATCTCAAAGACCTAAATTAAAAAATCAAGTGAGCAGTTTTCATGGTGGATTATATAAATTTCAACATTTTATCTAGGAAATATTAATAAATCTTTATTACTTTGTTTTTAGAACTGTGGTAGACACCAAAAAGCAAAATATTTAAACATCTCCCCAAGCAGTTTACAATGCAGCTATTTTGAGGCTAGATTAACTAGTGAAATAATAAGAAAAACATCTATCTAATAATAGAGAAATATGCAAATTAGCCAGAACACCATAACATCATAACCAAACAGCAGGGGCCTGAGGCTGCATGGTGCCTGCCCTTGACAAGGAACCTCAGGGTGTGCCCCCCACCCTGGCACTGGGCTGGGAGACCTCAGGCTGCACCCTCCACCTGGCGGGGCTTGACGGGGGACATCAGGCGGCACCCCCCGCCCCAGCGCCAGGTTGGGAGACCTCAGGCCATGCCCCCCGCCCCAATGCTGGGCTGGGGGACCTCAGGCTGTGCCCCATGCCTGGCAGGGCTTGACGAGGAACCTCAGGCCATGTCCCCCAGCCAGCGGTGCAGGACGGGGGACCTGATGCTGTGCCCTCTGCCCAGAAGCGCTTGACGGGGGTGGGGATGGCCAGGTCTAGGTCTCACCCAATGGGGGTGGGGCCGGACAGGTCTGGGTCTCCTGCGTTTTCGAAGCGCATGTGTGTGCTGGGCAGGGACTTGACTCTAGGTCCTGTGGCGCAGCCCAGACTCTGACAGGAGGGAGATTTTCATATACATTTTACTAATTTTCTTTCATCTCTGGCACTTCTATTATAGAGAAAGGGCAAATAGCAATATTAAAATATTTCCTGGAGAAAAAAAGATGGTGGCTGGCAGGACGGAGGTGAGGGAGAGGAAATGAGTGAGTGAGGGTATGAAAGGAGAGTGTGTGGATGTGTGTGGTGTGTGTGTGAGGGAGTGAGGGAAAGTTAAATCTCGCAGGAGCAGCAGGGGCTGGCAGACAGGCTCTCCTTGACAAGGAGAGACTACTACCACTGTGGGCACTCCCAGGATGGTGGGACTCCAGCACAGAGCCCACACCATCTTGAAGGGGAGAACAGCTTTTGTAGGAACTCATCAGCACCACCACCCAGACAGGCCTTGGAACTGCCCCGCAACCCAGCAGCCACTTCAGGCAAAATCCTGCTACCCCAGCTGCAGACCCCCGGACCCTGGGACCTCCACCTCCAAAGGTGCATCACTTGGCAGCAGTAAGTGCAACCTCCCGCTCCCCAGTGGCAGAAATCCGGATACACGAGTATCCAGCTGGATTCGTGAGTTTCCAGCCTGCAGCCAGGGCACTCCACTCCAGATTCACGCATTTCCACATGGATTCGCGTGTTTCCAGCTGGCAACCAGGGCACTCCACTCCTTAGACAGCTCCTAGGAGCCGCTGAGAGCCCCTGAGGGTGTGACTCTGCACAGACAAGGGCACGCAGCACCACAGTAGAAATTCTGAATTCCCTCTTCCTGGATAACTGCCCACATTCACCCCTGTGGCTCAAACGGGTGCCAGCACCCCTCAAAGTGCATCAGAACTCTGCGCCTGGCAAGCGTACCTCCACAGAGGTGAAGTTCCAACAGGCAGGCACCCTGAGCCCATCTACCCACAGGGCACTAGTGGGAGCCACTGTGAGCTCTCCCTGGGTGCGATCTTGAACAAGCAGGGGCGCACTCCCCACCAGAAGTAGAAGTTTTGAATTCACTCATCCTGGATACTGGCCCACAGGTGCCTCAATAGTGTGGCTACACTGCCAGGGCCCTTCAGAGTCCTTCAGTGTGCCTCACTGGCAAACATACCGTGGGTGCTCCTGTGAGCTGCCACTGGGGGTAAGCGCCTATCCACCACAGGTGCAACAGCAAAAGCTGGGTCTGCCCACCCCATGACTGCAGAACTCTGGGCACCACAGTCACGCCTTTCCAGAGTGCAGGCCCCCTGAGCCCCATCACCCCAACAGATGATTCCTGGGTGCCACTGTGAGTCCCTGCTGGACACATGTTATTTCAATTAAGGGTACAAGATAGCAAAAATTGGGACATTCCCCTCCATGGCGACTGACTTCTAGACACTACAGTTGTGCCTCTCAAGCTCGCAGGCCTACATCAAGAGAACCCAAATAGCTCAAGTAGAGAGCTACACTAGATTAACAAGCACAGGAGAAATGAGATATTTCGCCAGTAGCACCATCCCCAAAAGAACTTGGGTAGCAAAGCAATTGGATCTACAATTAAAACATTACTGGAAAACATGGGAAGACAAAAAAGCAATCCCCAAAGGAAAGAAAAAGAGGAACCACCAGAAAGTGAATTAAATGAATTCAAAGCTAGCAGCTTATCAGAGATATAATTCAGAGTAATGGTTATAAGGATGTTTAAACTGATGGATGACAAATACACACAACTCAATGACAAATACACACAACTCAATGAGGACTATAAGGAGCTGAATGAGAATGTCACCAACTTGAAAAGAAACCAAGAGGAGATGAAGAATAAAATAGCTTCAATAAAGAACACAATGGAAGGTTTAAACAGTAGTCTAAAAGAGGCTGAGGACTGCATCAGCGAATTAGAAGACAAGGTAGGAAAAAACACACAAACACAGCAGCAACTGGAAAGAAGTCTTAAAAAGCAAGAGGAGAGCCTAAGGTAGCTTTGGGACAACATAAAATGAAACAACGTTCGCTTAATAAAGATACAAGAAGGAGAGGAAGAGAAGCAAGGAATAGAAAACCTGTTTGAAGAAATAATGACAGAAAACTTCCCTGATATTGGCAAGAAAAAAACTATGCAAGTCCAAGAAGTACATAGAGTCCCAAACAAGTTGAATCCCAAAAGACCGACACCAAGACACATCATAATTACATTGGCAAACACCAACTACAAAGTAAGAATCTTAAAGGCTGCCAGAGAGAGACAGAAAGTTACCTACAAGGGATCTCCTATTAGAATATCAACTGATTTCTCAACAGAAACACACCAGGACAGAAGGGAATGGAATGAAATATACAAAGTGATGCAAAGCAAGGGACTGAATCCAAGAATAGTATACCCAGCAAGCCTATTATTCAAAATTAAAGGTGGAATCACGAGCTTCACAGACAAAACAGGGCTAAGAGAGTTTATCACTACCAAGCCAGCAATGCAAGAATTGCAAAAGGGACTGCTGTAAAAAGAAGAAAGAGAAAGGCAAGAAGGAACACAAACACTAAGGAAAAATATGACAACAAATATGTACTTGTCAATAATAACATTAAATGTAAATGGATTAAATGCACCAATCAAAAGACATAGGGTAGCTGAATGGATAACAAAACATGACCCACATATTTGGTGTCTACAAGAGACCAACCTCAGAGCAAAGGATTCACAAAGACTGAGAGCAAAAGGATGGAAAAACAATTTTCAGGAAAATATAATGAGAAAAAAGCTGGGGCTACGATACAAATATCTGATAAAATAGACCTCAGAGTGAAGGCCATAATAAGAGATAAGGAAGGCCACTACATAATACCAAAGGGAGCAATTCAACAAGAAGATAGATCACTGGTAAACATATATGCACCCAATGCAGGAACACCCAAATACATAAAACATCTCCTGGAAGATATCAAGGGAGAGATCAACAATAATACCATCATAGTAGGAGACTTTAATATACTACTGACAACACTGGATAAATCCTCTAGACAAAAAATTAGCAAAGAAACAGCAATTCTAAATGACACACTAGATCAGATGGACCTAATTGACATCTTCAGAGCATTTCACCCCAAAGCCACGGAACATAAGTTCTTCTCAAGTGCACATGGGACATTTTCAAAAATAGACCACATAGCCTTAGACGGTTTGGCTCAGTGACTAGAGCGTTGGCTTGCAGACTGAAGGGTCCCGGGTTCGATTTCAGTCAAGGGCATGTACCTTGGTTGCGGGCACATCCCCAGTAGGGGGTGTGCAGGAGGCAGCTGATCGATGTTTCTCTCTCTCATCAATGTTTCTAACTCTCTCTCCCTCTCCCTTCCTCTCTATAAAAAATCAATAAAATATATTTAAAAAAAATAGACCACATATTGGGTCACAAGCATAGTCTCCGAAATTCAAAAATAATAAAATCATATCAAGCGTTTTCTCAGACCACAATGGCATAATATTAGAAATAAACTACAATAAAAACATTTCAAAAAATTCAAACACTTGGAAGCTGAATAGCATGCTACTAAACAATGATTGGGTGATCAATGCGATCAAAGAATGAATTAAAAACATCCTGAACACTAATGACAAAAAAAACCAAAACATTGCAAATCCTATGGGACACAATGAAAGCAGTCCTGAAAGGGAAGTTTATAGCTCTACAGGCCTACCTCAAACAAACAAGAAAAAATGGTAATAAATCATCTAACTCAACAATGAAAAGAATTAGAGAGAGAGCAACAAGAAAAGCCCACAGTGAGCAGAAGGAAGGAAATAATAAAAATCAGAGCAGAAATGAATGACATAGAGACCAAAAAAACAATACAAAAGATCAACAAGACCAAGAGCTGGTTCTTTGAAAGGATAAACAAGATTGAAGAACCTCTAGCCAGGCTCACTAAGAAGCAAAGAGAGAGGACCCAAATAAACAAAATCAAAAATGAAAGAGGAGAAATAACAACAGACCCCACCAAAATACAAAGGATTGTTAAAAAATACTATGAACAACTCTATTCCAACAAACTGGACAACCTGGAGGAAATGGACTTATTCCTAGAAAAATACAACCTTCCAAAACTCAATCAGGAAGAATCTAAAAATCTCAATAGGCCAATAACTATGGTAGAAATTGAAGCAGTCATGCCAAAACCGGTTTGGCTCAGTGGATAGAGCGTCGGCCTGCGGACTGAAGGGTCCCAGGTTTGATTCCGGTCAAGGGCATGTACCTTGGTTGCGGGCACATCCCCAGTAGGGGGTGTGCAAGAGGCAGCTGATCAATGTTTCACTCTCATCGATGTTTCTAGCTCTCTATCCCTCTCCATTCCTCTCTGTAAAATATCAATAAAATATATTTTAAAAAAAAGAAAAAAAAAGAAATTGAAGCAGTCATTAAAAAGCTTCCAGCAAATAAAAGCCCGGGGCCAGATGGCTACACAGGGGAGTTTTACCAAACATTCAAGGAAGAGCTAAAACCTATCCTCTTCAGACTTCCAAAAAATTCAAGTGGAAGGAACACTTCCAAGCTCATTCTATGAAGCCAGCATCACCTTAATAACCAAAACCAGTTAAAGATAACACAATCAAAGAGAATTACAGGCCAATATCCCTGAAGAACATAGATGAGAAAACCTTAAGAAAATTCTAGCAAATCGAATCCAGCAGTGCATCAAAAAGATCATAAACCATGACCAAGTAGGATTTATCCCAGGGATGCAAGGATGGTACAATATTCGCAAAACAATAAACGTGATACATCACCTAAATAAATTGAGAGATAAAAATCATATAGTCAGAAGAAACCAAGATGGCGGCATAGGTAAGCACCTAAACTGCTGCCTTGCACAACAATTTCAAAACTACAACTAAAAGACAGAACGGACACCATCCAGAACCACAGGAAAGCTGGCTGAGTGAAAATTCTACAACTAGAAGGAAAGAGAAAAGCTCACAGAGAATTGGAGGTACGGCAAAGGGTCTTTGTGCGCGCAGAGAGGAAAGGCGGCTGAGAGCCTGGCTGACTTTCTCTGGCGGAAGGGGGAAGGAAGCCCCCGACCGCACTGAACCCCAGTTCTGACTGCACTGAACCCCAGTTCCAGGCGAGCCCCTGGGGACCCACGCTCTTACGGGGGGAGTCTGGACTCTCGGGCGGAGACTCGGGAGCCGGGGAAGGCGGAGGACTGAAAGTGCACATGCGCCAGTGCACACAAAGGCTGCAGAGGTTGCCACAGGCTTTCCCTAGTGGAAGGGAGTCAGAGGCTCCTGAATGCACTGAACCCCAGTTCTGACTGCAGTGAACCCCAGTTCCAGGCGAGCCCCTGGGGACCCACGCTCTTGTGGGGGGAGTCTGGACTCTCGGGCGGAGACTTGGGAGCCAGGGAAGGCGGAGGACTGAAAGCGCGCACGCACGCCAGTGCGCACAAAGGCTGCAGAGGTTGCCACAGGCTTTCCCTAGTGGAAGGGAGTCGGAGGTTCCTGACTGCACTGAACCCCGGTTCCAGGTGAGCCCCTGGGGACCCATGCTCTTGTGGGGGGAGTCTGGACTCTTGGGCAGAGACTCAGGAGCCGGGGAAGGTGGAGGTCTGAAGGCGCGCACGTGCACACAAGGGTAAGGCTGACAGGAAGCCAAGACTGAGACTCCACCCCATCCAAGCTAAGCACAGAGGCTATTGCAATTTGGCATGTCTAATCCTATAAGGCTGTCTCCAGCAACAAACTTCTCCCAGCATAGACACAGCTGATCCTTACAGCCAACTGGCCTGGAGGTCAATTCTTCCCAGTGATACCAACAACAATCAAGACTTAATTACAACAAGGCTGTACACACAGTCCACAAAGGGGTGCACCAAGAGTGTCCACCTCAGGTTAACTGGGGAGGCAGACCCACTGGGCCATATTGGAAACCTAGCACACAAATCTACCTTACCAACTCAGGGAAGAGTGAAAATGCGGCGTCAAAGAATCAGATCACAAACGAAAGAAATGGAGGAAATCAAATGACTGGATATAGAATTCAAAACCACAGTTATAAGGCTTTTTAAGAATATCCTAGAAAAGGCCGATAAATATAATGAGACCCTCGAAGATATGAAAAAGGACCAACTAGAAATTAAACATACACTGACTGAAATAAAAAATATTATACAGAGACTCAAAAACAGACAAGAGTAACACAAAAATCAAGTCAAAGAATTGAAACACAAAGAAGCAAAAAACACTCAACCGAAAAAGCAAAAAGCAAAAAACAAAAAAATCCAAAAAGTTGAAGATAGTGTAAGAAGACTCTGGGACAACTTCAAGCGTACCAACATCAGAATTATGGGGGTGCCAGAAGATGAGAGAGAGCAAGATACTGAAAACCTATTTGAAGAAATAATGACTGAAAACTTCCCCCACCTGGTGAAAGAAATAGACTTACAAGTCCAGGAAGCACACAGAACCCCAAACAAAAGGAATCCAAAGAGGACCACACCAAGACACATTATAATTAAAATGCCAAGAGCAAAAGACAAAGAGAGAATATTAAAAGCAGCAAGAGAAAAACAGTTAATTACCTACAAGGGAGCACCCATACGACTGTCAGCTGATTTCTCAACAGAAACTATGCAGGCCAGACGGGAGTGGCAAGAAATTTTCAATGTGATGAATAGCAAGAACCTACAACCAAGATTACTCTACCCAGCAAAGCTATCATTCAGAATTGAAGGGCAGATAAAGAGTTTCACAGATAAGAAAAAGCTAAAGGAGTTCATCACCACCAAACTAGTATTATATGAAATGCTGAAAGGTATTCTTAAAGAAGAAGAAGAAGAAAAAAGTAAAGAGAAAAATTATGAACAACAAATACATATCTATCAACAAGTGAACCTAAAAATCAAGTGAATTAAAAACCTGAGGAACAGAATAATCTGGTGAATATAATAGAATCAGGGGCATAGAAAGGGAGTGGACTGATAATTCTCAGGGGGAAAGGGGTATGGGGGGGTTCATGGAGTGACTGGACAAAAATCATACACCTATGGATGAGGACAGTGGTGGGGAGGTAAGGGCAGAAGGTGGGGTGGGAACTGGGTGGAGGGGAGCTATGGGGGGAAAAAGGAGAAATAATTGTAATAATCTGAATAAAGATTTATTTTTAAAAAATCATATAGTCATATCAATTGATGCAGAAAAAGCATTTGACAAAATCCAACACCATTTCTTGATTAAAAACTCTCAGCAAGGTGGGAATAGAAGGATCATACCTCAACATAATAAAAGCCATATATGACAAACCTACAGCCAACATCATACTCAATGGGCAAAAACTAAAACCATTTCCCCTAAGAACAGGAACAACACAGGGATGCCCACTCTCACCACTCCTGTTCAACATAGTGCTGGAAGTACTAGCCATTGTGATCAGACAAGAGGAAGAAATAAAAGGCATTCAAATTAGATAAGAAGAAGTAAAACTCTCCTTATTCGCAGATGACATGATACCATACATAGAAAATCTTAAAGACTCCATCAAAATATTATTAAATTTAATAAATGAATTCGACAAGGTAGCAGGATACAAAATTAACGCCAAGAAATCTAGGGCATTTCTATACACCAATAATGAACTTACAGAAAGAGAGACTAAAAAAGTAATACCATTTACCATCACCCAAAAATAAATTAAGATACCTAGGAATAAAATTAACTAAGGAAGTAAAAGACCTATACGGGGAAAACTACACGACACGGAAAAAAGAGATAGAGGAAGAAATAAATAGATGGAAGAACGTACCATGTTCATGGACTGGTAGAATAAACATCATCAAAATGTACATACTACCCAAAGCAATCTACAGATTCAATGCAATCCGCATTAAAAAACCTACGGCATATTTCACATACCTAGAAAGAACTCTCCAAAAATTCATCTGGAATAAAAAAAGACCCCAAATAGCTGCAGAAATCCTGAGAAAGAAGAACAAAGTAGGTGGGATCTCAATACCAGATATCAAGCTGTACCAGAAAGCCACAGTTCTTAAAACAGCCTGGTACTGGCACAAGAACAGACATATAGATCAATGGAATAGAATAGAGAACCCAGAAATCGACCCAAACCACTATGCCCAATTAATATTTGACAAAGGAGGCACGAACATACAATGGAGTCAAGACAGTCTCTTCAACAAATGGTGTTGAAAAAATTGGACAGATACATGCAAAAAAATGAAACTAGATCAACAACTTTCACCATACACACAAAAAAAAACCCCTCAAAATGGATAAAGGACTTAAACATAAGAAGGGAAACCATAAAAATACTAGAGGAATCCACAGGCAGCAAAATCTCAGACATATGCCGAAGGAACTTCTTCACTGATACTGCTCCTAGGGCAATGGAAACTAAAGAGAAAATAAACAAATGGGACTACATCAAAATAAAAAGCTTTTTCACAGCAAAGGAAACCATCAATAAAACAACAAGAAAGCCCACTGCATGGGAGAACATATTTGCCAATGTTATCTGCAATAAGCGTTTAATCTCCAACATTTACAGGGAACTCATACAACTTAACAAAAGGAAGATGAACAATCCAATAAAAAAATGGGCAACTGATCTAAATAGACACTTTTTGAAAGAACATAGAAGGAAGGCCAAGAGACATATGAAAACCTGCTTAAAGTCACTAATCATGAGAGAGATGCAAATCAAAACAACAATGCGGTACCATCTCACACCTGTCAGAATGGCTATTATCAACAAATCAACAAATGACAAGTGTTGGCGAGGATGTGGAGCAAAAGGAACCCTCGTGCACTGCTGGTGGGAATGCAGACTGGTGCAGCCACTGTGGAGAACAGTATGGTGTTTCCTCAAAAAACTGAAAATGGAACTCCCATTTGATCCAGTGATCCCACTTCAATATATCCCAAGAAACTAGAAACATGAATCAGAAAGGATATATGCACCCTTATGTTCATAGCATCACAATTCACCATAGCTAAGATTTGGAAACAGTCTAAGTGCCCATCAGCAGATGAGTAAATTAAAAAACTGTGGTACATCTACACAATGGAATACTTCGCTGCGGTAAAAAAGAAGGAATTTCTACCATTTGCAACAACATGGATGGAGATGGAGAGCATTATGCTAAGTGAAATAAGCCACACAGAGAAAGATAAATATCACATGATCTAACTCATTTGTGGAATATAATGAACGGCATAGACTGAATAACAAGAACAGATCCAGAGACTGAGAAACGTCGATCAGAACCTCAAACCTCAGGGAAGGAGAAGGTTGGTGGTAGTAAGGGGGAGAGATCAATCAAGGGACTTGTGTGCATGCATATGAGTCTAATCAATGTACACAGACAACAGGGGGGTGGCGCATGAGTGGGGGGTGGGGGGTAATGAGGGAATAACGACACATATGTAAAAAACTAATAGTAAAAATAATAAAATAATAAAAATTAAAAAATAGAAAAGAAATTGTGAGGTAACCAGGACCCCAAGAATGCCTGAGAACGTCTTTCTTGCCATGCTAGCAGTCATCAGCTGTGTGGTAATATTACCTGGGGAAAATGGGGAAGTATTTTGGACTTATGTTCCTGACCCTTCATGGGTAAGAGCCCTTACGTGGGCTGATCCCCCGCCTAATGTAGTCACCAATAATACCAAACACCTTGGTCATCCAGGAGGACAATGGGTGGTACAAGGAAGTATAATTACACAGGGGTGGCCACCCAGCTTCCCTTTTGTATGACACAAAATCAAACCACTGCTCCTTTGTGTGTAAAATTAAAGAGAGGTTTCTGGCTTGCGTGGACTATCACTACTTGCTCCTGGGAGAGGTGCAGAAAATGTAACCAAGATCTTGTCTATGCAAAAAGTAATTTGCAGGCAGTTTGAAATTGAATTGCCATGGCCTAGAGCAAAGAATATCCTTACATGATATTATTCTACAATGTCATTATAATTTTGCAGATTTGTATTACCCCAATTACCTATAAGAGTACCTCGTACCCTTATTGGGAATCAATAAAAAATCATCTTTTTGGTGCTTGGATACAAAAGTAACACATCTCTTGATATTTCAGAATTACAACAGCATAATGTAAAATTATCCCAAACAAACTTACAAACTAAGTCTTTGATTGTCTGGCAGCAATTTAAAAAGGACATGAAAAGATTTAATCCCTTCCACTGTGTAGAGGCCCCTCTGGGATGGCACCTGAGCATTTTATATTGGCCCCTCTTGCCCTTTTGGCCAAGAGGGACCCTCTTCTCACAATCCAACTGCCCACAGCTGTTGCCTGAGCTTTCTGTTCATGCTGAGGTTGAAGCCGCGTGGTGGCTGGAACCATGGATCTGTCTCTCGCCCAGTGGGGTGAGCTGGGGCCTCCCTGGATAAGAAACCTGGGTTCCCCAAGATATGCGATCAATGCCGGGGCCCCGCCAGCAGGCGAGGGGATCCCAAGGCAGGTGCTGGGCGTGGAGGCCACAGGGGCATAGGCTACCAAAGAGACAGAACTGAACCTCACATCACCCTGCTTGGCCCCTGAGCGTTAGCCAGAGACGGGTAAGATTCCTCAGGGAAGGAACAACCTAAGACAGGCACAGTCACAGAGGGGCCATCAGTAGAGCACTTGGGGGTCAACAGAGGTGGGGCACAGACCCTCACCTCCCCAACTTTGCAGGGGCCTGAACCCTCACCCCTTCTGAGGGAAGTCTCCTGTCCCCATGGCTGCTTCGCTTCCCATGCCCAGCTCAAATCAGGATGCAGGTAACAGACAGAGACTTGGCTGACAGCAGCTGCCCTCTCACTGCAACAAAGCTTGTTTGAGTTGTCTTGTACCCATGCTGTGGGGAAGTGGGTTTTTGATATTTAAATCCAGCCTAGCACCAGGAATGCTCAGGGCCAACTCAAGAATGCAAATAATCTTTTTCACTATATTTACAGGGTAAAATAAGATTGTTGTTAGAGTATTAAATTTGACAGTAAAATAGTAATAAAGTTCTCAGACTAATTTAAATTGGCTAATTGAAATAAGCAAATATTCTAGAAAAAATAATGGTACTGGACAAAAAGCTATTCCTACAGTGTTAACTAAAATTTTCTTTGGTAGTTCATCTCATGGTAAAATTGCATAACATGTAATGAACCTAAAGCAGTTATATTTTAGTGCAAAAAATTAAAATTTAAAAGCTATCAAGACTACATTATAAAATTTCCAAAAGCCTCCTAATATTTAAATAAAAAAGGGTGTCAGTAGAAGAATATCATGTAAGGAAAAATATCCTATAAGTAAATTACATCTAGAAAATTTTCTTTAGAAAATTAACTTTCATTTGTAATGCTAACAGCAAGACACCCATGAAAAACACACATGGTGTCAAAACAAGCCAAAGGAAAATCGTTTGGGAAAAAAAAAAAAATGAAAAAGGATCCCAAGTCAAATTTATAGAAAAGATTCCTTTATTAACTTTTGGTCGAGAATATGTTTTTATATTTTCAGAAAACAACTCCAAGACCATGTGGACTCCTGCAACAGAGAGGAATTGCTCCAGCCATGAAGACAGAAGAGAAACAGTCCAGAGATTGAAGATGCTGATGACGCCTTGCCATACTAGCAGTCAGCAGCTGTGCGTTGCTTCAGGTTGCCCAGGACCAAACCAGAGAGGGTCAGACCTGCATTATCATCATTTTTCCACCATCCAGAACTGAAATATCATTGCTGACATGTACACATAAGGAACTGTTTGACATTGAAATTGGGACTCAAAAAAACTGTTGGCCCAGAAAGAAACTCACTACAGACTGATTCATTTGCCTCTCAGCATAACCATTATTGCTTGTCTCATTTTCGGTTCTTATAAGTGTATTTCTAGTATCACATGATCTCGCTCATCTAGGGGAAATAATGAACAACATAAACTGATGAACAAAAACATACCCGGAGATAGGGAAGCATCGATCAGACTGTCAAACCTCAGAGAGAAGGTAGGGGAGGGTGGGGGTAAGGGGGAGAGTCAAACAAAGGACTTGTATGCATTTATATAATCCTAACCAGTGGTCACAGACAACAGGGGGGTGGGGGCATGCGTGGGGAGGGGTTTGGGATGGAAATCGGGGGATGAGGACAAATATGTGATACCTTAATCAATAAAGAAATTTAAAAAAAGAAAAGCCATATCCCTGTACATAGTACTTATAATAGATGAGTGACTGTCTCTATGTAACAGACTTTGCTTAAAAAATGCATTTCTTCATTGTAATACTTATTCACCTTTACTGTATTAAAGTGTACCCTTTGTAACATACCTGACAAAAAAATTTCCTCTAATTAATTCCCTTTTAATGTGCACAAATTTCATGCACCAGGCCACTAGTCTATAATAATAAAATTCTAATATGCTAATTAGACTGAATATGTTTCTGGATGAAGCCAGGGCTGTGAGGGAAGCCTGGGTCCCAGTTGCCTGCTGGTGGCCGGAGGGAAGCCCGGATCCTGGGTGCCAGAAGAAAGATGGTGCTGGCAGCTGGGAGAAGGAAGGCCTCCTCTTGCACAAATTTCGTGCATTGGGCCTCTAGTCTATAATAATAAAAGCATAATATGTTAATTAGACCAGAAGTCCTTCCAGACAAAGCCACGATGGCTGTGAGGACCAAGGGCAGGCAGCTGCAGTGGCTGGCAGCAGCAGCAGTGGCAGGGTGATGAGGGCAGCACCTTCCCCAGATTAGAACCGTCACCTCCTGCAGAGGGAGGCCAGACTGCAGCTTAGGCCCACTCCCCATGGGACATCCCCTGAGGCCTCTCAGACTGTGAGAGGGGGCAGGCCGAGCTGAGGGACCTCCCTCCAAGGGCATGAATTTTCATGCACTGGGCCTCTATTTATAATGTAAAATTGTCGGCTGAACTGTGTGGTGTACACTGAAAATACTATCAGTAGTTCAAAAGAAGTGGATATTTAAAAATTGAAATAATTAGGAAGGCTCCTTGAAAAATATCTAACAACAGAAGGCATGCTTTAAAAAATCAACGTTAGAAAGAGAGTTATTGGCAATATGAATAACATAAGAAAGCTTAGAGAGTCAAGAATGAGCAGAGATATTCATGGAATAAAGGGGAACTGATATAACTAGAATGAAGATTGTATATTGTGTACAGGGTTATGGTTCATCACAGTAACTGATCTCCTGGCTTACCCAGTTTGATCATTGTCTTCAGGCAGTCTTATTGCTGAATCATATGGCCCTTTATATCCATCACCTCTCTCTAAATGCATTAATGTAATTAGCTGAATGCAATTATTTACATCAGAAGATTTCTCAGTATTTAGTGATTTTCCAATATTTTTACCTACTTGCTATAATAATAAATGCAATAAATAGCCAAAGCAATTATTTTGTTCTACAATATTAAAAAATAGATGATATTCTATTTAAGTATTAGAATAATTCCAGGTGTATTTAATAAATTTTCTGTTATTCACAGAGATTCTAAAGGTTTTTTTCAGACTTCTAGTAAATGCACTGCTGAATCTCTTATTGATACATATCCTAATATATAAAAGCCCTGGGTCATAATGACCAGTAATGACCAAGGCTCTACCAACTGGAAGTCAGTCCTGCTTCCACTGCATGCACGGTGCCCCAGCACTGATTGCTGAGGGGTCGGCAAATCTGGGTCAGAGAGAGACCTGAAGAGAGAAACAGGGACCGATCCATTGCCTCTGTGGCAGCTTTTGATTGGCACTTGCCTCTCTCTTTCTCTCCCAGTCTGGCCAGCAGCCATGCCTCCATTCCTCTCCAGGCCTCCACCAGTACTGCTGATCATCCCTGCCTTTCTGATGAGGCCCTGTTAATAGGCCCAAAGTCGCTGACTGGCATAGGAATGAACCAATCAGAACCAAATCTGGGTGCTGTGGGGAGCCAATGGCTGCCTAGCAGGCGGAGCTTTTGACGCTGACTGGCATTGAAACCAACCAATCAGAACCAAATCTGGGTCACCTGTGAGGAGCCAATGGCTGCCTAGGAGGCGGAGTTTTTGACACTGATTGTCATAGAAACCAACCAATCAGAACCAAATTGGCCAGCAGAGGAGGGCAGTTCGGGACGAGATCAGGCCTACAGGGGAGGGCCGTTGGGGGCGACATCAGGCCAGCAAGGGAAGGCAGTTTGGGACAAACAGGCCAGCAGGCAGAGGTGGTTAGGGGTGAACAGGCTGGCAGGCAGAGGCAGTTAGGGGTCATCAGGCAGGCAGGCAGGTGAGTGGTTAGGAGCCAGCAGTCCTGGATTGTGAGAGGGATGTCCAACTGCCATTTTAGGCCCGATCGCAAGGGGTCCCCAATTGGGGAGTGTGCAGGCTGGGCTGAGGGAATCCCCCCCTCTGTGCACAAATTTTGTGCACCAGGCCTCTAGTTAAATAATTAAAGGAATAGTCATATATATATATATATATATATATATATATATATATATATATATATTTTGTACAGAGTTCATAAACATATGTTTTGCCCTGGTAAAAAAATCTGTACTTGACTTTGGTGTTAACTCTAAGAAGCAGCAAATATGTTTCATCACACTTTAATGATGCTATATGTTTGGATTGTAAAACAATTTGCTTCATATTAATTTGAAACATTGTTCATTTGTCTCACTATTACTCATAAAAGTTTCATTTACTAGCTAAGAAGAATTTGTATACTTATTTTCAAATTGAGAGACTAGTGTCCAAAAAATTAGCATCACACAAGTCTAAAACCAAATTTATTAAGTAAAACTAAAGAATATTATTGGGAAAATATTTTTAGTAATAATTGTTTATCTGAATGAGAAATTTTAAATCAAATTTACAATTCTGCATTCACTTATCCTTTTGCATATGGAACAATTTTGGAAGTGGAAGTGAGTGGGAGGATCAGAGTAGATTTTACAAAGTACCAAAACATGTACACTTATTTTATTGCCTACTTCTTTATATTTCAATATTATTTATAATTTAGGAAAATGTAAATAAGATAAAATGAGAAAAAAGAAATGGAGGAAGAGGAAGAATGTGTCCTCAAAGTAAGACAAAGAAACTAATCCTAAGGCATTCTATTTTCAGTGTATCATATCTGAAACAAATTTGGCACATTAAAAGAAGAAACCAATATTTAAATTTTAATGTATCCATATGGCTAAGAAATCTTTAATAATATTGTGATGCACAATCCAATTTTTAAAAGAAAAAGTAAAAAAAGGAAACAGAATTTTAAACTGTTTATAAATTCACTAGAGGCCTGGTGCACGGGTTCATGCACTGGTGGGATCTTTTGGTCTGGCCTGTGGGGATTGGCTGAAACCTGCAGTCCAACATCCCCTGAGGAATGTAGTAGTGCTCAAGTAGTAGGTGGCCAGGGAGGAGCCTAAGCCTGGGCTGAGTGCCACGCTGCTACCACTCATCCCAGTCCCAATGCACCTGGTTTCACCGCTGCTCATTAGTTTCGCTGCTGTTCCCTTGCAGTCTCTGTACACCTGTCCTAGGGCAGCCCCGGGCTTGCACCCAGTCAGTCCCAATGTTGGTTCAGATCCTGGTCCCAGTCCGAATATGGGAAGGGCGTGCAGGGGGATTGTCTTCAGGAGAGGCTCACGCTACTGCAGCAGCGCTCGCCAGCCATGAGGTCACCATCTGGCACCCGTTGGTCAGCTGAGTGGCACTCCAGCTGTGGGAGTAAACTGACCACCAGGGGGCAGCTCCTGCATCAAGCATCTGCTTCCTGGTGGTCAGTGCGCATCATAGCTACTGGTTGAGTGGTCAAGCAGTCAAGCAGTTGAACGTTCGCTTAGCCTTTTATATGTATAAATTGGTTGTTGCTTTTGAAAAAATATAGTGAGTTTAGTTATTAGGGTATTTGTTTAATGCCATTTATAAGGTAGCCATTATTAGACAATACTTTTAATTCAGTTAAAGCTTTCTTGACCCTAAGTAGGAATATACCTGTGGAAAATGACTCCTTGGGGTTAATTGGGAGCAAATTCACCTTGAGAATTTGGCATGTATCCTTTACAGAGGACTCTCATACTAACTGCATATCAGGCGAAAGGCACAGAATGAGCTGCCAAATCTCCTATACTGAATTCCTATCCTCTGAGTCAAACCTTATAAAGGAGTTGCTGGAATAATATTTCAACCAATGAACTGAGACCTGTTCTATCCAATCACAGCTGCATAGCTATATCCTCAATTTGCACAATTCTGACCAATCAGGAGAGTGTTATTTGGACAAATCAAACTGCATATTCCTCATTTGCATAAAAATAGACCAATCAGGAACCAAGGTAGGCAATTTCTCTATATATGAAGGCCTCCTCATTTTCTCAAGGGAATATTTTCAGTTTTCCCTGTAAACTGTATTTCCCTTGTTTACAAGCTGATCACCTGGATAAAGTGTCTCCTTTTATTGCACCCTGTAGAGATTAGATTGGCGGAAGTGAACTTTTGTTGCCACTTAAAACTTTTGATTCATGCACCAAGGGGAGGGGAGGGGGTCTGGGTCCTTCAGCCTGGCCTCCACCCTCTCCAATCCAGGAATCCTCTTGCAATCTGGAACCACTTGGCTCCTAACCACTCACCTGACTGCCTGCCTGATGCCCCTAACTGCTCCCCTGCTGGCCTAATGGCCCCAAATGCTCTTCCCTGCAGGCCTGATCCCCCTAACTCCTCTCCCCTCCTAGTCTGATCACCCTAACTGCCTATCTGCTCTCCCTTCCACTCCATGCCCTTTGGACCCCCAGTGCAGGGATGCTGAGAGCTCTCCGCCTCGGCCCTGCCCACATCTTGAATGGTTGTTACGTGATGGTGTCCAGGTCAATTTGCATATTACTTTATTATTAGTATAGATAATGAACAATCAGAAGGAGAAATGCAGAAAATAATCACATTCATAACTACATCAAGAATAATAGAATACCTAGGAATAAACTTAAACAAGAAGGTTAAAGACCTCAACTCCGCAAAATATAAGACATTAAATAAATATATTGATGAGGGAAGGAGAGAAAAATGGTGGCCTAATAGGCAGCATTGTAATGCACCTCCTGCTATGGCTAGGCCATAAAAGCAACTAAATGGGAGAACATCCACCCTGAATTAACAAATTAGACAATTTTCAATAAGGAAAGGGAGAGGATGCCTAGAGAATGTCCCTTGCTAGCCATTACCCAGGTGGAACTACCACCGTGCCCCAGCAGTGAGTGCCGCAGTACCTCCTGGAAGGCTCCCATATGTCTGTAGGGAGTGCACACCACCAGAGTAAGCTCCCACACCAGGCTTGCTCACCAGCTTGCTGGGTCCCAGTGTCATAGGATCTGGCTCCAATATCCTGCAGTGAGTGCAAGCCAGGGGTAACCCTGTGCCATAGCCCCAGCACTGACCCCAGAACCATGCTGCTAGCCTGACCCAAAGCCACCCGGTCCCCCACTCCACTCCCAGCATCAGGATCTGCTGTCAGGGTGAGCCAGGGCATCCCAGAGCATTCCACAGGGGAGATATGACTGTGCAACCGAGAGCAACCCACACCTGCTCCACCCCAGTTCCAGGGACAGTCCTGCTGGTGTCATCTGGAGCAACCCAATGTATACCTCACCCTGGGCAACAGGGGAGCATGCACCTCACTCTGGGCGAAAGAAGAGCATGGACTGAGTAACCCAGGGGAACCTGCCCCTGCTCCATACTGAGGAGGGGCAAACTAGAGCAACCCAGTGTGCTTCTCACTCCTGGCTACAAGAAATCCTGGACTGTGCAACACAGAGCAACCCACCACCACTCCACACCTAGCCCAGGGTCTTGCTGCTGGGGCAATCTGAAGTAGCACAGCACACATGCCCAACTCAGGCCACAAGGGAGCTCAGACAGAGTGACCTATGGAAACCCACCCTGCTCCACACTGAGGGGCAAACTGGAGCAACCCAGTACATGTATCGTTCAGGGCTACAAAGAAGCAGGGACTGTGCGACCCAGAGAAACACACACCCTCTTCTCCCTGGTCTCTGGGACTGTCACACAGGGGGTACTCAGAGCAATCCAGCACATGCCACAATAAAGGCCATAGGTAAGTGCTTCTGGGGTGACCTAGAGCCAGCTGGTGTGCCCAGCCAGGAGCCAAAGGGCCATGACACAAATGCATTGTCAGAGGGACCTCCTGCCACAGGTGCTAGGCTGCACAGCAAACTGCATGTCAGAGGGATATGGGTCTTCACAGGGAGTTGCACATCAGAGGAACTGTGCACATGCTTCCATCACCCCAAGCATCTGAAGTAA
The DNA here is from genome assembly GCF_963455305.1 of Plecotus auritus. Lineage (NCBI taxonomy): Eukaryota > Metazoa > Chordata > Mammalia > Chiroptera > Vespertilionidae > Plecotus > Plecotus auritus. The sequence continues at coordinate 66,422,484 of NC_137784.1, forward strand.
ATAACTGAGGAACCAGATCAGTGGGAAAGGTGGATACACTCGGAGCAGAGAAAATAGAGTCATGGGACTTAAGGAAGACTCAGCCTCTGGGCTAACAATTTCTAAATCCATTGCCGTGATAGGGTCTTCAACCTCTCAAACCCCAAGCAGTGTGGCCAGGGCCAGAAAGAGACGGCAAAATGGGGAGACAAAGCAACAACCCCCAAGGAAAGAAAAGGTGGAATCACAAGAAAAAGAACTAAATGAAAGAAAGGCATGCAATGTGCCAGAAAAAGAATTCAAAGTAAGGGTCATACTGTTCATAAACCAGATGAATGAGAAACTCAACAAGTTATGTAAAAATCAAGAGGAAATAAAAAAAATGATATGGTTACAATAAAAAACACGATGGAAAGTTTCAACAGTAGACTAGAAAAAGTGGAGGACCGAATTAGTGAGTTAGAAGATAGGGCAGTGAAACACACCCAATCTGAATAGCTATTGGAGAAAAAAAAATTAGAAAACAGGAGGAGAGCCTAAGAGAGCTTTGGGACAACGTAAAATGAAGTTATAGGGAATAGACAAACGTGTTCCGAGCTTTGTGCCGGAGCAGAAAGAAAGAACAGCTGAGGGTCGCACAAGGAGTGTTTGTTGGCAAGTTGGGAGACAGCTGAATTTCAGAAGAAGGTGGGGGACTGTTAGACGGGGATCCCCTGAGCTGGCAGCACCAACTGCAGCTGGGTCCCCTCCCGGAGCTGCGGGCTTGGACGCGGAGTCTGCGCCATCTTAATCCGGAAAGTGGAGCTTTTTGGAAGCGTAAGAATCCACAACTGCGGCACCCACGGAACAGCTGTGAGCCCCAGAACAATACTCCCCAATTGGCGCAAACACACGGGTTCAGAGGAGCTCTACATTCCACCACAGAAAGGTCAGATTTCGCCTGGGATAAGGTGAGGTCTCTGGTCCCAGCGGGAGAGAGGAACGCGCGTTTTGCGGGAGCTGGAGGACCAGGGAAGTCTGTGCCTAGAAAAATCCATGGCTGTAGGGGCTGGCGTGATCTGTGAATGTGGAAAGGGGTCCTCAGAGCTGCTAACAGAAGGGCACTCTAAAAAGCAACCCATTTTGATCCGAAGTGCAGGGACACCCTAAGAATTTCAGGCTGTCCAGACTTATATGCAGCCCCGGAGTTCCCTGGGCGCCTAGGCTTACGCGCAGTCCAGGAGTTTGCACACTTGGGCTTTCTCCTCTTGAAATTCTTGCTTCTGATTACTAAGCCCAATACATAGGATCACCCAGTTGGGGACACACTGGGAGACTGCAGGAGAAAATTGTTTTTCTGGAACCTGGGGATTGGAGCGGGGAGTGACCATCGGAGAGCCAGCTCTGAGGCAGCCCACTCCAACAAACTGGTAGTGAGTGCCACAGGGAAAGAAGGCTCTAACACTGCCTAGAGAGGCCATAGATAGACCCGGAAGTCAATCCAGAAACACTGCCACCCAGGGGCTGAATCACAAATTGACTCTTGTGTAATCAAAAATAAAGGAATACGAGAAATTAGGACACACCGCCTGCTTAAAATCAGGACTGGCTTACAACACTGAAGAGCAGTGGATCGCAGGGAACTGCAATACTGTCTGGACTGAGAAACAGGCGTGCCAAACAGAAAAACAGAGGAAGTGAATGACCTTCACTACTCCACATTTTATTTTTATTTTTTTATTTATTTTATATTTTTATTTTCATTTTTTGCATCTTTTACTCAAGAAACTAACTTTTTTTTCTTTTTTCATCACTTGATTTTACCTTTTTAATTATTACATTTTTATTTTCAATCCATATTATTACTACTGCTATTTTATCTTTTTTTTTAAGTGTCATTTTATTTTCTCTTCATTTTATTTTGGGATTAGGGTTCTATATTCTATTTTTATCTTTCCTTTAGCATCGTTTTACTCTATCTCAACTCTACCTTTATGCCATCACTCTCTTCCTAACCTGCCTCTTTTCGGTGTCCTGTTTATCTTACCCCTTTCCTGCTTTAGATTTTCCCTATTATTTCTGTTTACCCCTTGTTAAAATTTCACCCTACTTACATATCTAATCTCCAATCCCCTGTTCCAAGTCTATACATACCTCTCTCTTGGCTGTCTTAACTATCCAAAAACTTGTTTTTCTCTCTGTCCTTTTGTTGTTGTTCGCTTGAATGTAGATTATATCTCATTTTTATGCTTTTTTGTGAGATTGTTTTGCTTTTTCTTCTTTTGTTTATTTTTTTGTTTGTTTTGTGCTTCAGCTTTCCCTTGCCTCATTCCATATTAGTTGGTGATGTAGTTTGTACTAATCCCCAGGTACTTGTTGCTGGCATTTGCTGGGATTAGTGATTGTTCTATTGGAGTTTTATCCCCAATATAGATAGTCTGTTCCCCTTTCTCTCCTAGTCTCTTTCTTGTCTCTCTTACTTTTTTTCTTTTTTTTTTCTTTCCCTTTTCCCAATTTCATTTTGACACTCCTTTTTTTTTCTTTCTTTCTTTCTTTTTCCTCTTCTTCTGTCTCTCCTATCACGTAATATGCCTTTCTCTGGTGGTCACCTTTATTGGAGGTTATTAATATCGTGAATACATTTCTGTTCAGTGCCTTGTGAGTTGTACCTGGTAGTGCTGTATTTTGTGCCTTTAAATCAATGCAGGAGAGAGAGAACTACATAACCAGACACCCAGAGAAGAGAGACCATGGGGAGACAAAGAAACAGCCCGCATATGAAAGAAAAGCAGGCATCACCAGAAAAGGAAGTAAACGAAATGGGGGCAAGAAATCTTCCAGAAAAAGAATTGATAGAAATGGCCATAAGGTGGCTGAAAAGAATGGAAGACAAATTCGACAATATGAGCAAGAACCAAGAGGAAATGAGGAAGAACCAAGAAGAAATGAAAAATGACATCGCTGCTCAAAAGAACTTAATAGAAAGCATCAAGAGTAGACTAGAAGAAGCAGAGGACCGCATCAGTGAGCTAGATGACAAGATGGAAAAAAATACCCAAGTAGAGCAACTTCTAGAAAAAAAAAAATTAAAAGGCAGGAGGAGAGCCTAAGGGAACTTTGGGAAAACAGGAAACAAAACAACGTCTGCATAATAGGGGTTCCAGAAGGAAAGGAAGCTGAGCAAGGAATAGAAAACCTCTTTCAAGAAATAATGACAGAAAATTTCCCTGATATAGGGAAGAAAAAACCCACACAAATCCAAGAAGCTCACAGAGTCCCAAGCAAAATGAACCCCAAAAGACCGATGCCAAGGCACATTATAATTAAATTGGCAAACACTAACGACAAAGTAAGAATCTTAAAAGCGGCAAGAGAGAGACAGAAAGTTACATACAAAGGAATCCCCATCAGACTAGCAACTGATTTTTCAACAGAAACTCATCGGGCCAGAAGGGAATGGAATGAAATATACAAAGTCATGCAAAGGAAGGGTCTGAATCCAAGAATACTGTACCCAGCAAGGCTGTCAATCAAAATTGAAGGTGAAATCAGGAGCTTAACAAACAAAAAAGGACTAAGGGAATTTATTACCACCAAACCAGCAATGCAAGAAATGCTAAAGGGTCTGCTGCAAAAAAAAAAAAAAAAAAAAAAAGAAAAAGAAAAAGAAAAAAGAAATAGGAAGCGAAGAAGTAACACAGGGGTAAAGAATAGGAATGTCAACAAATAAGTACCTATCAATAATAACTTTAAATGTAAATGGATTAAATGCCCCAATCAAAAGACATAGGGTAACGGATTGGATAAGAAAACAAGACCCACATATCTGCTGTCTACAAGAAACCCGCCTCAGAAAAAAAGACGCACACAGACTGAGCTTGAAGGGATGGAAAAAGGTTTTCTTGGCAAATGGAACTGAAAAAAAAGCTGGGGTAGCAATACTTATATCTGACAAATTAGATCTCAAAATGAAGGAAATAACAAGAGATAAGGAAGGCCACTTCATAATACTAAAGGGAGCAATCCAACAAGAAGAAACAACTCTGGTCAACATATATGCACCCAATACAGGAGCTCCCAAATACATAAAAAAACTCCTGGAGGATATCAAGGGAGAGATTGACAGCAATATAATCATAGTAGGAGACTTTAATACCCCACTATCACCATTGGACTAATCCTCTAAACAAAAAATCAGCAAAGAAACATCAATCCTAAATGACTCACTAGACCAGATGGAATTAATTGACATCTTCAGAACATTTCACCCCAAAGCCACAAAATATACATTCTTCTCAAGTGAACATGGGTCATTTTCAAAGATAGACCATATGTTGGGACATAGGCAAAGGCTCTTCAAATTCAAGAAGATAGAAATCATATCAAGCATCTTCTCAGACCACAGTGGCATAAAACTGGAAATCAACTACAATAAAAACAACCCAAAGAAATCAAACACATGGAGACTAAACAGCATGCTATTAAACCATGACTGGGTTACCAGAGAGATCAAAGAAGAAATAAAAAACATCATGGCAACAAATGACAATGAAAACACTACAATCCAAAATCTATGGGACACAGCAAAAGCAGTCTTGAGAGGGAAGTTCATAGCTCTACAAGCCTACTGCAAAAAAACAAGAAACAATGGTAATAAATTACCTAAACCAACAACTCAAAGAGTTAGAAAAAGAACAACAAGAAAAGCCCAGTGTAAGCAGAAGGAAGGCAATAATAAAGATCAGAGCAGAGATAAACTACATAGAGAACAAAGAAACAATACAAAAGATCAACAAAACCAAGACCTGGTTCTTTGGAAGGATAAACAGATTGATGAACCTGTAGCCAGGCTCACCAAGAAGCAAAGAGAGAGGACCCAAATAAACAAAATCAGAAATGAAAGAGATGAAATAACAACAGATCCCGCCGAAATACAAAGGATTGTTAAAAAATACTACGAACAACTCTACTCCAACAAACTGGACCTCCTGGAGGAAATGGACATATTCCAAAAAAATATAACCTTCCAAAACTCAATCAGGAAGAATCTAAACAGCTCAACATGCCAGTAACTATGGAAGAAATTGAAGCAGTCATCAAAGAGCTTCCGGCAAACAAAAGCCCGGGGCCAGACGGCTTCACAGGAGAGTTTTACCAAACATTCAAGGAAGAACTAAAACCTATCCTCCTCAGACTACTCCAAAAAATTCAAGAGGAAGGAACACTTCCAAGCTCCTTCTATCAAACAAGCATCACCCTAATACCAAAACCAGATAAAGACAACACAATGAAGGAGAATTACAGGCCAATATCCCTCATGAACATAGATGCCAAAATCCTCAACAAAATTCTAGCAAATCGGTTCCAGCAGTACATCAGAAAGATCATACACCATGACCAAGTAGGGTTTATCCCAGGAATGCAAGGATGGTACAATATCCGCAAATCAATAAATCTGATACATCACATAAACAAATTGAGAGATAAAAATCACATAGTCATATCAATTGATGCAGAAAAAGCATTTGACAAAATCCAACACCCTTTCTTGATAAAAACTCTCAACAAGGTGGGAATAGAAGGATCATACCTCAACATAATAAAAGCTATATATGATAAACCTACAGCTAACATCATACTCAATGGGCAAAAACTAAAACCATTTCCCCTAAGAACAGGAACAAGACAGGGATGCCCACTCTCACCACTCCTGTTTGACATAGTACTGGAAGTATTAGCCACTGCAATTAGACAAGAAGAAGAGATAAAAGGCATCCAAATTGGAAAAGAAGAAGTAAAGCTGTCTTTATTTGCAGATGACATGATATTGTACATAAAAAACCCGAAAGACTCCATCAAACAACTAACAGACTTAATAAATGAATTCGGCAATGTAGCAGTATACAAAATTAACGCCAAGAAATCTATGGCATTTCTAAACACCAACAGTGAACCTACAGAAAGAGAGACTAAAAAAGCAATCCCATATTCCATCGCACCAAAAAAATTAAGATACTTAGGAATAAACCTAACCAAGGAGGTAAAAGACCTATATGTGCAAAACTACAGAACATTGAAAAAAGAGATAGAGGAAGATATAAACAGATGGAAGAACATACCATGTTCATGGATTGGTAGAATCAACATCATTAAAATGTCCATACTACCCAAAGCAATCTATAGATTCAATGCACTCATCATTAAAATACCAATTGCATATTTCACAGACCTAGAAAGAACTCTCCAAAAATTCATCTGGATTAAAAAAAGACCCCGTGTAGCCACAGCAATCCTGAGAAATAAGAATAAAGTAGGAGCGATCTCAATACCAGATTTCAAGCTGTATTACAAAGCCACTGTCCTCAAAACAGCCTGGTACTGGCACAAGAACAGACATATAGATCAATGGAATAGAACAGAGAATCCAGATATCGACTCAAACCAATATGCGCAATTAATATTTGACAAAGGAGGCATGAGCATACAATGGAGTCAAGACAGTCTCTTCAATAAATGGTGTTGGGAAAATTGGACAGATACATGCAAAAAAATGAAACTAGAACACCAACTTACACCATACACAAAAATAAACTCAAAATGGGTACAGGACTTAAATATATAAGATGGGAAACCATAAAAATACTAGAGAAATCCACAAGCAGCAAAATCTCAGACATATGTCAAAAGAATTTTTTCACTGATACTGCCCCTAGGGCAATGGAAGAAACATAAACAAATGGGACTACATCAAAATAAAAAGCTTTTGCACAGCAAAAGAAACCATCAGCAAAACAACAAGAAACCCCACTGTATGGGAGAACATATTTGCAAATGTTATCACTGATAAAGGTTTAATCTCCAACATCTACAGGCAGCTTATACAACTTAATCAAAGGAAGATAAATGATCCAATAAAAAAATGGGCAACAGACCTAATAGAATCTTTTCAAAAGACGACAGAAGGAAGGCCAAGAGACACATGAAAACATGCTCAAAGTCACTAATTATCCGAGAGATGCAAATCAAAATGACAATGCGATACCATCTCACACCTGTCAGAATGGCTATCATCAACAAATCAACAAATGACAGGTGTTGGCGAGGATGCGGAGAAAAAGGAACCCTCGTGCACTGTTGGTGGGAATACAGACTGCTGCAGCCACTGTGGAGAACAGTATGGAGTTTCCTCAAAAAACTGAAAATGGAACTCCCATTTGACCCAGTAATCCCACTCCTGGGAATATATCCTAATAAACTAGAAACACCAATCAGAAAGGATATATGCACCCCTATGTTCATAGCAGCACAATTTGCAATAGCTAAGATTTGGAAATAGCCTTAGTGCCCGTCAGCAGATGACTGGATCAGAAAACTATGGTACATCTACACAATGGAATACTATGCTGCCATAAAAAAGAAGGAATTACTACCATTTGTAAGCACCTGGATGGAATTAGAGAACATTATGCTAAGTAAAATAAGCCAGTCAATGAAAGAAAAATACGACATGATCTCACTCATTTGGGGATAATGAAAAACATTATAAACTGATGAACAAAAAGATAGATACAGAGGCAGTAAAGCATCAAACAGACTGTCAAATTACAGCGGTAAGGTTAGGGAGAGGTGGGGGAAATAAGAGATCAACTGAAGGACTTATATGCATGTATATAAGAGTAACCAATGGATGCAAAACATTGGGGGGTGAGGGCATATATGGGAGTGGGGTGGGGGGGCAATGGTAAGATATGTACACATATAATACCTTAATAAAAAAAATGAAAAAAAATAAACATTTCCTGCTCTGAACATGAAAAAAAAATGAAATGATGATTATATATATATTAAGGGTGCCAGGTGGACAAGAAGAGGAGCAAAGTTTAGAAAATACTTTTGATGAAATAATGAAAGAAAACCTCCCTTATTTGGGGAAGAAAAATGTCACACAAATACAGAGTCCCAAATCAATATCAATGCAAAAAGACACACAGCAAGAGACATCATAATTACAATATCAAAAGTTAAAGACAAAGAGAATCTTAAAGGTTGCAAGAGAGAGACAGAGAGTTACCTAAAAAGGATCTTCCATTGAATTATCAAATGATTTCTCAACAGAAACACATCAGTCCAGAAGTGAATGGAATGAAGTGTTAAAAAGTGATGCAAAGCAAGAGACTGAATTGAAGAATATTCTATCTAGCAAGGGTATCATTCATAATTTAAGGGAAAATCAGGAGCTTCTCAGATAAAAAAGCCTAAAGGAGTTTATCAATACCAAACCAGCCATGCAAGAAATACTAAAGGGACTCTTATAAAAAGGAGAAATAGAAAGGGAAGAACAGAAAGAGCAGGCATAAAGAATAGAAATGGCTACAAACAAGTACCTATTTATAATAACTTTAAATGTAAATGGAATAAATAATACAATAAAAAGATATAGAGTGGCTGAATGGATAAGAAAACATGACCCATATATATGCTGTCTACAAGAGACACACCTCAAAACAAGGAACTCACAGAGACTGAAAATGAAGGGTTGGAAAATATTTTTCAGGCAAATGGAAATGAAAAATAAAAGCCAGAGTAGCAATTCTTATATCTAACAAATTAGACCTCAAAGTGAAGGCCATAACAAGAGAAGGAAGGCCACTTTATAATACTAAAGGGATTGATACAACAAGAAGATGTAACTAAAATAAACATATATGCACCCAATGCAGGAGCACCCAAATACATAAAAACAAACAAACAAACAAATAAAAAACATCTGGAAGATATCAAGGGAGAGATTGACAGCAATACAATCATAGTAGGGGACTTTAATACCCCATTAACAACATTGGATAAATCCTCTAGGCAAAAAATTAGCAAAGAGACAGCAATCCTAAATGACTCACTAGATCAGATGGACTTAATTGACATCTGCAGAACATTTCACCCCAAAGCCACAGAATATACATTTTTCGCAAGTGCAAATGAGAAATTTTCAAAGATAGACAACATGTTAGAATACAGGCAAGTCTCTTCAAATTCAAGAAGATAGAAATCATATCAAGCATCTTCTCAGTTAACAATGGCATAATATTAGAAATAAACTACAATAAAAAATCACAAAATTCCAAAATTTTCAGGCTAAATAGCATGTTATTAAACTATAATTGGGTTCCACAAGACATCGAAGAAGAAATTAAAAAAACAAAACAAAACAACAAACATCCTGGAAACAAATGGTAATGAAAACACAACAATCCGAAATCTATTGGACACAGTGAAAGCAGTTCTGAGAAGGAAGTTCATAGCATTACAGGCCTTCCTCAAAAACAAAAACAAAAAAAAACAACACACACACACAAGAAAAACTGGTAATAAAAGATCTAATTATACAACTTAAAGAAGTAGAAAGAGAGCAACAAGAAAAGCCCAGAGTAAGCAGGAAAAAAGGAAATAATAAAGATCAGAGTGGAAATAAGTGACATAAAGACAAAATCAAACAAACAAAAAAACCCCAGTATCAATGAAACCAAGAGATGGTTCTTTGAAAGAATAAACAATATTTATGAACTTCTAGCCAGGCGCACTAAGAAGCAAAGAGAGATGACCCAAAAAACAAAATCAGAAATTAAAGGGCAAAATAACAACAGACCCCACAGAAATACAATAGATTATGAAAAAAAATACCATGAACAAATCTATTTCAACAAACTGGTCAACCTAGAAGAAATGGACATATTCCTGGGAAAATATGACCTTACAAAACACAATCAGGACAAATAAAAAAAAATCTTAATAGACCAATAACTATGGAGAAAATTGAAGCAGTCATCAAAAAACTTCCAGCAAACAGAAGCCCTGGGCCAGCAAGCGTCACAGGGGAGTTTTAACAAACATTCTAAGAAGAACTAAAATCTATCCTCCTCAGACTATTCAAAAAAATTCAAGAGGAAAGAACACTTTCAAGCTCTTTCTATGAAGCCAGCATTACCCTAATCCCCAAACCAGATAGATATTACAAAGAAAAAATTACAGGCCAATATCTCTGATGAACATAGATGCTAAAATCCTCAACAAAATTCTAGCAAATTGCATCCAGCATTACATTAGAAGGATCACACACCATGACCAAGTGAGATTTATTCCGGGGATGCAAGGATGGTACAATATCCACAAATCAATAAACGTGATACATCGCATAAATAAACTGAGAGACAAAAATCACATAATCATATCAATTGATGCAGAAAAAGCATTTGACAAAATCCAACCACCTTCCTTGATAAAAACTCTGAGCAAAGTGGGAATATAGGGGTCATACCTAAACATTAAAAAAGCCCTTATATGACAAACCTACAACCAATATCATACCCAATGGGCAAAATCTAAAACCACTTTCCCTAAGAACAGGAACAAGATAGGGATGCCCACTCTCACCACTCCTGTTCAACATAGTACTGGAAGTGCTAGCCATAGCAATCAGACAAGAAGAAGAAATCAAAGGCTTCCATATTGGAAAAAAAGTGGTAAAGCTGTCATTATTCACAGATGACATGATATTGTACATACAAAACCCTAATGATTCCATAAAAAATGATAGATTTAATAAAAAAATTTGCCAATGTAGCAGGATGCAAAATTAACACCCAGAAATCTAAGGCTTTTTTATACACCAATAATGAACTCACAGAAAAGAAACAAACAAAAAAATCCCATTTATCATAGCAACAAAAAAATTAAGATACCTAGGAATAAACTTAACTAAGGACATAAAAGATCTATACTCAGAAACTACAGGTTATTGAAAAAAGAGGTAGAGGAAGACATAAACAAATGGAAGAATATACTGTGTTCATGGATTGATAGAATCAACATCATTAAAATGTCCATGCTACCCAAACCAATTTAATAGATTGAATGCACTCCCCATTAATATACCAACTGCATATTACTCAAAGACCTAGAACAAATGCGCCAAAAATTCATATGGAACAAAGAAATACCCCAAATAGCCACAGCAATTTTGAGACAGAAGAACAAAGTTAGAAGGATCACAATACCAGATATCAAACTATATTACAAAGACACTGTTCTCAAAACTGCCTGGTACTGCCACAAGGACAGACATATAGACCAATTGGAAAAAAATTAAAAAAAAGAGACCCCAGAAATTGATCCAAGCTGTTATGCTCAATTACTATTTTACAAAGGAGGCAAGAGTATACAATTGAGTCAAGATAGTCTCTTCAATAAATGGTATTGGGAAAATTGGACAGATACATGCAAAAAAAAAAAAAAAACTAGGCCACCAACTTACACCATACACACACACAAAAAAAACTCAAAATGGATAAAGGACTTAAATGTAAGACAAGAATCAATCAAAATCTTAGAGGAATCCATAGGCAGCATATCAGACATATGTGGTGGCAACATCTTTTCTTATACAGCTCCCAGGGCAATGGAAACTAAGGAGAAAATAAACAAATGGGATTACATCAAAATAAAAAATAGCTCCTGAACAGTAAAGAAACCATTAATAAAACAACAAGAAATACCACTGCATGGGAGAACATATTTGCCAATGTTTAATTTGATAAGGGCCTAATCTCCAAAATTTATAGGGAATTCATACATCTAAAGAAATGGAAGATAAACAATCCAATAAAAAAATGGGCAAAGGACTTCTTGAAAGTGGACATATAGAAGGCCAAGAGACATATGAAAACATGCTCAAAGTCACTAATCATTTGAGAGATGCAAATTAAAACAACAATGTGGTACCATCTCACACCTGTCAAAATGGCTATCATCAACAAATCGACAAATGACAAGACCTGGCCAGGATGTGGAGAAAAATGAACCCTCATGCACTGCTGGTGAGAATGAAAACTGGTGCAGCCACTGTGGAGAACAGTATGGCGTTTCCTCAAAAAATTAAAAATGGAAATCCCATTTGACCCAGTGATCCCACTTCTAGGAATATGTCCCAAGAACTCAGAAACATCAATCAGAAAGGACATATGCACCCCTATGTTCATAGCAGCACAATTCACCATAGCTAAGATTTGGAAACAGCCTAAGTGCCCATCAGCAGATGAGTGGATTAAAAAACTATGGTACATCTACACAATGTAATACTACACTGCTGTAAAAAATAAGGAACTCTTACCATTCGCAATAGCATGGATGGAAATGGAGAGCATTATGCTAAGTGAAATAAGCCAGTCATAGAAAGATAAATATCACATGATTTCACTCATTTGTGGAATATAACAAACAACATAAATTGATGAACAAATATAGATCTAGAGAAAAAGATGTATTGAACATACCGTCAAACATCAGAGGGAAGGCAGGGGAGGTGGCAGGTAAGAGATCAACCAAAGGACTTGTATGGATGCTTATAAGCATAACCAATGGACACAGACAGTAGGGGCCTGAGGGAATGTGCTGGGGAGGGTGGGTGGCTGGGAAGAGGTAAATAGGAGAGAAAGGAGACATATGTAATACTCTATATAATATTAAACAATAAAGAATTTTAAAAGATATTGATGAGGAGACAAATAAAGGAAGAATATACTGTGTTCATGGATAGAAAGAATTAATATTGTTAATATGACCATACTACCTAAAAAAAATTATAGATTCAATGAGATTCCTATCAAAAGAGTCTTCCTTTCAGAACTAGGACAAATAATCTTACCATTTTATGGAAGCACAAATGATTCTGAATAGACAAAGAAATCATGAGAAAGAAGGAAAAAGTTGGAGGTATCAGGCTCCCTAATATCAAACTGTACTACAAATCTCTAATAAATAAAGCTGTATGGTACTGGAACCAAAACCAATAAATAGATCAATGAAACAGAATAGAGAGCCCAGAAATAAAGCCTCATTTACATGGTTAATTAATCTATGGCAAAGTATGCAAAAATTTACAGTGTAATTATGACTGTCTATTTAAAAAGTGGTGCTGGGAAACCTGGACAGATACAAGCAAAAAAAAAAAAAAAAAAAAAAAAAAATATATATATATATATATATATATATATATATATATATATATATATATAATAAAAGGCCTGTAGCCGTAACCCTGTGACGCCGTAATGAACAAAGACCTGTCACCAGGAGGTGCATGGAGCACCTCTTGGTCCCGTGGCCCACAGGCTCAGTTCGCAGCAAGGCGGGTGGTGGGTGGGAGGGGCCTCACGGTGAATAGGGAGTGGGGGATGGGCTCTGGGCGGGCATCTATCTCATCTATCATAACTAAAAAATAATGAAATCTTTCCATTTGCAATGACATGGATAGACCTAGAGGATATTGTGCTAAGTGAAATAAGTCAGTCAGAGAAAGAGAAATGCCATATGATTTCATTTACTTTGTTCTTTGAATCTAAAGAACAAAATAAACCAACAAACAAAATAGAAACAGACTCATAGATATTGAGAACAGACTGATGGTTGGCAGAGGGAAGGGGAGTTGGGGGACTAAGTAAAAACAGTGCAAGGATTAAGAAGTACAAATTGGTAGTTGCAAATACTCATGGTGATATAAATTACAGCATGGGGAATATTGTCAATACTACTGTAATAACTGAATGATGCCAGATGGATACTTGAAATATTGGGATTATCACTCTTTAAAAGATCATGATTGTTTAATTGCTATGTCATACACCTGAAATTAACACAAAATATGTTGAATGAAAACTATAATTTAAAATAAAATTTAAAAATAAATAAAATAAGTATATGGAATAATTTATTAAATTTTAAATTTATGTGATGTACATGTTAAGGTGTGTATATACAGGGCATCATCAAAAATTTACACACACTACACTTTAACAGCTGATAGCTCAATTTTGAAAATAAATTATTTTAAATAAACACTGTCTTTATAATTATTCAAAGTGTGTGTATACATTTTTTTGTATACCCTATATATATACATTAAATGAAACTCATGGATAAATAAGTTTATAGCTCTAAATGACATATTGAATTGTTTTATGTGTTTTATACAATAAAAATGTTTAAACTAAAAATTACAAATTACTAAATACTATAAGGGCTCAGTGGATGAAAGAGTAGTTAAAATTTTATCAGCTATCAATCATTGGATTATACTTGAAATTACTAAAGTAAATTTATTATCAGCTGCAAATAAAAAGCCTGTTCCTCTCTGATGATAATACATTGAAAGGAGGATTTTCAAAGAAAATATTTTAGGATTATGAATATATTCTTTGTGACTGAAATAAATTCTAAATAAATTGAAGAGGGAAACTTTATATAATAGAACCAGGAAAACTGAAAAGAAACCTTAATAGATAATGTTTATTTAAAAAAAAAGATGAGGTTTTAAGAGTGAAAATCTGCCTCTATATAATAAATGACAAATGTTACCAGTCCAAGAATCAAGCCTACACTCTAAACTATAAAGTTTATTTTTATAAACAAGTAAAAGATATATGATTATTTAAAACTAGTGGCCTGGTGCATGAAATTTGTGCACAGAGGGGGCATGTCCCTTAGCCTGGTCTATACCCTCTCCAATCCGGGACCCTTCAGTGGATGTCTGACTGCCGATTTAGGCCCGATCCCTATGAGATCGGGCCTAAACTGGCAAGGGATTGGGCCTAAAGCGGCAGTCGGACATCCCTCCCACAATCCGGGACCATTGGCTCCTAACTGTTTGCCTGCCTGCCTGATTGCTCCCTAACTGCTCCCTTGCCGTCCTGATTGACACCTAAGTGCTATTCTGCTGGCCTGATTGCCCCCAACTACCCTCCCCTGCAGGCCTGATCACCCCTAAGGCTTTTATTAGTATAGATATGACCCTTCACAGAAAATTTTACTAATCCTGCTTTACAATAAGGGCTTAATGATTGAATCATTGGGGCCAGACACCAAGATTTCCTTTCTTTGAATAGTGGAGGGAATAATTATCTCGTCTTTAAGTTGCCCTGAAATTCAAATGAGATGATGACTTAGAAAAGTATAAAAGCACCATATAAAGACAACTGTCTGTTTCATGTACTGAAAAGACAATAAAGTGGTAAAATGAAAAACACTATTTTTATTCTCCCCCTTCCCTTCCTTTACAGCCTTTATTTAAACTGTGAAATTTATAAAAAATTCACTCCTATTTTCATTTCTTTATATTCAATATTATTTTGTATTGGTTTCAGGTTTTATATTAGTTACAGAATAGTGGTTAGACAATCATATACTTTACAAAGTCTTCTCTGATGTTTCCAGTACCCACCTGGCATCAACCGTCATTACAACACTATTGACTATATTCCCTATTTAAGTGACAATGGGTTTACAGGTTCCTTCCAGTCTTTATTTTGTGTTGTTCGCCTTTCCTTTTCTTTCTCACTTCTTCCCTCATTTTCCTTATATAGTATCTCAATTGGCCATCAAAGCTCAGTGAAGGCACTGGGACACGCTTAATCCATTTTATAGACCAGGAAACTGAGGCCAATTCCAGTTGGCTGTGGAACTTGACTCAGCCCACAGGGAGCCCTCAGAGCCATGCTCTCTGCCCTTCCTAAGGGGCAGCCGCCGGGCAAACAGAACAAACCTTCCCGTCAGGCTTCCGAGCCTCTTTCTCAAGCACCGCTTCATCGCAGTTGCTCCACATTCTTTCTTCTCCCCGGTCCCCTGCCCCATTCTTTACTGCCTCCCCCTTCTCCAGAGCAGGTGGAAGGCTGCGCACTCACTGCACAGGCATGCTCTGCCATGGGGCAGGGCGGGCGCTGGCTTGCTTTTGGGCCAAGGCGGGAGCAGGAGTCGCCGCCTCTGCAGTGCGAAGGCCGCCTGGGCGAGGCCGGTTAGCACTGGGAGCCTCTCTGAATCACATCAGTCAGTCTGGTACCCTGCAGTATGGCACCCCTCCACTGAGGTGGCACTGCCCCTCAACCCCCACCTCAGGGCTGCAGGTCCTCGCCCCTCTGCCTGGGTGTCCTTCCATGCCCTTGATCCCCAGCCAGGCCCACTGGCTTCTTGGGGCCACTGCACAACCACACTCTCTGCAGGCGAGGCAGATTCCTGCCCGCTGGCCC
The DNA here is from genome assembly GCF_963455305.1 of Plecotus auritus. Taxonomy (NCBI): domain Eukaryota; kingdom Metazoa; phylum Chordata; class Mammalia; order Chiroptera; family Vespertilionidae; genus Plecotus; species Plecotus auritus. The sequence goes on from NC_137784.1 coordinate 66,438,512, forward strand.
CCTGACCTGGCCCGAGCCCCCTCTGGTGCACCCCACCTTACCAGATTTTTGCCTTTGATCTGTGGCATTGGTGACAGCACACTCCTAGCAAGCCTGGTACCCAGAGGGGCACAGGGTCAGTTCTTTGCCCAGAATGTTAGAGGTTGCAGTAGCATTTGCAGATGTTGCCCAGAGCCTGCTGGTGAAGGCAGCACCTGTGTGGGGTGTCCTCATAGAGGCACAGTGCGGCCACTCTGCGCCCCTTAGAAGGCCCGCCTCCTGGCCGGCCGCTTCGCCAAAGCTGCCATTCTCGCCCTGGAGCCCCGCAGTCAGCCTCGCACCTCTGCTAGGTCTCCACCCTCACCTGGGTCACCTCTTTTCTTCCCCATTCGGCCTTCATCCATCCCTCTCTCCTTCAGTGCTTGTGCTCCAGGCCCGAAAGAAAAGGACCAAGGCCAAGAAGAACAAAGCCCAAAGGAAGTGAGTCTTGAACCCCCACATCCCATTCTGTGGATTTCTTCCCACACCTCCTCTCTGTCTCACATCTTTTTTAAAAAATATATATATTTAATGATATTTTTACAGAGAGGAAGGGAGAGGGATGGAGAGTTAGAAACATCCATGAGAGAGAAACATCCATCAGCTGCCTCCTGCACGCCCCCTACTGGGGATATGCCCCCAACCAAGGTACATGCCCTTGACGGGAATTGAACCTGGGACCCTTCAGTCTGCAGGCCAATGCTCTATCCGCTGAGCCACACCGGTTAGAGCTCTGTCTCACATCTTGAACGGGCACCCTGTGGCCCAGCCACATGGCCTCCGGGCAACCTGGTAGAGTCAGGCTCCATGAAACTGTGAACCTGTGGCCAGAGGCCCAGCCTGGGTCTCAGCAACCTCATGCCTGCGATGTTCCCAGGGCCCTGCGGGCATGGCTAGGTGGCCCGGCCACTCCTCCCTGGGGTGGCTATATTAAAGGGGCCCCACGGGTGTGGTTTGGTGGGCCCTGCTGTGCCTCCCCAGGGCAGCGATGCTCCCTGGGCCCCGCAGGTGTGGTTATGTGGGCCCGCCGCCTCTCCTGGGGCCTGCGATGGACCCAGACTCCACGGGCGGCATCTGGCGCTTCCTGCCCTGCCTCCTCTGGCCCCCAATGTACCCAGACCCCCAGGGATGGGCCATGGCACTGTCTGCCCCATCTGTGTATGCAAATTTACCTGCCATCTTTGTTGGGTTAATTTGCATATCACACCTGATTGGTTGGTGAGTGTAGGAGAGGTATGGTCAATTAGCATTTTTCTCTCTTATTAGTGTAGATAGGAAACATGCTACTCAACTAAAGGCACTAACTGCTTCTTTAAAAATAACATCTTGTCTCAATACATGTATACATCTATGAATTATATCTCAATGTATTCCTATATCATTTAATGGAGTAAAGACAGTCTCTTCAATAAATGCTGTTGGGGAAATTGGACAGATGCATGCAAAAAAATGAAACTAGACCACCAACTTATACCACACATAAGAATAAACTCAAAATGGATAAAATACTTACATGTTAAGTTGTAAAAAATAAAAATATTGGAAGAAACTGTAGGCAGTAAAATTTCAGACATCTATCCTAACAATATGGTTATGGATATATCTCCTAGGGCTGTGGTCAACAAACTGCAGCTCGTGAGTCACATGCAGCTCTTTGGCCCCTTGAGTGTGGCTCTTCCACAAAATACCACGGCCTGGGTAAGTCTATTTTGAATAAGTGGTGTTAGAAGAAGTTTAAGTTTAAAAAATTTGGCTCTCAAAAGAAATTTCAATCATTGTACTGTTGATATTTGGCTCTGTTGACTAATGAGTTTGCCAACCACTGTCCTAAGGCAAAGGAAATTAAGGAGAAAATAAACAAATACGACTACATAAAAATAAAAAGCTTCTGCACAGCAAAACAAAACGATTAACAAAATGAAAGGGAGACCACTGTATAGGAGAACATATTTGGCAATGAAACATCTGATAAAGGTTTAATATCCAAAATATATGAGGAATTCATACAACTTAATAAACGGAAGACAAAAAATCCAATTAAAAATTAGGCAAATGACCTGAATAGACACTTCTCCAAAGATGACTTACAGATGGCCAAGAGACATATAAAAAAACTAGTGGCATAGTGCATGAAAATTTATGTACTGCGGGGGGGGTTGTCCCTCAGCATGGCCTGCCCCCTCTCACAGTCCGGTAGCCCTCAGGGGTTGGAGGCGACCCGGTGATCAGGGGAAGGCGATGCCCCATCACACCTCTGCTTCTGCCACTGCTGGCAGCGCAAGCCTTGGCCGGCCCTGGTTACCCGAGCCTCAGGCAGCCCTCAGCGGCTGGGCAGCTGCCATTCGAGGCTTGCCTGCATCTCGGGCCAGCCCTGGGCAGCTGGGGAGCTGAGGGGACTGGGAGACTCCGGAGGCAGGCATACGAAGCGGCCACGTGTGCCTGCCTCCCCGGCTGGGCTGAGGGGACTGGGCACTGCCATCTTGTGGCTGTGGGTGCTGCCATCTTTGAGGGCAGGGCATTCAATTAGCATATTTCCTCCTTATTGGCTGTGGGCACCGCCATCTTTGCAACGGTGTGAGGGTCAATTTGCATATTCCTTCTTTATTAGATAGGATGTTCAAAATCACTGATCAGTAGAGAAATGTGAATTAAAATGACAATGAGGTATCACCTCACACCTGTCTGAATGGCTACCATAAAAAAATCAATAAACAACAAATGCTGGAGAGGATGTCAAGAAATGGGAATGTAGACTGCTGCAGCCACTATAGATATCAGTGTGGAGCTTCCTCAAAAATTTAAAAATGGCACTGCCTTTTGACACAGCATTCCCACTTCTGGGACTATATCCCAAGAAACCTGAAACACCAATCAGAAAATAATATATGCACCCCTATGTTCATAGCAGTGTTATTTACAACTAGAAGCCTAGTGCACAGATTTGTGCACATTGAAAAGAAATTAATTAGAAGGTGGCTGGCAGGGTGGGACTGGGTGAGAAGGTCCGGACATGCCCTGGAGCCAACCTTACGTGGTCCCTCCCCAGCTGGCAGCACCTGGGGTGGCGCAGTGGCTCAAAAGTTGTCTGTGGAGTGATTGGGGTCCCTTTGGCCTGGTCTGAGGGGATCAGGCCAAAACCAGTTCTCCCACATCCCCTGAGGGGTCCCAGATTGCAAGAGGGTGGTTCTCAGTTGACACACCCTGGAATTGGGCTCCCTCCTCTCTGGTTCCAGGTGCATCACCTGAAAACCACAGCTGCCAAGTCACCTCAGCTCAGCAGCTCCTGCATTTAGTGTCTGCCCCCTGGTGGTCAGTACTCATCATAGCTACTGGTTGGACAGTCAAATAGTCGGACGGTTGCTTAGACTTTTATATATATAGATAGCCAAGATTTAGAAGAAGCCCAAGTTTCCATTAGTAGATGAGTGGATAAACAATCTGTGGTGGATTTAGACAATGGAATAATATACAGCTGTTAAAAGGAACAAACTCTTACCTTTGGCAAAAACATGAATGGACCTAGAGATTATTATGTTAAATGAAATAAGCCACTCAGAGAAAGAAAAATAACATGATCTCACTTTTATGTGGAATATAATGAACAAAATAAACTGACAAACAAAATAAAAACAGAGGCATGGATACATGGAAAAGACTGAAACTTTCAGAGGAGAGGAGCAAGGGGGTACTGGATGAAAGGTGAAGGGACTAGTGAAAAAACATTCTATATAATAAAAGGATAATATGCAAATTGAATGAATGGCAGAACAACCAGTTGCTATGACACCACTGAGCAGGCAGGAAGGCAAGCAGTTAGGGGTGATCAGGCAGGCAGGCAGAGTGGTTAGGGGTGATCAAGTAGGCAGGCAGGTGCCTGGTTAGGGGCAATCAGGAAGGCAGGCAGGCAGGCAAGCAGTTAGTGGTGATCAGGCAGGCAGAGTGGTTAGGGGTGATCAGGCAGAAAGGCAGGCAGGCGAGCGGTTAGGAGCCAGTGGTCCCAGTTGCAAGAAGGATGTCCGACTGCCAGCCTAAACCAGCAGTCAGACATCCCCCGATTGCAAGAGTGCACAGGCTGGGCTGAGGTACCATCCCCATGCACGGATTTCATGCACCAGGCCTCTAGTTTATGCATAACCAACAGACACAGAAAATAGTGCAGTGATTACCACAAGGTAGGGGTAATAAGGGGCTGGATGAAGGTGGGTAAAGGGGGAGTGGATTGGGACATAGCTAATACTGCAAACAATAAAAATAAAGAATAATTAAAGTAAGAATTTTCTAAAGTAAGAAAAGTACAGATAGAACCTAGTACTAGTATCTCCAATTGTTATAATCAATAAAGAAAACTGTTAAGTCCCTTAGAAATATCGAAATTCAATCTTCAATATCAGACATTTTCTTTCATATGTGTTTTAATTAGCCTTTCAAAAGCAAGCTTCAACTTAAAAATTAACCTGAATTAACGACTTATACTACTGGCACACACACACAAAATGTGAAGCATGAGAAACTTTTTTAAAAAAGACACTCAGAAGCAATAATTTTTCTAAAACCAAACAGTAACAATAACAAATAATATATACTTATAGAGCAATTAATTTATGTCAGACATGTTTTAAGCATTACACATGCACTAATTCACTTAATCCTCACAACAAAACTATGAGGTTGCTGCTATTACCATGCCTATTTCTCAAATGAGAAAAAAAACATGCAAAAAATATGGAGAAGAATTCAAATTAGCAATCTGTTTATTCATACAAATTTAAACTATATTATCTCCAATAAAAAACAATATTTTGGGGAAAATTCAATAGCTGAACATTTTTTTTTCAATGATTACAGTAAATATCTATATAAATGGCCCTAGATAATTTTTAAATAATTATACTCTAAGCATAGTTGAAAGAATGACAGTATATTTAGGTAAGTCATTAATGAGAATAATCATCCCCTAAACTTCTATATTAAGTTAATCTTTAAACTTGACTCATTTTCTGAAAATATCAAGAAACATAAGGATTATTTTTTAAACTAGAAAGGCCTTTATATTAAAAGAAATGATGTGGTTTATATGTCACTCAAGACATTTGAAGCTATTTCTTTTTTTTAAGAAATCAGAAGCAGATTTTAATGTTGGCAGAAATACAAAAACCCCATGGCTTGATGCCTACTTTACTTCAAATATCAAATATATCCCAGTAACACACACACACACACACACACACACACACACACAGATAATTTATAAACTGACACTATTTTAAAAGACAGTAATTGTTTATTTTTTCCCAGGCCAGATCAGCCAAAATGCAATAGATTAAGGACCCGCTAAATCTGTTCTGTATCTGTACTCAGATCTCACATTACTCAAAGCATTCACTTCATCTTGTATATCAGTACATGATAAAAATTCTATACCTAAAGTAAATTCTGCAGTCACCTGCCTCAATGCTAAGTTCACTATACTTAGGATGCTCTTGTACAACTACAATCTTCTGTTGTGCTCACCATATTTATCCCAATCTTAATTTTAATTTCCACTAATACCTCTCTGGGCCAGGTTTTTCATGGAATTGCCTCAAAAAGTGAATATAATCCCTGAATATAATCTCTTCCATTTGTAATTTGTTCATTCAATAAATATCCATTGAGCACTTACTATGTCTGGTATTATAGATACAGTGATGATTTCAAGAGTTATTGATTCTTGTTTGCTTAGAGCTTATATCCTAAACATAATTAAAAACTTAAAATGGCTCCCACTGTTTTTGAGACAATTTCAAACTCAATATGTACATATTTAAGGTACGTCAATATATGGTTCCAAACTACTTTTTCATATATCTCTTTCAATACTATCCAACACAAGACTCTCTCAGGGAAATCTACACATTATCCTTCAAATATGAAGTGTTTATTCCAAAATCTGCACCATTACTCAAGGTGTTTTCTTTATATGAGTTTTGCTCACCGCCTTCTTGATTATGAAGCACTATTAATCACTTTCAGTAATAGATCAATTCTCTGGCCTGCTATAAAAAGCCCCTTAACATTTTCAGCTAATGGTTTTTCTTATCTGAACTGTTCAGAACTTAACATTTATACCAGTGTTTTTAAATCTCAGCTCTAAGGGGCATCAAGGAATAGTGAGAATATTTCCTAGCATACTTAAGAGCAAAGTATGGCTATAACCTTTCTAAGTTAAAAGAGAAACTCTCAAAAGATTGTATACCATAGAAATTTATGGAAGGTATTAGTAAGGTTCTACTGCTTAGGTTGCAAGATGTGTGCATGGCTATTCATTTGATTGTAATTATGTGTATACATATCTACACTAATAAAAGAGATAGATGCAAATTGACAGTACCTCCATGACGCCCAGCAGCCAATCAGGAGTGAGTATGCAAATTAACCCAACAAAGATGGTGGGTTAATTTGCATATGCAGGTGCCCAGTGGCCTGGGTCCTGGGAACATCCTCAGGACCCAGGCTGCTCCGAGCCTGTAAGCCCACATGTAGGTCCTGAGCTGTCAGGGTCCCAGAATGCCCCCAGCCACTCCTGGCCTATGGGCCTTGGTGCCTAGAGGCTGGGGGCAAGGCGGCAGAGGCTTGAGCAGGGCCGTAGCAGAGTCAAGGGTGCTCTGCCCAAGCCATGGCGGAAGCTTGGTCAGAGCCGGGGGACCCTGCCCAATCCATGGCATAGGCATGATTGGAGCTGCGGGGCCCTGCCCAAGCCATGGTGGAGGCTTGAGCAGGGTCTGAGTGGACCCGGGAGGGCCCTGCCCAAGCTGTGGCAGAAGCTTGAGCAGGGCCTAAGCGGAGTCGGGGGGCCCTGCCCAAACCGTGGCAGAGGCTTCAGCAGGGCTTGAGCAGAGCCGGGGGATGCAGAGGAAACACCTTTTCTGACCGTTCAATGGCTAAGCTCCCTGTAGGCAACTGGTAATGTTCTTGGTAACTTGGTTAATAAGAATCCAAAAAAGTGATCTAGGGTTTTTCCACCTCATTCCTGGAGGAAAAAAAGAAGGTCCACTGCTGGATGGCTAAGAAATGTCATATCCTGCCCTAGTCAGTTTGGCTCAGTGCATAATGCCTCAGCCTGCCAACCGCAGGGTCTGAGTTCTATTTTGATCAAGGGCATGTACCTAGGTTGCAGGTTCCTCCCTGGCCAGGGCCCAGGTCAGGGCTCATGCAGGAGGCAATCAGTCAAAGTGTCCCTCTCACATTGATCTTTCTCTCTGAGTTTCCCTCTCTCTTCCACACTCTCTAAAAATCAATGGAAACATATTCTCAGGTGAGGATAAAAAAAAAAAAAAAAAAAAAAAGAAATGTCATATCCTATGAAAGACACTTCTTGAAAATGCCTAAAGAAAGTTGTCATTTTTTTCATGGTGAAGGGACTGGAGTCCATGTTGATAAAAACACTTTGGCGGCTGCGGTGGCTGGCAGTGGCTGCAGCTGTGGGGTGATGGGGCTGGCACCTTCCCCTGATCAGCCCAGTTGCCTCCCGCAGAGGTCATCCCTTGAGGGCTCCCAGTCTGAGAGAGGGGGAAGGCTGGGCTGAGGGACCCTCCCCCCAAGTGCATGAATTTCATGCACTGGGCCCATAGTTGTATATAGAGTATAATCCTATGTAATAAAAGCCTAAAATGCTAAGTGCCCAGTCATCCAGTCGTCCACTCAATCAATCAAAGCATAATATGCTAATGATATGCTAAGGCTGCTCAACCACTCGCTATGATGTGCACTGACCACCAGGGGGCAGACAGTCGACCGGTTGACCAATCGTTATGATGTGCACTGACCACGCAGAGGGAGACGCTCCGACTGGTAGGTTAGCTTGCTGCTGGGGTCTGGCTGATTGGGACTGAGCGAGACCTGCCGGACATGCCCTAGAGCCCGCCTGCAGTCCCTCTTTGGCTGGCCAAACTCCCACATTCCTCCCTGGCCCCAATCATGCAGCAGTGAGGTCCCTCAGCCTTGCCTGTGCCCTCTCACAATCCAGGATCTATCAGGGGATGTCAGAGAACCAGTTTCGGCCTGATCCCACAGGCCAGGCTGAGGGACCCAACTGGTGCACTAATTCTTGAACCGGGCCTCTAGTAATATATAAATACATACTACTTTACATAAAAAACATTTCTTTTTTTAAAATTTATTTATTGATTAAGGTGATACATATGTGTCCTTCTTCTCCCATTACCCTCCATGCCCCCACTCATGCCCTCACCCCCCTGTTGTCTGGGTCCATTGGTTAGGCCCATATGCATGCATACAAGTCCTTTGGTTGATCTCTCCCCCTTACCTCCACCCGCCCCCCTTACCTTCCCTCCCAGGTTTGATGGTCTGATCAATATTTCTCTGTCTCTGGAACTGTTTTTGTTCATCAGTTCATGTTGTTCATTATATTCCACAAATGAGTGAGATCATGTGATACTTATCTTTCTCTGACTGGCTTATTTCACTTAGCATAATGCTTTCCAGTTCCATCCATGTTGTTGCAAATGGTAGGAATTCCTTCTTTTTTAGTGCAGCGTAGTATTCCATTGTGTAAATGTACCACAGTTTTTTAATCTACTCATCTGCTGATGGGTACTTAGGCTGTTTCCAAATCTTAGCTATGGTAAATTGTGCTGCTATGAACATAGGGGTGCATATATTCTTTCTGATTGATGTTTCTGGTTTCTTGGGATATAGTCCTAGAAGTGGTATTACTGGGTCAAATGGGAGTTCCGTTTTTAGTTTTTTGAGGAAACTCCATACTGTTCTCCACAGTGGCTGCACCAGTCTGCATTCCCACCAGCAGTGCAAAAGAATTCCTTTTTCTCAGCATCCTAGCCAACATTTGTCATTTATTGATTTGTTGATGATAGCCATTCTGACAGGTGTGAGATGGTACCACATTGTTATTGTGATTTGCATCTCTCAGATAATTAGTAACTTTGAGCATGTTTTCATATGTCTCTTGGCCTTCCTTCTGTCTTCTTTCGAAAAGTTTCTATTTAAGTCCATTGCCCATTTCTTGATTAGATTGTTTATCTTCCTTTTGTTGAGTTGTGTGAGTTCCCTGTAAATGTTGGAAATTAAACCTTTATCAGTGATAATATTGGCAAATATGTTCCCCCATGTAGTGGTCTTTCTTGTTGTTTTGTTGATGGTTTCTTTTGCTGTGCCAAAGATTTTTATTTTGATGTAGTCCCATTTGTTTATTTTCTCTTTATTTTCCATTGCCCTAGGAACAGTATCAGTAAAGTTCCTTCGGCATATGTCTAAGATTTTGCTGCCTGTGGATTCCTCCAGTATTTTTATGGTTTCCCATCTTATGTTTAAGTCCTTTATCCATTTTGAGTTTATTTTTTTGTATGGTGTAAGTTGGTGATCTAGTTTCATTTTTTTGCATGTATCTGTCCGATTTTTCCAACACCATTTATTGAAGAGACTGTCCTGACTCCATTGTATGTTCATGCCTCCTTTGTCAACTATTAATTGAGCATAGTGGTTTGGGTCGATTTCTGGGTTCTCTATTCTATTCCATTGATCTATATGTCTGTTCTTGTGCCAGTACCAGGCTTTTTTGAGAACAGTGGCTTTGTAATACAGCTTGATATCTGGTATTGAGATCCCACTTACTTTGTGCTTATTTCTCAGGATTGCTGCAGCTATTTGTGGTCTTTTTTATTCCAGATGAATTTTTGCAGAGTTCGTTCTCTGTCTGTGAAATATGCTATTGGTATTTTAATGATGAGTGCATTGAATCTATAGAATGCTTTGAGTAGTGTGGACATTTTAATGATGTTGATTCTACCAATCCATGAACATGGTATGTCCTTCCATCTGTTTACATCTTCCTCAACCACTCGCTATGATGTGCACTGACCACCAGGGGGCAGACAGTCGACCGGTTGACCAATCGTTATGATGTGCACTGACCACGCAGAGGGAGACGCGTGTAGTTTTCTGCATATAGGTCTTTTACCTCTATAGTTAAGTTTATTCCTAGGTATCTTAATTTTTTTGGTAAGATGGTAAATGGGATTACTTTTTTAGTCTCTCTTTCTGTAAGTTCACTATTGGTGTATAGAAATGCCATATATTTCTTGGCATTAATTTTGTATCCTGCTATCTTGCTGAATTCAGTTATTAAATCTAATACTTTTTTGATGGAGTCTTTAGGATTTTCTATGTACAGTATGATGTCGTATGCAAATAAGGATAGTTTTACTTTTCCTTTTCCAATTTGGATGCCTTTTATTCCTTCTTCTTGTCTGATAGCAATGGCTAGTACTTCCAGTACTATGTCAAACAGGAGTGGAGATAGAAGGCATTCCTGTCTTGTTCCTGTTCTTAGGGGAAATGGTTTTAGTTTTTGTCCATTGAGTGTGATGCTGGCTGTGGGTTTATCATATATGGCTTTTATGATGTTGAAGTATGATCCTTCTATTCCCACCTTGCTGAGAGTTTTTTATCAAGAAAGGGTGTTGGATTTTGTCAAATGCTTTTTCTGAATCAATTGATATGACTATGTGATATTTCCCCTCAATTTGTTTATGTGATGTATCACGTTTATTGATTTGCGGATATTGTACCATCCTTGCATCCCTGGTATAAATCCTGCTTGGTCATGGTGTATGATCTTTCTAATGTAATGCTGTATCCTCTTTGCTAGAATTTTGTTGAGGATTTTGGCATCTATGTTCATGAGGGATATTGGCCTGTAATTCTCTTTCACTGTTTTGTCTTTAACTGGTTTTGGTATTAGGGTGATGCTGGCTTCATAGAAGGAACATGGAAGTGTTCCTTCCTCTTGAATGTTTTGGAATCATCTGATTACGATAGGTTTTAGATCTTCCTTGAACATTTGGTATAACTCTCCTGTGAAGCCATCTGGGCCTGGGCTTTTGTTTGCTGGAAGCTTTTTGATGACGGCTTCAATTTCTTCCATACTTATCATCCTATTGAGATTTTTAAATCTTCCTGATTGAGTTTTGGAAGGTTGTGTTTTTCTAGGAATATGTCCATTTCGTCCAAGTTGTCTAGTTTGTTGGAATAGAGTTGTTCATAATATTTTTTAAACAATTCTTTGTATTTCTGTGGGGTCTGTTGTTATTTTGCCTCTATCTTTCTGATTTTTTTTTTATTTGAGTCCTCTCTCTTTGCTTCTTGGTGAGCCTGGCTAGAGGTTCATCAATCTTGTTTATCCTATCAGAGAACCAGCTCTTGGTTTTGTTGATCTTTTGTATTGTTTTTTGGTCTCAATGTCATTTTTTTCTGCTCTAATCTTTATTATCTCCTTCCTTCTGCTCACTTTGGGCTTTTCTTGTTGCTCTCTTTCTAATTCTTTGAGTCGTAGAATTAGATGATTTACTACCATTTTTTCTTGTTTTTTTGAGGTAGGCCTGGAGAGCTATAAACTTCCCTCTCAGGACTTCTTTCATTGTTTCCCATAGGTTTTGGATTTCTGTTTTTTCATTGTCATTAGTTTCCAGAAGGTTTTTAATTTCTTCTTTGATCTCATTGGTAACCCAATCAATATTTAATAACATGCTATTCAGCTTCTAAGTGTTTGAGGGTTTTGGATTGTTTTTATTGTAGTTTATTTCTAATATTATGCCATTGTGGTCTGAAAAAATGCTCGGTATGATTTCAATCTTCTTGAATTTGGGGAGACTTTGCTTGTGACCCAGTATGTGGTCTATTTTTGAAAATGTCCCATGTGCACTTGAGAAGAACATATATTCCACAGCTTTGGGGTGAAATGTTCTGAAGATGTCAATTAAGTGCATCTGATCTAGTGAGTCATTTAGGATTGTTGTTTCTTTGCTGATTTTTTTGTATAGAGTATTTATCCAGTGATGTCAGTGGTGTATTAAAGTCCCCTACTATGATTGTATTGTTGTCTATCTCTCTTGATATCTTCCAGGAGACATTTTTATGTATTTGGGTGCTCCCGCATTAGGTACATATATGTTTACCAGAGTTATATCCTCTTGTTGTATTGATACCTTTAGTATTATGAAGTGGCCTTCCTTATCTCTTGTTATGGCCTTCACTTTGATGTCTATTTTGTCAGATATAAGTATTACTACACCAGCTTTTTTTTCATTTCCATTTGCCTGAAAGATTTTTCCATTCCTTCACTTTCAGTCTGTGTGAGTCACTTGTTCTGAGGTGGGTCTCTTTGTAGATACCATATATGTGGGTCATGTTTTTTTTATCCATTAATCCATTCGATGTCTTTTGATTTGGAACATTTAGTCCATTTAAGTTTAAAGTTATTATTGAAAGATACTTGTTTGTAGCCATTTTTATTTTTTGAGGCTGTGTTTCTTCTTACTTTTTGTTTCTTCTTTTTACAGAATTCACTTTAGCATTTCTTGCATTGCTGTCCTGGTAGTGATAAACTCCCTTAGCCTTTTTTTTTATCTGTGAAGCTCCTGATTTCCCCTTCAATTTTGATTGATAGTCTTGCTGGATAGAGTATTCTTGGATTCATTCCCTTGCTTTGCATCACTTTGTATATCTCATTCTATTCCCTTCTATCTTGATGTATTTCTGTTTAGAAATTATTTGATTATCTGATGGGGGATCTTTTGTAGGTAACTGTCTGTCTCTCTCTTGCAGCCATTAAGATTTTCTCTTTGTCAATAGCATTTGCCATTGTAATTATGGCATGTCTTGGTGTGGGTCTTTTGGGATTCATCTTGCTTGGGATTTTTTGTACTTGAGTAACTTTTTTCTTCCCCATATCTGGGAAGTTTTCTGTCATTATATCTTCAAATAAATTTTCTAATCCTTGCTAATCTTCTTGTCCTTCTGGCAGCCCTATTATACGTATGTTATTTCATTTTGCATTGTCCCAAAGCTCCCTTAGGCTCTCCTCCTCCTTTTTAATTTTTTCTCTAGTTGCTGTTCAGATTGGGCTTGTTTCTGTACCTGATCTTCCAACTTGCTGATTCGGTCCTCTGCTTCTTCTAGTCGACTGTTGAAGCCTTCCATGGTGTTTTTGATTGTCCCTATATCATTTTTTCATTTCTTCCTGATTTTTGCATAGGTTGTTGATTTTCTCATCCATCTGGTGTATTAACTGTATGACCATTACTCTCAATTCTTTTTCTGCCATGCTGCATGCTTCCGTTTCACTTATTTCCTTACTTGGTGATTCCTCCTTTTCTTTCTTCTGGGGATTGCTTCGTTGTCTCCCCATTCTCACTATCACCAGAAGGTTCAGATGTCGAGTTGCGGGAGCCTGGACCGTGTGCAGTGGGAATTTTGCACCCCCAAGTGTCACTGAAGAGCTCTGATACCAAGACGTGCGGTTGCTGTGTGTTGGTGGGAACCCTGCTTGCCCTTGGTCAGAGTCACAAGCGCTTAGTGTGGCCTGGTGTGTGCACCTAGAATCAGGGACCCTGCCTGCGTCATGTTGAAATAGAGAAGGCACTGGCGTGTGCCAAAAATCAAAGTTCCCTATTGCGTGACAGGAGTCAGAGGCTCCCTGTGTCCATGCCGAGAATCGAGTATCAGAGTCTCTGTTTCTTGGTGCTACCTCACACTGAGAATCAAGTCCCTGTGTGCACATACGCCAAAAATTGGAGTCACTGGCTCTTAGTGTGAATATACTGGGAATCAGGGATCTCAGGTGCACGTAATGAGGAACGGAGTCTAGTTACTGGTGGTCAATGCTGCCTCTTGTGTGGAGATTCAGGGTACCCGATCTGCCCAGGAGACCGGGTTGCTCAGTCGCACTGTGTTGTCAGGAGGTCCACTTCTGCCCTGCGGTAAACAGCCTTCTGTGTGCGCTTGCCCTGAATCAAAGTCAGGTGGTACTACCACTTAGTATGGGTGTGGGGTCTGGTCACACGGGTGTGCACTGTGGAAAACAAACTCCCTGTGTGCATGTACCCAGGCTCAAATTCAGCGCTGCCTTCCTGTGTGGGCACAGGGTCTGGTCATGGGTAACAAACTCCCTGAGACAGCACATCCAGGTTCAAATTCATTCCAGCCTCTCTGCTAAGGTGCAGGGTCTGGTCATGGGAAACAAACTCCCCGGGTTTGCACCCCCAGGCTCGAATTCAGTGCTGTCTCCCTGTGTGGGCATAGGATCTGGTCGCAGAAGACAATCTCCCCAAGGTCGTGCACCTATGCTCAAATTCAGGACTGCCAATGAGTGGCTAGGCTCGAATTCCACTCAGTCCCTGCCTGGGCTCGGAGATGAGTCACGGGAAACAAATTCCCCGAGTTCGCAAGTCCGGGGTCAAGTTCAGTGCTGTTTTTCTGCCCTGCCTGGTTGCAGGATCTGGTCGCAGAAGACCACCTCCCTAGGGATGAGCGGCTAAGCTTGAATTCCGCTCCGTCTCCCTACCTAGGCACGGAGACTAGTCGCGGGAAACAAACTTCCTGTGTCAGACACCAAGGCTCAAAGTCAGGCAGAGTCACCACTGCTTTTGTGCAGAAAGCCTTATTGTGTGGCTGGGGTCTGGTAGTTTCTATTTCGCTGCCCTGGGGGTAGCGGAGGAGGGGGATTGGCTTTGTGACTCACAGAAATCTGCAGACGGGTGCCTGGAGTCCTGGTATCCCTGGGTCTGCAGCTGTGGTGGCAGGTCTACCAGAGTGGCTGTAGGGTCCTGGTTTGCTTCCGAGACCAGACTGGTGGTGGCGAGGCTAGGATCCTAGTCTCAAGCAGCTCTGTTCTTCAAGATAGCATGGTCTCTGTGCCGCTGGTGTCCTCCCCGGAGTGTTTGCGTCAGCCGCGGTGTTTTGCTGTCTAAGACTGCCCAGATTGGCAGCCCCCTGGAAGAACTGCAGGGTCTAAATATCCCTATTTCACTCACACACACACCCACACACGTCCACACACACCTCTATTGTACCCTCACTCTCTCACACACTCTCCCTCCCTACCTTCCTGCCGGTCGGCCATCTTCACTCTCCATTCACAAACATTTCTTTCAAAATGTAATAAAAATATCATAATAAAAAGAAAGGAGATCATAATGAATCATTTATTCTGTTCACTCGGGTGCCAAAATCAGGTGCCAAATTAGAGCAGAAAAATCTAAAGGTGAACCTAGTATTTATTGTCCCCCAATGTGCACATTTACCACACAAATAATCAGACTATAAATGTAATAAATTTTACTCCCATGATTAGATTATATGGCACAGTTAACTTCAAAACAGGGAGGTTATTAAAATGAGCCTGATTTAATCACGAGTGCTTTAAAAGCAGAGAGATTTCTCTGACTAGTCACAGAGGAAGAATTGGGAAATTTTTAAAATAAGAAAGATTCAACATGCTGATGCTGGAGGGATGGAACTGACAAGTGATACATATGCTATTTAGTTGCGAATCACCCACAATGTACAGTCAGCAAGGAAAACAGTAGCCTCAGTCTAAAACCATAAGAAACCAATGACCTGAATGAGCTTGAAAGCAGATGTTTCCCCAGAGCCTGCAGTTGAGGACTCAGCCTGGCCAATATCATCATTTTAGCCTGCAAGCGATCCCAACCTTGCTTTGAAAGATTTATGACCTACAGAATTTTGAGATTAAAAAAAAAACAAAAAACTAATGTTGTTTTAAACTACTAAGTTTTTGGTAATTTGTTATACAGCAAAAGAAAACCAATACACTAATCTTGTGAAAGAGAAAAACAAATCTGAAGATGTGGGTTCAATTCTTATAATGTTTGAAAAACTAATCTCTGATGAAAAAATACTTCTACTTGAATCATCTCTTGCTCTTAACATGTTGTCTTCTGAGCTGACACATTAAATTGTATGATGTCTAAAATATCCTACTGTAATCCTCACTGCTAAAACCTCTTTTGAACTCTAATTTTTTTTCAAATCTGACTTTTAAATACATGCTAAAAATTCTTATATATAACTTATAAATGTATTTATCAATTCACTCATAAATGATGTTAACAAAGCCATACATATGGAATGAGGATAACTCAAAGCACTGAAATATGGTTCATTTTTAAGACTCATATCACAGTTCATTCATAATTATGCATTGAAATGTACCTTCCCAAAAGATATGTTGAAGTCTAAGTACCTCAGAACGTGAATGTATTTGGAAATAGTTATTACAATGTAACTAGTTAAGTTAAAATTAAGTTCTATTAGCCTAAGACAGGCTCTTAATCCCACATGACCAGTGTCCTTATGAGAGAAGACACTCAGAAAGAAGACAGTCATAGGAAGTTGGAGACAGAGATAAAACTTTCATGACCACAGCCAAGGAATATTGGGGCTAACCAAAGCTGGAAGAGGCAAGGAAAGATCCTCCCAAAGAAGATTTGGAGGGAGCATAGCCTAGCCAAGTTTCAGACTTCTAGCCTCCATAACTATATCAGTTTATACTGCTTTGTCACAGCAAACCTAGGAAACATACATATAGTATGTTCTTAGTGGGTTGCTTCTATAACAAATGGTTAAAAATGTGGAATTGGGAAATGGCTAAAAGGTGAAATAATTTTGAAGCACGTAATTTCTGTAATAAATTCTAGGAATATATCCCAAGAAGCTAGAAACATCAATCAGAAAGGATATATGCACCCCTATGTTCATAGCAGCACAATTTACCATAGCTAAGATTTGGAAACAGCCTAAGTGCCCATCAGCAGTTGAGTAGATTAAAAAACTGTGGTACATTTACACAATGGAATACTACGCTGCACTAAAAAAGAAGGAATTCCTACCATTTGCAACAACATGGATGGAACTGGAGAGCATTGTGCTAAGTAAAATAAGCCAGTCAGAGAAAGATAAGTATCACATGATCTCACTCATTTGTGGAATATAATGAACAACATGAACTGATGAACAAAAACGGTTCCAGAGACAGAGAAATATCAATCAGACCATCAAACCTCAGAGGGAAGGTAGGGGAGGGTGGAGGTAAGAGGGAGAGATCAACCAAAGGACTTGTATGCATGCATATGGGCCTAACCAATGGACACAGACAACAGGGGGGTGAGGGCATGAGTGGGGAGGATGGAGGGTTATGGGGGAAGAAGGGCACATACGTAACACCTTAATCAATAAAGAAATTTTAAAAATATATAATAAATTAATTTAATTGCTTTAATGAGATTGTTTGTAGAAATATGGAAATTACAGGCAATTTTAGTGAAGGCTCAGAAAGGAGAGCTTCAGAGAAAGCTATCATTGTCTCAGGAAAGAAAATATATATATATATATATATCTTACAATAAACATACAATCACACACACACACACACACATATAATGTTGTTGGAAATTTGAATGTTAAAAGTGCTTCTCTTGAGGTCTCTGGTGGAAATAAAGAACCTGTTATGATCACTGGAAAAAAAAGTGATCATTGTTATAAAATGGGAGACAGCTAGTCTGAATTATGTGCTATATAGTGTGGAAAATAGAACTGGTAATCAATGAACTTTAATATTTAGTTGAAGATATTTCCAAACTGAAGAAGGTGCAATTTGTTTTCATTGCTCCTTATAGTAAAATATAAGAAGAAAGAAATATACTGAGAAAGAAACTGCTTAGCAAAAAGGAACCAGCACTTGATGATTGGGAAAATTCTTAGCCCATCCAGATAGTGTTCTATGGAAATAGGACCAAGATTCTATCTGGACAAACATTTGCAAAGAGTTTAGTCATGGAACTTACGTTATTTATGAATTCAATCACCTATCTCAGCAATAGCCAGAAATAGAGATGGGAATTTCTAGGAAAGATATGTGGAGAACTTTGTGTCTAATAAGGTGGATCCCCTTGATATCCATGGAAGCAAAACAAGTTTTTAAGGATGAGATACAAGCAGAAAAACTGCCAGCCTTTATTGAAATGAACAGAGACAAGATGAAGAGGGGAAAAAAATGGCGGTGGAATAGACAGACGTGTCCCAAGCCTTGTCCCGGAGCAGATAGAAAGAAGAGCTGAGGATCACACGGCGAGTGTCTGTTGGTGAGTTAAGGGACAGCTATACTCTAGGAGACTGTGGGGGACTGCTGGACAGGGCTACCCTGACCAGGCAGCCCCCACTGCTGCTGGATTCCCTCTCGGAGCCACCGACTCAGATGTGGAGACCGTGCCATCTTGAAGGGGAAAGTGGATGTTATCAGAAACCTGAAAATCTACAACTGCGGCACCCACCAAACAGCTGTGAACCCCAGAGCACCAGTCCCCAATTGGTGCAAACACGCGGATTCAGAGGAGCTCTATACTCCACCATGGAAAGGCCAGATTTTGCCTGGGATAAGGTGAGGTCTCTGGTCCCGCCAGGGAGCTGGAGGACCGGGGGGAAAGTCTGCGCCTAGAAAAATCCGTGGCTGTTGGGGCTGGCAAGATCTGTGAATGTATAAGGGGGTCCTCAGAGTTGCTAACAGAGGGGATCTCTAAAAGGCAACCCATTTTGATCTGATGCAGAAGGACAGCCTGAAAATTTTGGGAGTGTGCCGGCTGCTGGGACACAAGGGGGAAAGGAGATTGCGCAGGCTTTCACACGGCCCCAGAGTTTTCACACTTGCGCTTTCTCCTTTTTGAATCCTTGCTTCTGATTACTGAGCCCAATACATAGGATCACCCAGTTGGGGACACCCTAAGAGACTGCAGGGGAAAGTTGTTTTTTTAGGAACCTGGGGATCAGAGCGGGGAGTAACCATCAAAGAAACAGCTCTGGGGCAGCCCACACCCACAAACCGGTATTGAGTGCCACAGGGAAAGCAGGATCTAAGCACTGGCTAGAGAGGACCTATAGACCCAAAGGTCAACCCAGAAACACTGCCACCCAGGGGCTGAATCACAAATTGACTCTTGTGTAATCAAAAATAAAGGAATACAAGAAAGTAAGACATGCCTACAACACTGAGGAGCAGTGGAACGCAGGGAACTGCAATACTGTCCTGACTGGGAAACAGGCGTGCCAAACAGAACAATAGAGGAAGTGAATGACCTTCACTACTGCACATTTTATTTTTATTTTTTATTTATTTATTTTTATTTTTTTCATCTTTTACTTAAGAAACTAAATTTTTTTTCTTTATTCCTCACTTGATTTTACCTTTTTAATTATTACATTTTTACTTTCAATCAGTATTATTACTACTATTTTACCTTTTTTTAAAAAGTGTCATTTTATTTTCTCTTTATTTGACTTTGAGATTAGTGTTCTACATTCTATTTTCATCTTTCCTTTAGCATCATTCAACTCAATCTCAACTCTACCTTTATACCATCACTCTCTTCCTAACTTTTCCCCTTTTGTTGTCCTGTTTATCTTACCATTCCCTGCTTTAGATTTTCCCCATTATTACTTTTTACCCCCTGTTAAAATTTCATCCTACTTATATATCTAATTTCCAATCCCCTGATCCGAGTTCATACACACATCTCTCTTCTGTCTTCACTATCCAAAAAATTGTTTTTCTCTCCTTTTGATGTTTGCTTGAATGTTTATTATATTGATTTTTTATGCTTGTTTGTGAGATTGTTTTGCCTATTCTTTTTTCGTTTTGTTTTTTGTTTGCTTTGGTTTTGTTTGTTTTTTGCTTCTGTTTTCCCCTGCCTCGCTTGATATTAGTTGTTGTTCGTAGTTTGTATTCTTGTCCAGGTACTTGTTGCTGGCATTTGCTGGGATTAGAGGCTGTTCTATTGGAGTTTTCTCCATATATATATATATATATATATATATATATATATATATATATAGTTTGTTCCCCTTTTCTTTCTTATTCTCTTTCTTTTCTCTCTTACTTTTTTTCCTTTTCCCAATTTCATTTTAACCCCTTTCTCTTTTTCCTTTTTATTATTATTATTTTTTCTCTTCTTCTTTCTCTCTTATCCCCTAATTTGCCTTTCTCTGGTGGTCACCTTTATTTGGGGTTATTAATATTGTGAATACATTTCAGTTCAGTGCCTTTGTGTTGTACGTGGATGTGTTGCATTTTGAGCCTTTAAATAAACACGGGAGAGAGAGAACTACATAACCAGACACCCGAAGAAGGGAGACCATGGGGCAACAAAGAAACATCCCGCATATGAAAGAAAAGCAGGCATCACCAGAAAAGGAAGTAAACAAAATGGAGGCAAGAAACCTGTCAGAGAAATAATTCAGAGAAATGGTCATAAGGTGGCTGAAAAAAATGGAAGACAAATTCGACAATATGAGTAAGAACCAAAAGGAAATGAAGAAGAACCAAGAAGAAATGAAAAATGACATCGATGCTGTAAAGAACTAAATAGAAAGCATCAAGAGTAGACTAGAAGAAGCAGAGGACCACATCAATGAGCTGGAAGACAAGGTAGGAAAAAATACCCAAGAAGAGCAGCTTTAGAAAAAAAAAAAAAAAAAGCAGGAGGAGAGCCTAAGGGAACTTTGGGACAACACACACACACACAAAACAAAACAAAACAAAACAAAAAAAACACATCTACATAATAAGGGTTCCAGAAGGAGAGAAAACTGAACAAGGAATAGAAAACCTGTTTGAAGAAATAATGACAGAAAACTTCCCTGATATAGGGAAGAAAAAACCCACAAAAATCCAAGAAGCTCACAGAGTCCCAAGCAAAATGAACCCCAAAAGACCAAGGCCAAGGCACATTATAATTAAATTCGCAAACACGAACAACAAAGTAAGAATCTTAAAAGCAGCCAGAGAGAGACAGAAAGTTACTTACAAAGGAACCCCCATCAGACTAGCAACTGATTTCTTAACAGAAACTCATGAGGCCACAAGGAAATGGAATGAAATATACACAGTCATGCAAAGGAAGGGTCTGAATCCAAGAATACTGTACCCAACAAGGCCATCAATCAAAATTGAAGGTGAAATTAGGAGCTTCACAGACAAAAAAGGACTAAGGAAATTTATTACCACCAAACCAGCAATGCAAGAAATGCTAAAGGGTGTGCTGTAAGAAAAAAAAAAAAAAAGAAATAGGAAGCGAAGAAGAAACTCAGGGGTAAAGAATAAAAATGGCAACAAACAAGTACCTATCAATAATAACTTTAAATGTAAATGGATTAAATGCCCCAATCAAAAGACATAAGATAACGGATTGGATAAGAAAAAACGACCCATATATCTGCTGTCGACAAGAAACCCACCTCAGAAAATAAGACACACACAGACTGAGGGTGAAGGGATGGAAAAAGGATTTTCAGGCCAATGGAAATGAAAAAAAAGCTGGGGTAGAAATACTTATATCTGACAAATTAGATCTCAAAGTGAAGGACATAAAAAAGATAAGGAAGACAACATCATAATACTAAAGGGAGCAATCAAACAAGAAAAAATAACTCTGGTAAACATATATGCACCCAATACAGGAGCACCCAAATACATAAAAATACACCTGGAGGATATCAAAGGAGAGATTGACAGCAATACAATCATAGTAGGAGACTTTAATACCTCACATTCACCACTGGACAAATCCTCTAAACAAAAAATCAGCAAAGAAACATTAAACATAAGTGACTCACTATTCCAGAAGGATTTAATTGACATCTTCAGAACATTTCACACCAAAGCCACAGAATATACATTCTTCTCAAGTGCACATGGGTTATTTTCAAAGATTGGCCATATGTTGGGTCATAGGCAAAGTCTCTTCAAATTCAGGAAGATAGAAATCATATCAAGCATCTTTTCAGACCACCGTGGCATAAAACTGGAAATCAAGTACAATAAAAACAATCCAAAAATATCAAACACATGGAGACTAAACAGCATGCTATTAAACAATGACTGGGTTACCAGAGAGATCAAGGAAGAAATAAAGAACATCATGGCAACAAATGAAAATGAAAACACAACAATGCAAAATCTATGGGACACAGCGAAAGCAGTCTTGGGAGGGAAGTTCATAGCTCTACAAGCCTACTGCAAAAAACAAGAAACAATGGTAATAAATTACCTAAGTCTACAACTCAAAGAGTTAGAAAGAGAGTAACAAGAAAAGCCCAGTCTAAGCAGAAGGAAGGAAATAATAAAGATCAGGGTAGAGATAAATGACAATGAGACAAAAAAAAAAAAAAACCCACAAAAAAAAAACAACCCAAAAAACAATACAAATGATAAACCAAACCAAGAGCTGGTTCTTTGAAAGGATAAACAAGATTGATAAACCTCTAGTCAGGCTCACCAACAAGCAAAGAGAGAGGACCCAAATAAATAAAATCAGAAATGAAAGAGGTGAAATAACAATAGACCCCACCAAAATACAAAGGATTGTTAAAAAATACTATGAACAACTCTATTCAAACAAACTGGACAACCTGGAGGAAATGAACATATTCCTAGAAAAATTAACCTTCCAAAAATCAATCATAAAGAATCTAAGCATCTCAATAGGCCAATAACTATGGAAGAAATTGAAGTAGTCATCGAAGAGCTTCCGGCAAACAAAAGCCAGGGGCCAGACAGCTTTACAGGGGACTTTTACCAAACATTCAAGGAAGAACTAAAACCTATCCTCCTCAGACTATTCCAAAAAATTCAAGAGGAAGAAACACTTCGAAGCTCATTCTATGAAGCCAGCATCACCCTAATACCAAAACCAGATAAACAAAACACAATGAAAGAGAATTACAGGCCAATATCGCTCATGAACATAGATGCCAAAATCCTCAACAAAATTCTAGCAAATCAGTTCCAGCACTACATCAGAAAGATCATACACCATGACCAAGTAGGATTTATCCCAGGAATGCAAGGATGGTACAATATCCGCAAATCAATAAATCTGATATATCACATAAACAAATTGAGAGATAAAAATCACATAGTCATATCAATTGATGCAGTAAAAGAATTTGACAAAATCCAACACCCTTTCTTGATAAAAACTCTCAACAAGGTGAGAATAGAAGGATCATACCTAAACATAATAAAAGCTATATCTGATAAACCCACAGCTAACATCATACTCAATGGGAAAAAACTAAAACCATTTCCCCTAAGAACAGGAACAAGACAGGGATGCCCACTCTCACTACTCCTGTTAGACATAGTACTGGAAGTATTAGTCACTGCAATTAGACAAGAAGAAGAAATAAAAGGCATCCAAATTGGAAAACAAGAAGTAAAGCTGTCCTTATGTGCAGATGACATGATATTGTATATAAAAAATCCGAAAGACTCCATCAAAAAACTAATAGAATTAATAAATGAATTTGGCAATGTAGCAGAATACAAAATTAACGCCAAGAAACCTATGGCATTTCTATACACCAATAGTGAACTTACAGAAAGAGAGACTAAAATAACAATCCCATTTACCATCGCACCAAAAAAATTAAGATACCTAGGAATAAATTTTTCTAAGGAGGTAAAAGACTTTTATGTGGGAAAATACAAGACACTGAAAAAATAGATAGAGGAAGACATTAACAGATGGAAGAACACACCATGTTCATGGATTGGGAGAATCATTAAAATGTCTATACTACCCAAAGCAATCTATAGATTGAATGCACTCCCCATTAAAATAGCAATGGTATATTTCACTGACCTAGAAAGAACTCTCCAAAAATTCATCTGGAATAAAAAGAGACCCCGAATAGGCACACCAATCCTGAGAAAGAAGAACAAAGTAAGTGGGATCTCAGTACCAGATTTCAAGCTGTATTACAAAGCCACTGTTCCCAAAACAGCCGGGTACTGGCACAAGAACAGACATATAGATCAATGGAATAGAATAAAGAACCCAGAAATCGACCCAAATCACTATGCTCAATTAATATTTGACATAGGGGGCATGAACATACAATGGAGTCAAGACAGTCTCTTCAATAAATGGTGTTGTTAAAATTGGACAGATATATACAAAAAACATGTAACTAGACCACCAACTTAAACCATACACAAAAATAAACTCAATATGGATCAAGGACTTAAACATACGACGAGAAGCCACAAAAATACTGGAGGAATCCACAGGGAGCAAAATCTCAGACGTATGCTGAAGGAACTTCTTTACTAATACAGCTCCTAGGGCAATGGAAACTAAAGAGAAAATAAACAAATGGGACTACATCAAAATAAAAAGCTTTTTCACAGCAAAGGAGACCATCAATAAAACAATAAGAAAGTGCACTGCATTGGAGAACATATTTGCCAATGATACCAACGATAAGGGTTTAATCTCCAACATTTACAGGGAACTCATGCCGCTTAACAAAAAGAAGATAAACAACCCAATCAAAAAATGGGCAACTGATCTAAATTGGCAGTTTTCAAAAGAAGACAGAAGGAAAGCCAAGAGACATATGAAAAGCTGCTCAAAGTCACTAATCATCACAGAGATGCAAATCAAAACAGCAATGTGGTACCATCTCACACCTGTCAGAATGGCTATTATCAATAAACTAGAGGACCGGTGCACGAAATTTGTGCACGGGGGGGATGGTGTCCCTCAGCCCAGCCTGCACCCTCTCCAATCTGGGACCCCTCGAGGGATGGCTGACTGCCCGTTTAGGCCCGATCCCGGACACCCTCTCACAATCCAGGACTGCTGGCTCCCAACTGCTCTCCTGCCTGCCTTTCTGATTGCCCCTAACCACTTCTGCCTGCCAGCCTGATCACCCCCTAACCACTCCCCTGCCAGCCTGATTGATGCCTAACTGCTCCCCTGCCAGCCTGTTTTTTCCTAACTGCCCTCCCCTGCAGGCCTGGTCACCCCTAACTGCCCTCCTCTGCAGGCCTGGTCACCCCTAACTGCCCTCCCCTGCAGCCCTGGTCACCCCTAACTGCCCTTCCCTGCAGCCCTGGTCCCCCCCAACTGCTCTCCCCTGCAGACCTGGGTCCCTCCCAACTGCCTTTCCCTGCAGGCCTGGTCACCCCCAACTTCCCTCCTCTGTCAGCCGGGTCACCCCTAACTGCCCTTCCCTGTAGGCCTGGTCGCCCCAACTTCCCTCCTCTGCCAGCTTGGTCACCCCTAACTGCCCTCCCCTGCTGGCCTGATCACTCACAACTGCCCTCCCTTGGAGACCTGGTCCCTCCCAACTGCCCTCCCTTGCTGGCCATCTTGTGATGGCCATCTTGTGTCCACATGGGGGCAGGATCTTTGACCCATGGGGGCAGCCATCTTGTGTGTTGGAGTGATGGTCAATCTGCATATTACTCTTTTATTAGATAGGATAGAGGCCTGGTGCATGGGTGGGGGCCAGCTGGTTTGCCCTGAAGGGTGTCCCGGATCAGGATGGGGTTTCCCTTGGGGCGTAGGGCAGCCTGGGCAAGGGGCCTGTGGTGGTTTGCAGGCCGGCCATGCCCCTGGCAATCCAAGCGGAGGCCCTGGTATCTGGGGTTTATTTATCTTCTACAATTGAAACTTTGTAGCCTGGAGCAGAGCCAAGCCTTCTGCTTGCTCCATGGCAGCAGCCATTTTGGGGGGAATTTATTTATCTTCTATAATTGAAACTTTGTAGCCTTAAGCAAGGCGTGGGCCAGCCAGGGTGTGAGAAAAGTTTGGCTTCCTCCATTGCCACGGGCAACCCTAGCCTCCTGCTCTTTCCAGCTCCGTGGCTGCCGCCATTTCTGTTTGCTTTTATGTACCGTCTAACATTGAAACTTTGTAGCCTTGAGTGGAGGCCTAGGCAGGCAAAGGCAGGCGGAAAGCTTGGCTTCCTCCATCGCCCGGGAAACCCAAGCCTCCCTCCTGCTCTCTGTGGCTGTAGCCATCTTGGTTGGGTTATTTGCATATTTGCTTCTGATTGGCAGGTGGGTATGGTTTGTGGGCATGGCTTGTGGGTGTAGCGGAGTGGTGGTTAATTTTCATATTACTCTTTTATTAGATAGGATCAACAAATGACAAGTGCTGGAGAGGATGTGGAGAAAAAGGAACCCTCATGCACTGCTGGTGGTAATGCTGACTGGTGCAGCCACTGTGGAGAACAGTATGGAGTTTCCTCAAAAAACTAAAGATGGAACTCCCATTTGACCCAGTGATCCCACTTTTAGGAATATATCCCAAGAAACTAGAAACACCAATCAGAAAGGATATATGCACCCTTATGTTCATAGTATCACAATTCACCATAGCTAAGATTTGGAAACAGCCTAAGTGCTCATCAGCAGATGAGTGGATTAAAAAACTGTGGTACATCTACACAATGGAATACTACACTGCAGTAAAAAAGAAGGAGTTCTTACCATTTGCAACAACATGGATGGAGATGGAGAGCATTATGCTAAGTGAAATAAGCCAGGCAGAGAAAGATAAATATCACATGATCTCACTCATTTGTGGAATATAATGAACAACATAAACTGATGAACAAAAATAGATCCAGAGACAGAGTAACATCAATCAGAACGTCAGAGACAAGATGAAGAGAGAATGGCTTCAAGGGCAGAATCACACATGCAGAGGTTGGGCCTAATGGGATCTCATTGGGCCAAGAGGGCGGGATCTCCACACTAGCAAGCCAAGAGGATTGATCATAAAATCATTGATGATATTTCTAAAGGACTGAAATCTAATGGAATTCGTCCTCTTGGGTTTTAGACTTATTTTGTCATCACAACACTTTTTTTTACTTTCCAATTTTTCCCTTTGAGAATGGAAGTATCCATCATATGCCTTTCCTACCATTATGTTTTGGATACAGATGACTGGTTTCACAGGTCCACAGATAGGAATTTTTTCCAGAATGGATCATACTTAGAGAAATCTCACCCACACTTGATTTAGAAGATAAGATTTGGGAGATTTTGAGTTCATCATATTTATATGAGACTTAGAACTTAGAGTGATGCTGAGATGGATCACAGTTATGAGATATTTTAAGATGAGTGTATTGTTCACATGGGAAAAATATTAATTTTAGGATGGATTGTTGTGGGTTGAATTGTGTCCCTCCAAAAAGACATATTGAGATCCTATTCCCTAGTACCTCTGAATGTGAACTTATTTAAATATAAAGACATTAAAGATTCAATTAGGTAAGTTATAATGAGTTCATTCTTTTTTTTATTGATTTCAGAGAGGAAGAGAGAGAGAGAGAGAGAGAGAGAGAGAGAGAGAGAGAGAGAAACATCAATGATGAGAGGGAATCATTGATTGGCTGCCTCCTGCATGCCCTCCACTGGGGATCAAACCCACAACGCAGGCATGTACCCTGACTGAGAATTGAACCGTGAACTTCTGGTTTATAGGTTGACACCCAACCACTGACCCATGCCTACCAGGCTGAGGCCATTCTTCAGTAAGGTAGGCCATTAAGCTAATATGACTAATGTAATCCTATCTAATAAAACAGTAATATGCAAATTAACCATCACTCCGCTACACCCACAAGCCACACCCACCAGCCAATCAGGAGCGAATATGCAAATAAAACCAACCAAGATGGCTAAGGCCACAGAGAACAGGAGGGAGGCTTGGGTTTCCCTGGTGATGGAGGAAGCCAAGCTTCTGCAGTCCTGGCCAGCCCAGGCCTTGCTTAAGGCTACAAAGTTTCAATTATAGAAGATACATAAATCAAAAAAAAAAAATGGCTGCCACCACGGAGCAAGCAGAAGGCTTGGCTCTGCTCCAGGCTACAAAGTTTCAATTATAGAAGATAAATAAACCCCAGATACCTGGGCCTCTGCTTGGGTCACTGGGGGGCGTGACTGGCCTGCAAACCACCAAGGCTCCTCGCCCAGGCCGCCCCACGCCCCAAGGGAACCCCCACCCTGATCCGGGACACCCTTCAGGGCAAACCAGCTGGCCCCACCCATGCACCAGGCCTCTATCCTATCTAACAAAAGAGTAATATGCAGATTGACCATCACTCCAACACACAAGATGGCTACCCCCATGTCAAAGATCCTGCCCCCATGTGGACACAAGATGGCCACCACAAGATGGCCAGCAAGGGAGGGCAGTTGGGAGGGACCAGGCCTGCAAGGGAGGGCAGTTGGGGGCAATCAGGCCAGCAGGGGAGGGCAGTTGGGAGGGACCGGGCCTGCAAGGGAGGGCAGTTGGGGGTGATCAAGCCTACAGGGGAGGGCAGTTAGGGGTGACCAAGCCGGTAGTGGAGGGAAGTTGGGCGTGACTGGGCCTGCAGGGAAGGGCAGTTGTGGGTGGGGGGGACCCAGGCCTGTAGGGGAGAGCAGTTGGGGGGACCAGGCCTGTAGGGGAAGGCAGTTGAGGGCAATCAGGCCAGCAGGGGAGGGCAGTTAGGGGTGACCAGGCCTGCAGGGGAGGGCAGTTAGGGGTGACCAGGCCTGCAGGGGAGAGCAGTTAGGGGTGACCAGGCCTGCAGAGGAGGGAAGTTGGGGGCAAACAGGCTTGCAGGGGAGTGGTTAGGGGGTGATCAGGCTGGCAGGCAGAAGCGGTTAGGGGCAATCAGGAAGGCAGGCAGGCGAGCAGTTGGGAGCCAGCAGTCCTGGATTGTGAGAGGGATGTCCGACTGCCCGTTTAGGCCTGATCCCGGTGGGCTTAAATGTGCAGTCGTTCATCCCTCAAGGGTCCCAGATTGGAGAGGGTGCAGGCTGGGCTGAGGGACAACCCCCCCCCCCCCCGTGCATGAATTTCATGCACCGGGCCTCTAGTCATTAATAAATATAAATGTTCTGATACCATTTACTGAATATTAAAACTCTGAAAAAAGAAAAGTAAAAATAAAATAGAAAGAGAAGAGCCAGACACAGAAAAAGGTCAGCCATATGAATTACTCAGGATTTTATTATGGGAAATTATTAAAAATTCCCAAGAAATTGTTCATTAATTAATTCATTATACAGTTATTTAAGTTTACCATCCTCAAAATAAAAAGGTAACCCACTGTGTGGGAGAACATATTTGCCAATGATACATCTAAAAAGGATTAATTTCCGAAGTACAAAAAGAACTTATACAACTAAATACCAGGAAAACAAAAAATCCAATTAAAAAAATGGGCAAAGGACCTGAATAAACACTTCTCTAAAGAGGACATACAGATGGCCAGTGGGCATATGGAAAAATGTTTTTCATCACTAATTATCAGAGAGATGCAAATTAAAACTACAATGAGATATCAGTTCACACCTGCCAGAATGGCTACCATCTACAAATCAACAAACAATAAATGTTGGCAACAATGTGGAGAAAAAGGAACCCTAATGCAGACTGATGCAGCCATTATGGAAAACAGTATAGAATTTCCTCAAAAAATAAAAAAAATGGAACGGCCTTTTGACCTAGTGATCCCACTTCTGGGAATATATCCTAAGAATCCAGAAACATGGATTGGAAAGAATATATGTACCCCTATGTGGGCAAAGAGGTGGGGAATGGGGACATTTGTAACAGTGTCAACAATAAAAATAAAGTTGCCCTGGCCAGTGTTGTACAGTGGTTACAGTGTCAGCCCGAGCACTAAAGGGTCACAGGTTCCACTCATGGTCAAGGGCACGTATCTGGGTTGCCAGTTAAAATATGTTTTTATTGATTTTTAGAGAGAGAGGAAAGGAGAAGGAGAGAGAGATAGACATATCAGTGAGAAACACCGACATCAATAGTCTGTATCTTGCACGCCCCCTGTTGGGGATCTAGCCTGCAATCCAATCTGGGCATGTGCTCTGGTGAGGAATCGAACCAGTGACACATATTGACATTCAGCCACTGAGCAACATTGGCCCGTCTAGGTTTCAGATTAGATCCCTGACCCTGGTTGGGAGTCGTGCAGGAGTCAACTAATCAAAGTGTCTCTTTCACATTGATGTTTCTCTCTCCCTGCTCCTTCTCTCCCACCTACTTTCCCTAAAAGCAATAGAAAAAATATCCTAGGGTGAGGATTAAAATAATAAATAAATAAATAAATAAATAAATACATAAATAAATAAAGTAAATAAATAAAAAGTTTAAAAAAGTGGTGGCACATATGTACACTGCAACGTTACTTGGCCATAAAAAAGAATGAAATGTTTCCATTGCAGCAGTATGGATGGACATAGAGAGTATTAAGCTAATTGAATAAGTTAGTCAAAGAAAGAAAACTGTCGTATGAATTCACTTATATGTGGAATCTAAAGACACAAATAAACAAACAAATAAAACTAAAGAAACTCGTACACACAGAGAACAGACTGATGATTGACAGAGGTGAGGGGTCTTGGGGGACTGGGTGAAAAAGTTAAAGGAATTCAGAAGTACAGATTGGTAGTTACAACAAAGTCATAGAGATGTAAATACAGCATAGGAAGTATAGTCAATAATATTGTAATAACTCTGTATGGTGCCAGATGGGTACCGAAAATATCAGGGGGAAAAGTTTTTGAATTTTTAAATTTTCTAACCACTATTTGGTACACCGGAAACTCATACTAAGTAATATTGAATGTAAATTGTAATTTGAAAACAAAATTTAAATAAAAATAAACATAGTTTAAGAAAATGTGTCAAAGAAATTATTGATCACTAGGAGGCCAGAAATAGTTCTGAGAGTAAATGAAACAAATTAACTTTATTTTTAAGTGAGTTACAATATTAGTAGATCAGAACAATTCCCAATATATTATTTATTATCTTAATTAATGCAAGTAATGATACAAGTAAAAATATGTGACCTAGATATCATGTTTGGGGGAGTTCTAACTCAGTGGAAGACTGATCTTAAAAGTATGTTATGTAATGGATTAATGAAAAAATTGGTGAAATTTCCAAGTATCTGCCATAGGCCTTTGCACTTAGTTTTGTCCTGTTGAACATAAAATAACACTCTTTACAAATAACAAAGCAGAGAGATATCATAAATGTATAGACTACAGAAATTATATTTTTAAAATATGCAATAATTTGCATTTCCCTGATTGCCAGTGAGGTTGAACATCCTAGCTAATAAACAAGGAATATGCAAATTCACTGTCACAAAGATGGTGATGCTCAGTCCCCTCAGCCCCACCAGAGGCCCCCAGTCTAGGGGGGCAGCAGGCGCATAATGCGACCAGACCTGCCCTCAGGCAGGTCATGTAGCTCCATGCATCTGTTGCCAGAGTCGCCCAGTCCTTTCACAGAAAACGGGTTGCCTCAAAAGTTGGTTAAGCTTTCTTAGGACAAAAAGCATTCAAAATTTTTGAAAAGGGAATTCCAATATTTATAAAAGTTTGGACTAGACAATTCAAGGTTATTTCCACTACAACCTTCTATGATTTTGTGATATTAACATTCTGAATTCACATAGTATCAGCTGTATTGTATGTAAGCAGATATTATTTAAAGGAATGGCCATTATTAAAACAACTCATAAAACCACACTGTTAAGGACATTCTGTGTGATTTTCCTAATGGCTGAAGTTAATGCCCCTAAACCAGCAGTCAAACATCTCCTGAGGGGTCCCAGATTGGAAAGGGTGCAGGCCAGGCTGAAGGACAACTCCCCCCTCCCGTGCATGAATTTCATGCACCAGGCCTCTAGTCTTTTCATATATCTATTGGCTGTTTGTATGTCTTCTTTGGAAAGGTGTATTTTCAGGTCCTCTGTCCACTTTTTTTTTTAATATTTTATTGATTTTTTACAGAGAGGAAGGGATAGGGATAGAGTTAGAAACATCGATGAGAGAGAAACATCGACCAGCTGCCTCCTGCACACCCGCCACTGGGGATGTGCCCGAAACCAAGGTACATGCCCTTGACCGGAATCGAACCCGGGACCCTTCAGTCCACAGGCCGATGCTCTATCCACTGAGCCAAACCGGTTTCGGCTGTCCACTTTTTGATTGGATTGTTTATTTGTTTGGTGTTGAGTTTTACGAGTTCTTTATATATTTTGGAAATTAAACCTTTGTCAGAACTACTGTCTGCAAATATCATCTCCCATCTGGTTGGCTGCCTGTTTGTATTTTTTGTCCATTTCTTTTGCTGTGAAGCTCTTCAGTTTGATATAGTCCCATTCATTTATTTTTGCCTTTCCTCCCTTGTCTTTGGAGTCAAGTCCATAAAATGTTCTCTACCACCCAGGTCCATAAGTTTGGTACCTGTATTTTTTTCTATGTGACTTATAGTGTCGGGTCTTATGTTTAAGTTTTTGATCCATTTTGAATTATTTTTTGTACATGGGGACAGACTGCAATCAAGTTTCATTCATTTGCATGTGGCTTTCCAGTTTTCTCAGCACCATTTATTAAACAGACTATCTTTACTTCAATGTGCATTTCTGGCTCCTTTGTCGAAAACCATCTGTCCATATATTTGTGGTTTTATAGCTGGGCTCTCTATTCTGTTCCATTGATCTGTGTCTCTGTTTCTCTGCCAATACCAGGCTGTTTTGATTCTCGTAGCTCTGTAGTATATTTTGAAGTCGGGTAGCATGACTTGTTTCTTTTTTTTTTTAAGATTGATTTGGCTATTCTGGGTCTTTTGTGGTTCCATACAAATCTGATGATTTCTCATTCTATTTCTTTAAAAAATGACATTGGGATTTTGATGGGGATTGCATTAAATCTCTATATTGCTTTGGGTAAAATGTCCATTTAATTATATTGATTCTTCCAATCCATGAACACGGGATATGTTTTCCATTTCGTTGTGTCTTTTTCAATCTCTTTTAATAATGTTTTGTAATTTTCAGTATATAGCTCTTCCACATTCTTTGTTAAGTTTATTCCTAGGTATTTTATTCTTTTGGTTGTGATTGCAAAAGGAATTTTTTTTTTTCATTTCTTTTTCTGAAGTTTTGTTGTTGGTATACAGGAAGGCAATAGATTTTTGTACATTGATTTTGTATACTGCAACTAGACTGTATTTGTTTATTGTTTCCAGTAGTTTTTTGGTAGAGTCTTTAGGGTTTTCTATATACAGAATCATGTCATCCACAAAAAGTTACAGTTTGATTTCTTCCTTCCCTATTTGGATGTCTTTTATTTCTTTCTCTTGCCTTATTGCTCTGTCTAGAATTTCCAGCAGTACGTTGAATAAGAGTGGTGAGAGTGGACATCCTTGTCTTGTTCCTGATCTTAGGGGAAAAGCTTTCAGTTTTTCACCATTGAGTATGATATTGTCTGAGGGTTTGTCATATATGGCCTTTATTAATTTGAGATACTTTCTTTCTATTCCTATTTTATTGAGCGTTTTAATCATAAATGGATGTTGTATCTTATCAAATGCCTTTTCTGCATCTATTGACAAGATCATATGATTTTTATCCTTTATTTTGTTAATGTGGTGTATTACATTGATTGATTTGCAAATGTTGAACTATCCTTGTGCCCATGAGATGAATCCCACTTGATCGTGATGTATTATTTTTTGGATGTACTGTTGTATTCAATTAGCTAGTATTTTGGTTAAGATTTTTGCATCTGTATTCATCAGGGATATTGGTCTGTAGTTTTCTTTGTTGTGTTATCTTTGCCAGGTTTTGGTATTAGGGTTATATTGGCCTCATAGAATGTGTTAGTAAGTATTGCCTCTTCTTTAATTTTTTGGAAGAGTTTGCAAAGAATAGGCTTTAATCCTTCTTTGAACGTTTGGTAGAATTCACTGGTGAAGCCATCTGGTCCTGGACTTTTGTTTTTTGGGTGGTTTTTGATGGTTGTTTCAATTTCCTCACTGCTGATTGGTCTATTTAGATTTGCCAGTTCTTCATGATTTAGTCTATGAAGGTTATATATTTCTAGGAACTTAGCCATTTCTTCAAGATCATTGAATTTGGTGGCAAAAAGGCTTTCATAATATTCTAGTACTATCCTTTGTATATCTGTGATGTCTGTGGTGATTTCTCCTCTCTAATTTCTGATTTTGTTTATATGGATCTTTTCCCTTTTTCCCTTAGTGAGTTTAGGCAGGGGTTTTCACCTTATACCAGTTAGAGTGGCCATCATCAACAAAACAAGCAACAACAAGTGTTGGAAAGGTTGTGGAAAAAGAGAACCCTCATTCACAGCTGGTGGGAATGTAGACTGGTACAACCACTATGGAAAGCAATCTGGCAATTCCTCAAAAAATTAAAAATAGAGTTACCATATGACCCAACAATCCCATTCCTGGGTATATACCCAAAAAACTCAAAATCATTTATACACAAAGATATATGCACCCTTATGCTCATTGCAGCATTATTCACGGTGGCCAAGAGATGGAAACAGCCAAAGTGCCCTGCAATAGAGGACTGGATAAAGAAGATGTGGTATATATACACAATGGAGTACTACACGGCCATAAGAAAGGATGAAATAGCGTCATTTACTGCAACCTGGATGGACCTTGAGAACATTATGTGAAGTAAAATAAGTCAAACAGAGAAAACTAAGAACTATATGATTTAACTCATATGTGGAATATAAAACTGAAACTTATGTACACAAATAGCAGTGTAGTAGTTGCCAGAGGGAAGGGGGTGGGGGAAGAAAGGAGTCCTAATATGAGGTGACAGGTGATTTGACTTTGGGTGGTGGGCACATGGTCCTATATACAGATTTTGTAAATTAATAATCCACACATGTAACCTATGTGTTCATGTTGACTAATGTCACTCCAATAAAATTTAAAATAATTAAAAATTAAAATAAGTAAAATATGCAATAAAAATACTCTAGCAAAATGGAAGAATACGAAACTTCAAATCTTTGTTCCTCCATATATACACAGAAAAAAAAACATCAAAACAAACAAACAAAAAAACCCAGAAAACAAATTGGATAAAATAACCTTATAGGAGCTCTGGAAAACAAAATTCTTTAACAACCAAGCAAATACCCAATCAAGAAAAGCAATATTCCAATCATTAGGAAATTTCATGGCACTTTACCTCTTCCTTGCTGCATTGCCTACCTGATGTAATCTTATATTTTCCCCACAAAAGCTCCAGCCCAGTTCTATTTCCTACCACAAATGGGAAGAGTAGAAGAGACCTAATTTGCAATGTTCTAATCTGTCTGGGAACTATCTGAAGTACTGGTTCCTCTTTTGCCTAACCCAGAGCTGAGGTGGACAGTAGCATAACTCAGACTTTAAGACGGAACCAGCACCCAGCCAGTGCGGCTAAGTGGTTGAGCATGGACTTATGAACCAGGAGGTCATGGTTCGAATCCCAGTCAGGGCGCATGCCGGGTTGCGGGCCTGATACTTAGTATGGGTCATACAGGAGGCAGCTGATCAATGATTCTCTCTCATCATTGATGTTTCTATCTCTCGCTCCCTTTCAATTCCTCTCTGAAATCAATAAAAATATATTTAGACTATGGAGTCCAAAAATGCCTTCATATGTTTACTAAAATTATGAGATTCCAAATTGGAGGCGGAATAAGTGGATGTTACACTGACCAAACTGGAAATACAACTAAAACACTGAAAAATCATCCTGAATAATCATCCTAAAGACTAGCTGGAGAGAGCCCTGATAATCAAAGATGGAAAGTGGAGACTGCATGGTGACTGGTATGAAGGACAGATGCCTAAAAGGGCTGGCCAGGCTCCCACAAGCAGCAACTGAAGTTCTGGAGGGATATCTCAGCTGTGGGGAGTTCCCATTGAGAACTCTGAGGTCTAAACCTCAAGCTTGGCTCCCCAGCCCAGAGCACCAGAATTGAGAAAAGTGCCCACATTACATCCAGATGTGAAAAGCAGCAGGGTTGCCATCTGCCAGGAAGAGATGACTGGAAATGCAGGCACCCTCTTAACAGGGCAACACACAAAATTTCATGTGAAGGCACTCACCTTGGGCTCTGGAAGAGGGAGGGCAGAGTGCACTGCAGATGTGTGAGCAGAATCCAGGATTGCTCCAGGGTTGGAGTTTGGATGGCAGCTATCCTCAGTTTCCTATGCTGAGACATTAACACGTACTGTGGAGGAAATCTTTCTCCAGAGGTGGACCTTTGATACTTTGATATCCAGGCATTTTTTGCCTGAGGGGAAGGCAGTTGACCCATCCTATTGGAAGACCTCTGGCCTCACCCTGTGTTCAAAAGCCTGAGACTATTCAAGTCTGAGAGTCAATGGGACTGCAGGTAGAGGCAGGTCTCTGGAGGCTTTGAGTCTTTTCCTGATCAAATCCAAGCTCAAGGCTAAGAAAAACAGACACTCGTGCACATTTTTGTCCTTTGCAAAGGCACTCAGCTTGAGCAGAGGGAGCAACAAGCTGTGGATTGTTGATAGCTCCAAGCAGGGTGCTCAGGGCCAGTCACAAGTTAGATCTAACATTGTCCTGCACTAGAGATTGGGACTTAGAGCAGATCTATCTAATACAGACATAAACCCCAACAGGCAGCCAAAATGGAAAGACAAAAAAAAAAAAAAGCCCAAAATGAAAGAATAAGGGGATGTTCCAGAAGAAAAGCTAAATGACATGGATATAAAAAAATCATCAGACAAAGAGATCAGAGTAATGATGGGAACAATGCTCAACAGAATGAGAAAAGATATAGTAACTGTGAAGACTGGCGTAACACTAATAAAGATACAGTGGAGGAATACACAACAGATTAGGGGAAGCTGAGGATCAGATCAGTGAATTAGAAGACAGGGTAGAAAAAAATAACTCAATCAGAAAACCAAAGAGAAAAAAAAAAACAATTAAAAAACAGGAGGGCAGCTTGAAAAACCTGTGGGACAACATGAAACATAACAAAAACCCCATAATAAGTATGCCAGAAAGGGATGAAAGTGAGCAAGTGATAGAGACTATGTTTGAAGAAACAATGGCAGAAAACTTCCCTAATCTGGTAAAAGAAAAAGTCACATAAGTTCAGGAGGCACAGAGAATCCCAAGCCAGAAGAACCCAAACAGGCCCACGCCCAGACACATCATAATTAAAATGCCAAAAAATTAAATACGAAGAGAGAATCTTAAAGGCAGCAAGAGAAAAGCGATTTGTTAACTACAAAGGAGCTCTCATAAGGCTATCAGCTAATTTTCCATCAGAAGCACTACAAACCACAAGGGAATGGCATGAAAAGTAAGGATCTGAAACCAAGATTACTATATCCAACAAAGCTATAATTTAAAATAGATGATAAAGTAAAGAACTTCACAGACAAAATAGGCTAAAAGAGTTTAACACCAACAAACCAGCACTGCAAGAAATGTTAAAGGGACTACTCTAATGAGAAGAAGAAATAGAGAGAAAGAGAAACATAGGCATAAAGAATTAAAATGGCAATAAATAAGTACATATCAATAATAACCTTAAATGTAAATGGATTAAATGCTACAATCAAAAGACATAGGGTAGCTCAATGGATAAGAGAACATGACCTAAATATATGCTGTCCACAAGCGACCCACATCAGAACAGGATACAGAGGATCAAAATGAAAGGATGGGAAAAAATGTCCATGCAAATGGAAATTAAATAACAACTGGAATAGCAATACTCATATCTGACAAAAGATTTGAAAATGAAGACCATCACAAGAGAAAACAAATGTCACTACATAATACTAAAGGGATCAATCCAACAAGAGGATATAACCCTGGTAAATAAATATATACACCCAATATAGGAACACCTAAATATATTTGTAAACTTCTAGAGGACTTTAAGGGAGAGATTGACATAGTAGGGGACATTAATACCCCTCTGACCTCACTGGATAGATGTTCCAGAAAAAAAAAGTCAACAAAGAAACAGAGACTATAAATGAAACACTGGATTAGATGGATTTAATTGCCATTTATAGAACATTTCACCCCAAAGTTGCAGAATATATATTATTCTCAAGTGCACATGGGTCATTCTCAAAGAGACCATATATTGAGATACAAAGCACATCTTGGGGGAGACAAGATGGCAAGTGGCAAGGGGTAGGGAGAGAGAGTGAGGAAGCAATAGAGGAGTGTGTGGATGTGTGTGGTGTGTGTGAGAGAGAGAGCTAGGGACAGTTAGACCCTGCAGGTCTTCCACGGGGTTGCCAAACTGGGCAATCTTATGTGACAAAACTCTGCTGCCACCGCAAACACTCTGGGGAGGACACCGCAGGAACAGAGACCACACCATCTTGAAGAATAGAACTGCTTGAGACTAGGATCCTAGCCTTGCCACTACCCAGTCACAAACCAGGACCCTACAGCCACTCCAGTAAAAGACCTGTGACTACAGCTGCATACCCATGCACACCAACCACAGGCATCACGGCGGCAGATTTCTGTGAGTCACAGAGCCAATCCCCCTCTCTGCTGGCCCATGGCAGTGGCATAGGAACTGCTAGACCCTTTCCATGCAAACAAGCTTCCTGCCCACACATAGCAGTGGTGGCTCTACCTGAATTTGAGCCTGGGTGTGTGGACATGGGAGGTTTTTTTCCTGCGACCAGATCCCATTCCAACACAGGAAGACTGTGCTGAGTTTGAGCTGGGGTGCACAATCTTGGGGAGTTTGTTTCCCACGACTAGACCCTGCACCCACATAGGCAGGCTGCACTGAAATTGAGCCAAGTTGTGGAAACTCGGGGATTTTGTTTCCAGCAGCACACACCCGCATGACCAGACCCCACACCCACACAGGGAGGCTGCGCTGAATTTGAGCCTGGGTGCATGAACTTGGGGAGTTTGTTTACCACGACCAGACCCCAGTCCCATGCAGGGAGGCTGTGCTGAATTTGAGCCTGGGTGCATGAACTTGGGGAGTTTGTTTCCTACAGTGCACACCCACATGACCAGACCCTGCACCCACACAGGGCGGCAGTGCAACCTGACTTTGATATAAGGCTAGAGCACTTGGATGGTTATTTCCCACAGGGCAAGAGTGGACCTCCTGCCGACCCAGTGCCACTGTGCAACCTGGTCCCCCAAGCAGAATGGACACCCTGATTCTCAGTTTGAGAGGCACCACTGAGCACTAGTGGTTTGACTCTGTTTCTCGTCACACGTGCAAAGGATCCCTGATTCCTACTGCATTCACACTAAGAGCCAGTGACTCCAATTCTTGGCACATGCACACACAGGGACACTGATTCTCGGTGCGAGGCTGCACTAAGCAACAGAGACTCTGATACTCGATTCTCAGTGAGGGCATAGGGCGTCACTGACTCCTGACACACACAAGGGGACTCTGATTTTCAGCACACGCCAGAGTGGTCTCTGTTTCAGCACAGCACAGGCAGAGTCCCTGATTCTAGGTGTGCACACAAAGCCACACTAAGGTCTGGTGACTCTGATCCTGGGCAAACGAGGCTCCCACCAACCAATGGCAGACACACGACTTGGTGTTAGAGCTCTTCAGTGAAACTCGGGGGTGTGAGGGTCCAACTGCACACAACCCAGGCATCCACAACTTGACATTTGAACCTTCTGGTGACAGTTAGAATGGGGAGACAATGAAACAATCCCCAGAGGAAAGAAAATGAGAAATCACCAAGAAAGGAAATAAGTGAAATGGAAGCATGCCACATGACAGAAAAAGAAGTCAAAGTAATGGTCATATAGTTCATACACCGGATAAATGAGAAAAATCAACAACCTATGCAAAAATCAGGAAGAAATAAAAAATGATATAGCTACAATCAAAAACACCATGGAAGGTTTAAACAGTAGACTAGAAGAAGCAGAGGACCGAATTAGTGAATTAGAAGATGAGGTACAGAAACAAGCACAATCTGAACAACAACTGGAGAAAAAAAAATAAAAAGCAGGAGGAGAGCCTAAGGGACCTTTGGGACAATGCAAAACGAAGTAACATACATATAATAGGGCTGCCAGAAGGACAAGAAGAGCAGAAAGTAATAGAAAGTCTATTTGAAGAAATAATGAGAGAAAACTTCCCTGATGTGGTTAAGAAAAAAGTTACACAACTACAGTGAGTCCCAAGCAAGATCAATCCCAAAAGACCCACACCAAGACATGCCATAATTACAATGGCAAATGTTAACAACAAAGAGAGAATCTTAAAGGCTGCAAGAGAGAGACAGAGAGTTACCTACAAAGGATCCCCCATCAGATTATCAAATGATTTCTCAACAGAAACACATAAAGCTAGAAGGGAATGGAAGGAGGTATACAAAGTGATGCAAAGCAAAGACTGAATCCAAGAATACTCTATCCAGCAAGACTATCAATCAAAATTGAAGGGGAGATCAGGAGCTTCACAGATAAAAAAAAAAAAAAAGGCTAAGGGAGTTTATCACTACCAAACAAGCAATGCAAGAAATGCTAAAGGGAATGCTGTAAAAAGAAGACGTAGAAAGAGATGAAGTTACAAATGCATAAAATACAGAAATGGCTACAAACAAGTACCTACCAATAAAAAACATTAAACATAAATGGATTAAATGCTCCAATCAAAAGACACTGAGTGAGTGAATGGATAA
Organism: Plecotus auritus; assembly: GCF_963455305.1. Lineage (NCBI taxonomy): Eukaryota > Metazoa > Chordata > Mammalia > Chiroptera > Vespertilionidae > Plecotus > Plecotus auritus. The sequence continues at coordinate 66,478,738 of NC_137784.1, forward strand.
GAAAAGATGACCCATATATATGCTGTCTACAGGAGACACACCTCAGAACAAGGGACTCACACGGACTGAAAGTGAAGAGATGGAAAAATATCTATTAGGCAAATGGAAATTAAAAAAAAAGCTGGGGTAGTAATACTTATATCTGACAAAATAGACCTCAAAATGAAGACCATAATAAGAGACAACAAAGGCCACTTCATAATTCTAAAGGGATCAATACAACAAGAGGATATAACTCTGGTAAACATTTATGCACCCAATGCAGGAGCACCGAAATACATAAAAAAACTTCTGGAAGATACAGGGTTGAGAGTGACAGCAACACAAACAGAGTAGGAGAATTTAATACCCCATTAACATTACTGAATAAATTTTCTAGACAAAAAATTAGCAAAGAAACTTCAATCCTAAACGACTCACCAGATTAGATGGACATAATCAACATCTTTAGAATATTCCACCCCAAAATTACAAAATATACATTCTTCTCAAGTGCACATGGGACATTTTCAAAGATAAGCCACATATTACGACACAGGCAAAGTCTCTCCAAAGTGAAGGGTATTGAAATCATATCAAGCATCTTCTCAGATCACAATGGCACAAAATTAGAAATCAACTACTGTAAAAACAATCACAAAAATTCAAACACTTGGAGGCTGAATAGTATACTATTAAACAATGAGTGTGTTACCAAAGAGATCAAAGAAGAAATAAAATATATCCTGGAAACAAATGAGAATGAAAACACAACAATCCAAAATGTATGTTTGGGACACAATGAAAGAAGTCCTGAGAGGGAAGATCATAGCATTACAGGCCTATCTCAAAAAAAAACAACAACAAGAAAAACTGGTAATAAACCATCTAACACTGTAACTTGAAGAATTAGGAAGAAAGCAACAAGAAAAGACCAGAGTGAGCAGAAGGAAGGAAATAATAAAGATCAGAGCAGAAATAAATATCATAGAGACAAAAAAAAAATCTAGAAAAGATCAAAGAAACCAAGAGCTGGTTCTTTTTTTTTTTTTTTAATATATTTTATTGATATTTTACAGAGAGGAAGGGAGAGGGATAGAGAGCTAGAAACATCGATGAGAGAGAAACATCGATCAGCCGCCTCCTGCACACCTCCCACTGAGGATGTGCCTGCAACCAAGGTACATGCCCCTGACCGGAATCGAACCCGGGACCCTTCAGTCCGCAGGCCGATACTCTATCCACTGAGCCAAACTGGTTTCGGCAAGAGCTGGTTCTTTGAATGGATAAGCAAGGTTGATGAACCTCCAGCCAAGCTCACCAACAACCAAAGAGAGAGGACCCAAATAAACAAAATCAGAAAAGAAAGAGGTGAAATAACAACAGACCCAACAGAAATACGAAGAATCGTAAAAAAAATACTATGAGCAACTCTATTCCAACAAAATGGTCAACCTAGAAGAAATGGACATATTCTTAAAAAATATAATTTTCCAAAATTCAACTAGGAGGAATAAAAAAATCTGAATAGGCCAATAACTATGGAGGAAATTGAAGCAGTAATAAAAAATCTTCCAACAAACAAAAGCCCTGGACCAGATGGTTTCACAGAGGAGTTTTACCAAACATTCAAGGAAGAACTAAAACCTATCTTCCTCAGACTATTAAAAAAAAATTCAAGAGGAAGGAGCACTTCCAAGCTCTTTCTACAAAGTCAGCATTATCCTAATCCCAAAACCAGATAAAGACAATACAAAGAAAGAGAATTACAGGCCATTATCCCTCATGAACATAGACACCAAAATCCTCAACAAAATTCTAGCAAATCAGATTCAGCATTACATTAGAAAGGTCATACACCATGACCAAGTGAGATTTATTCTGGGGATGCAAGGATGGTACAAGATCCACAAATCAATAAATGTGATACACCATATAAACTAACTGAGAGGTAAAAACCATATAATCATATCCATTGATGCAGAAAAAAATTATTTGACAAAATCCAACACCCTTTCTTGATAAAAACCCTCAGCAAGGTGGGACTAGAAGGATCATACCTCACATAATAAAAGCCATATATGACAAACCCAGAGCCAACATTATACTAATTGGCAAAAACTAAAACCATTTCCCTGAGAACAGGAACAAGACAGGGATGCCGACTTTCACCACTTGACATAGTACAGAAAGTGCTAGCCATTGTGATCAGACAAGAAGAAGAAATAAAAGGCATCCAAATTGGAGAAGTAAATTTGTCTTTATTTGCAGATGACATTATACTTTACATACAAAACCCTAAAGACTCCATCAAAAAACTACTGGAACTAATAAATGAATTCAGCAATGTAGGAGGACACAAAATTAACACCCAGAAATCTATGCCTCTTTTATACACCAACAATGAACTCACAGAAAGAGAAACTAAAAAAAAAAAAAAAAACAAACAAACAAACAAACAAACAAACAAACACATAAAAAAACAATCCCATTTACCATTATAACAAAACAATTAAGATACATAGGAATAAATTTAATGAAGGAGGTAAAGGAACTGTACTCAGAAGAATACAGGATGCTGAAAAAAGTGATAAAGGATGACAAAACAAATGGAAGAATTTACCATGTTCATGGATTGTTAGATTCAACATCATTAAAATGTCCATACTATCCAAAGCAATCTATAGATTCAATAAAATCTCCATTAAAATACCAATGACATACTTCAACAACTTACAACAAATTCTCCAAAAATTCATCTGGAATAAAAAAATACCCTGAATAGCTGCAGAAATATTGAGAAAGAAGAACAAAGTTGGAGGGATCACAATACCATATTTCAAGCTATACTACAAACCACTGTTCTCAAAACTACCTGGTACTGGCAAAAAAGCAGACATAGAACAGTGAAACAGAACAGACAACCAAGAAATCGATACAAGCCATTATGCTCAAGTAATATTTGACAAAGGAGTCAAGAGCTTATACTGGAGTCAAGACAGTCTCTTCAATAAATGGTCTTGGGAAAATTGGACAGATACTTGCAATAAAATGAAACTAGACCAGCAACTTACATCATACACACACAAAAAAACCCCTCAAAATGGATAAGGGACTTAAAGGTAAGTCAGGAAACCATAAAATCTTAGAAGAATCCATAGGTAACAAAATAGCAGACATTTGTAGTAGCAATATTTTTACCAATACAGCTCCTAGGGCAATGGAAAAATAAACTAACGGGCAAATAAACAAATGGGATTACATCAAAATAAAAAGCTTCTGCACAGCAAAAGAAACCATCAACAAAACAACAAGAAAGCCCACTGCATGGGAGAACATATTTGCCAATGTTATCACCAATAAGGGTTTAATCTCCAACATTTAGAAGGAACTCATACAACTTAACAAAATGAAGATAAACAATCCAATCAAGAAATGAGCAAAGAGCCTAAACAGATACTTTTATAAAGAAGACAGAAAGAAGGCCAAGAGACTTATGAAAACATGCTCAAAGTCACTAATCATCCCAGAGATACAAATCAAAACAAAAATGAAGTAACATCTCATACCTATCAGAATGGCTATCATCAACAAATCAACAAATGACAAGTGCTGGAAAGGATGCGGAGAAAAAGGAACCCTCGTGCACTGCTGGTGGGAATGCAAACTGGTGCAGCCACTGTGGAGAACAGTATGGAGTTTCCTCAGAAAACTAAAAATGGAACTCCCATTTGACCCAGTAATCCTACTTCTACGAATATATCCCAAGAAAATAGAAACAGCAATCAAAGGATATATGCACCGCTTCGTTCATAGCAGCACAATTCACCATAGCTAAGATTTGGAAACAGCCTAATTGCCCATCAGCAGATGAGTGGATTAGAAAACTGTGGTACATTTAGACAATGTAATACTATGCTGCTGTAAAAAAATAAGGGAATTCTTGCCCTGACTGGTTTGGCTCAGTGGATAGAGCGCCGGCCTGTGGACTGAAGGGTCCCGGGTTCGATTCCGGTCAAGGGCATGTACCTTGGTTGCCGGCACATTCCCAGTAGGGGCTGGGCAGGAGGCAGCTGATCGATGTCTCTCTCATCCATGTTTTTAACTCTCTATCCTCCTCCTTTCGTAGCTGCAAAAAATCAATAAAATATATTAAAAAAAAAATAAGGGAATTCTTACCATTTGCAATAGCATGGATGGAACTAGAGAGAATTAAACTAAGCAAAATAAGCCAGCCAAAGAAAGATAAATATCACATGATCTCATTCATTTGTGGATTATAAAGAACATAAACTGATGAACAAAAATAGATACAGAGGCAGAGAAGCATCAAACAGACTGTCAAGCATCAGCAGGAAGGCAAGGGAGGTTTGCAGGGAGTAAGAGATCAACCAAAGGACTTGTATGCATGCATATAAGCATAACCAATGGACACAGACACTGCAGGCTGGGCTGAGGGCATGTACCGGGTGGTGGGGGAGATTGTGGGGAAGGTCAATGGGGGAAAAAGGAGACATATGTCCTATTTGTAATACTTTAAACAATAATAAAATAAAATAAAATCTATACTAATAAAATGGTAATATGCTAATTAGACTGGGTCAACTGGACATCTTCCGGACACCCAATTTCCTTCTGGACAAAGCCACGGTGGTGGGGGCCAAGGCAGAGGCAGTTAGGGGTGATCAGGCCTGCAGGGGAGGGCGGTTAGTGGCAATCAGGCTGGAAGGCAGAGGCAGTTAGGGGCAATCAGGCAGGCAGACAGAGGTGGTTAGGGGTGATAAGGTATGCAGGCTGAAGCAGTTAGGGGTGATCAGGCTGGCAGGCGGGCAGTTAGGGGGCAACCAGGCTGCAAGCAGAGGCAGTTAGGGGCAATCAGGCAGGCAGACAGAGGGGTTAGGGGTGATCAGGCAGGCAGGCAGAGGCATTTAGGGGTGATCTGGCAGGCAGGCAGAAGCATTTAGGGCAGGAGTGGGCAAACTTTTTGACTCGAGGGCCACAATGGGTTCTTAAACTGGACCGGAGGGCCGGAACAAAAGCATGGATGGAGTGCTTGTGTGAACTAATATAAATTCAAAGTAAAGGAGTGGAGGGGAGAGCAAGAGAACCCTCTGCTCTTTTGGCTCCGCGGGCTGGATAGAAGAGCCTTAACAGGCCGGATTTGGCCCACGGCTGATTTAGGGGCAATCTGGCAGGCAGGCAGAGGTGGTTAGGGATGATTAGGCAGGCAGGTACAGGGGTTAGGGGCAATCAGGCAGGCAGGCATAGGCAGTTAGGAGTGATCAGTCAGGCAGGCAGAGGGGTTAAGGATGATCAGGCAGGCAGGCAGGCAAGTGGTTAGGAGCCAGCGATCCTGGATTGCTAGAGGGATATCCGACTGCAGGGATGGAGCCTAAACTGGCAGTTGGACATTCCCAAAGGGGTCCTCTGGGATTGGAGAGTGCAGGATGGGCTGAGGGACACCCCGCATGCAAAAATTTCATGCACTGTGCCTCTAGTAAAATAAATAAAATAAAATAATTAAAATAAAATAAAATAAAATAAAATAAAATAAAATAAAATAAAATAAAATAAAATAAAATAAAATAAAATAAAATAAAATAAAATAAAATAAAATAAAATAATAAATAAAATATAGTAAAATAAAATAAAATAAATATAATATAATAAATACAATAAAATAAATAAAATAAAATAAAAATGGGTAGGGTAATTGAGTACATATTTTTCCAAAGAAAGTGTACAAATGGCCAACAGTTATATAAAGTTGTGTTCAGCACCTCTAATTATCAGAGTTGCTATTTTTAAAAAAAACACATTGAAACCTGTAAAGAATTTTTGTTAGTTTATTTGAGCCAAATGGTCGACATATGCCAGGAAGCAGAACCTCAACGAATTGAGATAATGCTCTGGAGAAATGGTGGGTTATATCTGTATTTATATATTGCAATCAAAGGAAGGGACATAGGTGGGTTACCTGAAATCCACCAGTGACAGATTAGAGAGGTAGGGAAAGCAAAGCAGGGAAACCCCTGGGACTGGATACAAAGTAAAATGATGGACACATACTTAGGTACAGGAACAATTAACATGATAATGAAAGAACTTGTGGTATCTGTCCTGGCGCCCAGCACATTTGGTTGTGCCCCCAGGGGCTCCAGAAAAAGGGAAGTTACAAGTTACCCAGACATTTCAAGGGTATGTTATCATAGATGCAAAGAGACAGATAGGCTCAGTTAAGGTAAAGATTCACCTTGACAAGGAAGATACCAGCCTAGGACGTAACTGCCCACCATAACTGCTTTTAGTTAAAGTTTAATTTCAGACCATTCTTTGTGGTTACTTTAGGTCTCTGAGTTTGCAAGACTGCCATGCAGGCCTCCCCTGAGCTTGTCAGGTCAGCATGTGGCCCCTTTCTTCCACAGACTAAAGCAAATCAAAACCATAATGAGATGTCACCTTGCACCTGATAAAAATTGCCATCATCAAAATGTCAAGAAAGAAGCACTGCCTGGGAAGAGGCTGTCAGGAGCAGCATCAACTAGGCATCCAGCCTCACCATGACCCAGAGTAACCAGTGGCCCAGGCCTTAACCCATGGGCACCTATCCCCAGACTCCATGCATACGTGCACTCCAAGGACACAACCCAGACCCAGCTGACCACATGCCTGCAGCTGACACCTGTGGGACCTCATGCTGGTGACCAGAAAGGGAACTGTACAGTAGGTCCAGGAAGGAGGATCAGCCCTGCCCACCTGGAACAAAGGGGTTGTCGTCTCTTTTCCACCTGCCAAAAAACTGCTCCTGACTGGACCTGCAGCAAGGTGGAACACCCTGGGGCAGGAAATCTGTGCTCCTGCAGGTGACAGAGAGGAGGTGCCAGCAAACCAGGCAGAGCTGAGGCA